>NC_084805.1:9308124-9633374 GCF_963583255.1 Pyrus communis | reverse complement strand
GTTGTTTTGTGTTGTGAATTATGATGAATGCATGTGAGTTAAAGAGGGAGAATGTGGTGAAATGATGAAGTAGGAAGGTGGAAGTGCATGTGAGATGTTTGGAAAGGAATAAAGAATGAATGGTGGAAATGTGAGTGAATGATGTGCATGTGTGAGAATGCATGTGGAATTAAGAGGAGTATGGAAGTGAAATAAATGAATGATATGTTAAGTGATAAGTGAATGATATGTGGTGAGTGATAAGTGAATGGTTTGATAAGTGATAAATGAATTAGTTTAAAGGGCTAGGGTTTAAGTACATAGAATGGGCCTAAAATAGGTTGGTTTGTATGGCATAATGTGTTTGATTGGGCTAGAGCCATTGTTTTGTGTCTTCAAGTGCATACAAGGCCTTCAAATTCGTCCATCATCTTGGCTCCATGGATAAGCTATCCAATCCATGCCCAAAAATGCTCCAAATGGCCTCAAAATGCACTTTCTTGCTCCCTAGGCCCTTAGAACCTGAAAACACACAAAAGAAGCATAAAGGACTAAAATAACGAGATAAACATAACGTAAATGCACGAGAACAAGCCATTTAAGTCGCATGAATATGCTCCTATCAAATACCCCCACACTTAGCTTTTGCTAGTCCTCGAGCAAAACAGAATAAAAACAAATAAACAAAACGACACTAAACACGTAAAACACAACCTAAACCTTCCAACAACCGTCTTAGGGATTTCCAATGCACATGACAAGTTAAAAATCATCATTCTCACAGATTTTAGTCATCTTCACATTTAAGTACATTCTTAATCATAGTCACCATATACTAGTTCACAATTAAGCATTTAAAACCATGTTTTGAATGTAGTAACATGCCTTAGAGAATTTGCTCAATTCCTTACAAGATATGCACTCGATTTTCACTCAGATTTTCTAACTACACACCCTAATCTAGTCATATGTGAGAAGATTGATGTAAACATGAAAACGAACACTCACATATATGTATCACAAAGAACGCAATTTCTGGAGTTAATAAGCATGTTTAGATATGATCTCATGAATGGAATGCTACTACTTAGATGCGAGAACCAGTGACACCATAAGCTCATACCAAGTTCAAACTCCACAAATTGAAACACATAACACTCAAGATAGAAGTCAAGGGTTGTAATGGGGCTAGGGTATTGGCTAACAATGAAAGGTGAAGGATAAACAAACATTCTTAAAGCAATAGTGAGCAAAGTATTGAATCAGGCACTTAGAATTTCCTTAAGAACGCAGAAGTCAACTTTGAACACCCAAGGGAAAGTCACACAAAACTTAGGGCCATATTCACTTTTTGGACCCTTTCTTCAATCACTCATTCTTTCATTTTTTTTTTTTTTTTTTTTTCTTTCTATCTTTCTTTTCTTTTGAATCTCAAACATACTTAAGAACAAGCATTCCTTCCCCCACACTCATTTTCTTGCATAATGTAACTCAAAAGGAATTCATTTAAGTCATGCTCACTATCATTTAAGAACAAGGGTGTGGATTGTCCTAAACTAGGCTAGGTAAGGGGTGATGTGGGTAACAAAGAAAATAGGCTTAAAAAGGCTCAAAGGGGTTAAAACTTACAACAAATACGAAATATGGGAAGTAAGGCTATTTGGCTATGGTGGTGGTCACTACACAACTTCTTCTTGAATATGTGTTATGCAAATCAATAACATGCTTTGAATGAAATGGGCATGAGTTCTAGCATTTGGAACTATATGATAAAACGCCTTCTAAGTAGTAACCAAGCAAAGAATAATGAGATCATGCAATGACTTTAGAAAACAAGAAATCACAGATTATACTCTCCAAAGAACGTTATAGGCTCAAGTCTCTCAGGGTTGTAGCGTTTGTTTGAGTTCCTTCCTTTAAGCATGTTACATAACTAATTTTTTTCTTTTATGATTGCATGTGAAGTCATACATTATAACCATAACCAAGCATATACCAAGAGTAAATCAAACTTTTCTCCATGTTAATAACTCTTTTTAACAGTCATGCAATTAGAAACCAAATCCTTATCATTGTGTTGGAAGGTGACCTACGACACAAAAACGACTCAAAACACTCTTTTTAGGCTTTTCAAAAACATGTTTTTCAAATTTTTATGTGATTTTCGAATTTTTAAGTCAAAACACACTAAACACGCTTAAAACACCTTAAAACAGCAAGAAACAACATGTGAAGTAATGGGTGATAAAATCCCACGAATTTGCATTAACAACATTAGTTACCCCCCCCACACTTAAATCAAACATTGTCCTCAATGTTTTAAGCATAGATTCACACAAAGCATAAGTAAATACACAAAAAGCACTTAAACATACTAAACATGGCATAATGTAATTAACAAAGAGAAGAGTTTAGAGACGCAAATCTGGTTATAGAGTGTAAATTCCATCTTCTCCTTGGTAATTGCATTGAGGCTTTTGATCTTTGTGATTCCACAGGCTTACTCTTGAACTGGTTTCTGCCCATCGTTGATTTTCCTTTGTGCTACTTCTTGAACTGGGCAGCAGGATGGTTCATTTGGTCTCCCCCGAAGGTCTGAGCTTATCCTTTGGTCTGTTTCTTTGTTCAATCTTTCCAATTCGTATTGAAAAGGGTTGGAGGATAACTCAGCCTATGTTTGTCTCCACATGCTTCAATGTATCATTTTCACTTGCCTTACTCGCTCCCCTTTGCAGAAGTGGTCCCTTCTCTGGAAGTGTATCAACCGTTGAAGATGACTACTCGAGAGCAACGCTAGGTAAGCAATCAGGAATAGATTCCAGGCAGTTGGCTCCAGAACGGAAGACTGACTCCAAGTGCCGGCTGATTGCTTCTTTTACTTTGCCATGCGAGTAAGAACAAGGACAAAGAAAAAGACAGGGAAAGAGCATGATATGAGATACTTTTGCTTTTGACCTTGATGATATGAGATACCTTTGCTTTTGAAGAAGCGGTGAATGAATCAGCACATGTATTTGTTGTGCTGTTTCCTCCTGGGTCATCTATACTCCAGGCATCTGGTATCATCTTTGGGGAAGAAGAAAGAATTGAGTATTTCGAAAGGCTTTGCTGGGAGTGCGCCCTCAGAGGTGAGGGAGAGTTGGGCATTTTCTTCAGGTTTGCCCTGCCATAAAAGACGAAGGTCGACATATATAGAGATAATAACAAGTGGTGGTACTTTTTACCTTTGTCGACAAACGTTTTGATCCCGCAACTCCGGCTTTTTGAAATAGTGGCGCCTCTTCGATCTTTGAATACGCCTCTTCGATTTCTGAGCAGGCGCCCCTTCGATTTCTGAACGACGCCCCTTCGCTTTCTGAACGACACGTGGTAGTGCAGATGCGGCTCCTTTTGACAAAGCTGCACGCGTTTTCTGAAAAGCAGAGAAAGCGTCGCCGGACTTTGCGCTTGTCGGCTAAAGATGTGTAGTTGCGATGATGGCCTCCACGTGTTTTCAGCTTTGTCAGAAATCTTTTGACAAAGTTGAACGCGTCTTCTGAAAAGCTGAGAACGCGTCGCCTAAATTACGCCGGAAATTCCGGCTTTTTGAATTGGTGGACGCGTCGCCTTGGCTTCTTATAGAGCTATCGATCACCACAACAAACACACTCTGAAGAACTCCCATTCTTGAAAATCGACTCCGACCCTTTGAAAATTTACTCCATCAACCCCTATCTTTGAACACTTTTGAAAAAATGGCAAACTCATCGAACCTTAGCTTGGAATTGAGCCTTAGCAGTGATACGGGCGCGCCGCGTCAAGGTAACGTATGGCGCCCTTCTTTTTTATCTTCTAACGGTCCTCTTTCAGGTGAAGACTCTGTGATGCAGGACGCCACAACAGCTACAATAGTAGCTAAGAATCTCCTCACTCCGAAGGATAGTAGGCTGTTGTCAGGACGGTCCGATGAGTTGGCCGTTCAAGAGTCCCTCGCATTTAGTGTTCAGTGTGCGAGCTCTGTGTCCAACATGGGCCTACGCCTGCTTGCTCGGTCTCGTCAGGTGGAATCGTTGATGGCAGAAGTGGAAAGACTTAAGCAAGAGATCCAGCAGCTTAAGTACGAGAATAGAAGTTTGCATGTGCTTGCAAATAACTATTCGTCGGGGATGAAAAGGAAGCTTGATGAGCTGCAAGAATCTGAGGGTCGAATTCACAGTGACCGTCAAAGGCTTGCGTCTTATCTCCAGAGGCACCTTTTTCCTGGGTCATCCAGCTCTTGGCCAAGTATTGAGGCCTGGAATGCTCTAGCTCCGATGCCTCCCGCTCCGATGCCTCCCGCTTCTATGCCTCCCGCTTCTGCGCCTTCCGCTTCTGCGCCTCGTAGTGGGGCTTCACGTAAACAACCTTTGTGAAGCTCCACCTTTCTCCATGTTTAGTATCTTTCTTTCAATTTTTTTTTTTTTTTTTTTTTTTTTTAACATAAATAAAATCAAACGGCATGGAATTTATCTTTGAATGGACGGTGATACTTGAAATGATCCGGTAATAGTTTAAATTCCAGATTGGGTGCCTGAATCATTAACCACATGTTAGTATAAAAGAAAATTGAAATTCGGGGATGCGGCTTACCTGTGTGCTCCAAAATGAACTCCAGAATAAACACCCCTTCGAAAGTTATGACTTGTCCCGTGTCATAAAATCCAACTTCCTTGGGAATTGTGGTTTCAAATTTGTCCTCTTTGATGCCTTCTACATCTTCTCCAGCCACTACCTTCTCTTGAATAATTCTTCTTGGTGTACAAAGTCCTTTGAAGAATTCAACACCATCTAAAACTTGCTGTGTTGCACCAAGAATTTGAATAGCATTTTGCACCTTTGGGAAGGCTTCCACGATGTCCTTTTTACTCTCTTCTTGGTTGGGAATCAAAAACCTGCTAGGAAAAGGGACATTGGGTGGAATAACATCAGAATAACATGAAATTGGGACGTCCTTACTGGTGGTGGGTGGTTTAGAGGGCTTAGGGGGCTGCGGCAAGGGTTGTTCTACCCTTGCCGTGCGCATGTCTTCTTCCTCCTCCTCAATTAGCAGCTCTTCATCCACTTCTAGGCTATGTTTGGACATTTTTAGGTCAGCTCCAACCTCCATAGCACTTCCCAAAGTGATAGCATTATGGATTTCAAAATCTTCCTTCGAGTTTTCAATAGTTGAGTTGGAAAGTTCACTTTGCTCTTGAATTTGTTTCATGAACTCCATAATCTGCCCAAATTGCTCGTCCAATTTACCCAACTTCTTGTCTTGATTTTGTTCGTCCTGCGTCAAAGAGGTTAGTAATTGAAAATTTTTATCATTATCCATGGACATACTTGAACTTGATTGGAATTGTTGTGGGGGAGGTTGTGGTGGCTGCATAGGTGTTGTATTGAACTCCTCATATGGTTGCCAATATGCTTCTTGTTGAGCCTCCTTGGCTTGATTTTGTGACCCCTGCGCCAAAGAATTTATTTCATTAAGAATTTGAATATAATCTACTGGCGAACTTGAATTTAATTGAGCATATTGCATATGAAGTTGTGGTGGCTGCATAGGTCTTGAATAGAACTCCTCATATGGTTGCCAATATGCTTCACGTTGAACTTGTTGATCTTCCCACCATATAGAGTTTGAATGATCCCTCCAATCTCTTGGTGGACATTGATTGGCTTGAAATCCTTGCCTATATGAAGCACCAAATGTAGGGACACTCTGCATTGTGGTCCTTTCGGCATACGGCGACAATTTAGAAGTAAGATTTGCCAATTGAGCTTGAATGCTAGCAAAATCCATATCTTACTTCTCTAGTACCTAAAAAGAAAGAGAACTAAATCAAAAATCAAAAGTAACAACAAACAAAGAAAACAACACTAAGTTAGAAACTAAAACGAAAACAACTAAACCAAAAAAAAAAAAAAAAAAAGAAAAGAACTAAGGGATTAGCAAAGTTACTAATCCCCGGCAACGGCGCCAAAATTTGATGCGTGATTTATACGCACACAAATTAAACCCTCTTTTTGTCGATTTGTAGTATAAGTATAAGTAGGGATCGTTCTGGACCGGGGATTAGGAGGGATTGCAAATCTCTTGGAAACTGACTCAAAAACGTAAAATAAAGTTTAAAACACTAAACTAGACTCAAAGAATGCAAAATTAAAGTTTAAAACACTAAGACAAACCAAAAACTCAAAATGCTTTAAAAACACAAACTAAATTGAATTCTAACTAAAATGAACATTAAAGCAAAAGGGGGATTGAGGTTTTTACGAAAATTGAAATAACGAAACAAGTTAATAAACTAGACAGAATGTAAAGATGAAATTTATGGATGAATGCTAGCTAAGGGGTTCATCTCCATACATGTTACACTTGCATACAAGATTGATTCTCAGTTGGTCTTTCGATAAATTATGAAACTCAACGCCCCGGGTTAATTAGGTTCGCTTAAATTAACCGTCAAGTTCTCCTTAAGTTAATGAATTGGATGGGTTAGCGCAACGCAATTCACCACATTCTCCAAAAGTCCTTTACGTGAAAAGCACAATAAAGATACAATCAAAGATCATTAAGCATTATGAAAACTATAAGTGTTGACGAGGCATTCGTTACTATGGAATACGCATGAAACTTATGCCAAGAATTCTTTTAACGCGATTGTTTATAAGCAACCTCCACTACTTGTGAATATAAGTTCATAACGATTAGGTGAAATTCACTTATATTCTAGCGTCATATTTATGCATGAAAATTAAGTGCGCATTCTTAATAAACATTCATAAATAAGTTATCAATCAAACGGTTAAACAAATTGAATCCACAACTTATGAAATTCCAACGAAAGTTAATCAATTCATATTGCAAATATAAACATAGTTTCGAATCACCCCCTAGCTAAAGGGGGTTTAGTTCCTCATATCTTTGAAATCAAAGAAACGCCTAAACATTCCAACAACTCAAACTTGAATTGTATGAACGTTTAGGCACTCTTCTCTTCCATTCCTCATACGTACAAAACAAAGAGAATTAAAATGAAACATTGAAATCAAAGAATCACCTAAACATTCCAACAACTCAAACTTGAATTGTATGAACGTTTAGGTCCTCTTCTCTTCCTCGTTGTTGTAGCACAAGGTCTAAGGTGAGGTTTGGGGGATTATGGAAATGGATGAGGAGTGGTGGAATGGGGACTCACGGTTTTGGATTCTAAGGGGAAGTGTTTGTGTTAGTTGTGGTGTGAGAAATGGAGAGATGGAATGGGGAGTGTTTGTGGTGTGTTGTGGTATCTACAATGGAATGAGATGTTCTTGAATGAATGAATGCAAGGGTATTTATAGGAGTAGTGGAGGGAACATATGGTTGTTTGTTTAAGATGCAAGTGGCTAATTAATGATGGAAAAGTATGTGATTTAAAGGATGCAAAGTGAATGAATCATGAATCATTGTGGATGAAAGGTGGAAGTGCATGTGTTGATGACTAGGTTAGTGGGTGGAAATCTGAAAATGGCATATAGGAATGGGAGCTCACGGTTTGAATGTGTAAAGTGTGTGTGAATGCATGTGAAGATGCAATAAATAATGCATGTAGGGTTAGGAAATAATGAAGAAATGCATGTGAGATGTTTGGAAAGGAAATGGGAACCCACGGCAATGAAGTTGTTTTGTGTTGTGAATTATGATGAATGCATGTGAGTTAAAGAGGGAGAATGTGGTGAAATGATGAAGTAGGAAGGTGGAAGTGCATGTGAGATGTTTGGAAAGGAATAAAGAATGAATGGTGGAAATGTGAGTGAATGATGTGCATGTGTGAGAATGCATGTGGAATTAAGAGGAGTATGGAAGTGAAATAAATGAATGATATGTTAAGTGATAAGTGAATGATATGTGGTGAGTGATAAGTGAATGGTTTGATAAGTGATAAATGAATTAGTTTAAAGGGCTAGGGTTTAAGTACATAGAATGGGCCTAAAATAGGTTGGTTTGTATGGCATAATGTGTTTGATTGGGCTAGAGCCATTGTTTTGTGTCTTCAAGTGCATACAAGGCCTTCAAATTCGTCCATCATCTTGGCTCCATGGATAAGCTATCCAATCCATGCCCAAAAATGCTCCAAATGGCCTCAAAATGCACTTTCTTGCTCCCTAGGCCCTTAGAACCTGAAAACACACAAAAGAAGCATAAAGGACTAAAATAACGAGATAAACATAACGTAAATGCACGAGAACAAGCCATTTAAGTCGCATGAATATGCTCCTATCATGGATGTGCAAATGTGTTTTAATTAATGAAAGTGTTTGGAGAATGAATGCAATGATGAAGAGTGAATAAAGAATGCATGTAGGGTTAGCTAGGTTGGCTTTGTTTGGGTGCATGTGTGTTAATGGTGGTTTTGCATGTGAATTGATGGATTGTTTTTGATGGAATTGATGGTTCTTTGCATGGCTATAAGGGAGAGAATAAGAGAGAATGGGCTAGGCCCTTTGTTTTATGTCCAAAGTGAATACAAGGCCTTCAAATTCGTCCATCCTCTTGGCTCCATGGATAAGCTATCCAATCCATGCCCAAAAATGCTCCAAATGGCCTCAAAATGCACTTTCTTGCTCCCTAAGCCCTTAGAACCTGAAAACACACAAAAGAAGCATAAAGAACTAAAATAACTAAAGAAACATAACGTAAATGTACGAGAACAAGCCATTTAAGTCGCATGAATATGCTCCTATCAGCCTCCACGTGTTGTCTGAAAAGAAGAAATCTTTTGACAAAGTTGAACGCGTCTTCTGAAAAGCCGAGAAAGCGTTGCCTAAATTACGCCGGAAATTCCGGCTTTTTGAATCGGTGGACGCGTCGCTTTGGCTTTTTTTATTGAGCTATCGATCACCACAACAAACACACTCTGAAGATTTCCCATTCTTGAAAATCGACTCCGACCCTTTGAAATTTAACTCCATCCCTTCTCTTTGAACACTTTTGAAAAATGGCAAACTCATCGAACCTTAGCTTGGAATTGAGCCTTAGCAGTGATACGGGCGCGCCGCGTCAAGGTAACGTATGGCGCCCTTCTTTTTTATCTTCTAACGGTCTTCTTACAGGTGAAGACTCCGTGATGCAGGACGCCACAACAGCTACAATAGTAGCTAAGAACCTCCTCACTCCAAAAGATAGTAGGCTGCTGTCAGGACGGTCCGATGAGTTGGCCGTTCAAGAGTCCCTCGCACTTAGTGTTCAGTGTGCGAGTTCTGTGTCCAACATGGGCCAACGCCTGCTTGCTCGGTCCCATCAGGTGGAATCATTGATGGCAGAGGTGGAAAGACTTAAGCAAGAGATCCAGCAGCTTAAGTACGAGAATAGAAGTTTGCATGTGCTTGCAAATAACTATTCGTCGAGGATGAAGAGGAAGCTTGATGAGCTGCACGAATCTGAGGGTCGAATCCAAAGTGACCGTCAAAGGCTTG
Organism: Pyrus communis; assembly: GCF_963583255.1. Taxonomy (NCBI): domain Eukaryota; kingdom Viridiplantae; phylum Streptophyta; class Magnoliopsida; order Rosales; family Rosaceae; genus Pyrus; species Pyrus communis. The sequence continues at coordinate 9,623,936 of NC_084805.1, read as the reverse complement.
CGGCTTATCTCCAGAGGCACTTTTTTCCTGGGTCATCCAGCGCTTGGCCAAGTATTGAGGCCTGGAATGCTCTAGCTCCGATGCCTCCCGCTCCGATGGCTTCCGCTCCGATGCCTCCCGCTTCTATGCCTTCTACTTCTGCGCCTTCCGCTTCTGCGCCTCGTAGTGGGGCTTCACGTAAACAACCTTTGTGAAGCTCCACCTTTCTCCATGTTTAGTATCTTTTTTTTAATAAATGAAATTTTTTTTTTTTTTCAGTGCATTGGGTTTCCTCCCAAGTAGCGCTTTCTTTTACGTCTTGCAGCCGGACGAAGAACCCAATCAATCCAGGATATGTTCACGAATCGGATGAGAACTCCGAGTCATAAACTAGTACCTAAAACAAGAAACAAAACAAGATTAAGAATCTGGAATAAAAACAAACAAAAATAAAACAATCCAAGGGATTAGCAAATTTTCTAATCCCCGGCAACGGCGCCAAAATTTGATGCGAGATTTATACGCACACAAATTAAACCCTCTTTTCGTCAAATTGTAGTATATGTATAAGTAGGGATCGTTCTAGACGGGGGATTAGGAGGGATTGTTAACCACTTGAATTTGACTCAAAAACGTAAAATAACAATATGAAACACTATACTAGACTCAAAGAATGCAAAACTAAACTTTAAAACACTAAAACAAACCAAAAGACTCAAAACAGCACCAAAACACTCAAAACTGCCTAAAAATCACTTTCTGGGCAGTTTTGAGCACCTTGAGTACTTTGGACGAATTTGAGAAACAAAATGAATCAAAACACTTATAAACACAAACTAAATGTATTTCTAACTAATCTAACACTTTAAAAGAAATGGGAGATTGGTTTTGAATGAAACTTGAAATAAAAACAGAAACTTGGAAACAAACAGATTGTAAATTAAAGCATAAGGAAATGAAGTAAACACAAGATGAATGAATCAACAACTAATAAAATAAGAGAGTACCAATGAAGATGAAGCTAGAGATTCGATTTCACCATTGCTAAGCCAAGTCCATGCTTGTTAAGTCAGATTATACTCATTCATCTACCTATTTCTTGGGTTTGTTTCACTTAGATATGATCAGCCATATGATGTGTGGATTTGATCAAATGTCTCTAATTATGAGCCTAATTGTGATGTGCAACTTTGGTTCCTAATCAAGACTATGTAGTGCACAAGAAACTTTCACAAAACCAAAGGGAACACTCGGCAGGATGTTTGCAAAACATTCCCTTCATTCATTCACATATCTACCAAGATTATGCATGATGTGTGCTTTAATCTTGGCTAAACAACCTGTGGTTAATTCAAATGATGATCAAGCACTAAAATTAACACACTAAGTCACAATTAAATCGGAGAATAAAGCAAGAAATAGATAGATTAAATGAGAATTCCGAATTAACTACATGGCAATCTTGCAAGGCTACATCGAATCCCTAGAGGAGGATTAGTTACAATTCATGTTTGCAAAGGATTTAACATAAAAATATAAAACATGAATGAACATAGAATTAATAAGAAGAAAGAACCCTTGAAGCAAAACTGATGTAGAATCAAAGAAACACCTAAACATTCCAACAACTCAAACTTGAATTGTATGAACGTTTAGGCCCTCTTATCTTCCTTTTCGTCGTAGCACAAGGTCTAAGGGATGTTGTTGGTGTGTTGAATGGATTGGGGAATTATGGAAATGGAAGGATGATGTTTGGATTGTAAGGGAGAGTCACGGCACAAAGGGGGGTTTTTGGTCTACATTTCTGCAATGGATGAAGTGTATGAATGGAATGGATGGACTTTGTGAAGGGCACGGCCCCAAGGGACCAATTTCTGTTGTGAAATGAATTGTGTATGAATGAGAATGAATGAATGAGTATTTATAGGTGAAATGGGGGGAACATGACAGCTAGGTTGCATGTGCTAATGTTTGTGTGTGCATGTGAAATCTGGAATTGCATGTGTGTTGAATGTGAAAGCATGTGCAATGAATGTGTGGTGAATGATGGAGGAACAAGTGCATGTGAATGCATGGTGATAGCATGTGCACGGTTTTGGTTGGAATGATGGCAGATTGTGAAAACATGTGAATGCATGTGTTTGATGAATGATAAGTGGTGAATGATATGATAAGTGATAAGTGGTGAATGATAAGTGATGAATGATAAGTGGTGAATGATAAGTGGTGAATGATAAGTGATATGATATGTGATTATGATAAGTAATGGGAGCATGTGTATGGTTTTGGGAGAAAGGTGGAGATGCACGGCATAAGGGAATTGGAAAGGTTTAAATGTCCTAAAACTAAAGGGAACAAAGTTCCAACACTTTGGTCTTCAATTTCGTCCAACATTTTGGCGCCAAGCATAAGCTATCCATCCTTAGCCCAAAAGTGCTCCAAAAGTCTCCAAAATGCATCTTTTTGCTCCTTTAGCCCTTTGGACCTACTGATAGGAGCATATTTAGGCGACTTACTTAGCTTGTTTTCGTGCATTTATATCGTTAATTCATAGTTGTTTTTGGCGTTTAAGCCATTTTCGTGTGTTTTTAGGTTCATGTGGCTAAGGAAGCAAAAAGATGCATTTTGGAGCATTTTGGAGCAAAATTGAACTTGGAAGGGATAACTTATACTTGGAGCAAAAGGAATGGACGAAATTGAAGAGTTGATGTCACAAGGATTCCTACTTGAAGTAGCCACACACCTTCCACATTTCAGCCACATGCACTTGTTCCTCCATCATTGCACCAACAACAACCTTGCCATGCACTCCCTTTAATTAATTCAATCTAGCTGTCATTCACATGCATTTCATTCATCATTTCTACCCCCACATGTCCCTTTAATCATTCAAACATGCACTCCCTTTAATCACATGCATAAATCAGCCACATGCATCTCCCATCACCATATCAGATTTCCATCATATTCACATGCATTCCATCCTTTAAAACATTGCACATGCACTCCCTTTAATTAATTAAGCCACATGCACTCCCATCCATTTCATCATTGCAGCCAACACATGCTTTCACATGCATTTTCAGATTGTCCCCTTGCACATGCAGCCACATATTCATTGCACATGCAATTCCAACCCACATGCATCCTTTAATCATTCAAACATGCAGCCACATTCCCTCCTAGCTGTCATGTTCCCCCCATTTCACCTATAAATAAGCATCCATTGCATTCATACTCATCCATTCACTCCTCCATTTCAGAAATTCATCCATTGTACATACCACAACACAAACCCTTCCATTTTCAGAATGTAGACCATCACAAACTGCCCTTGGTGCCGTGGCCTTGAGGCACCACTCCCTTACAATCCAAACACCATCTTTCCATTTTCACCACTACCCAAACCATTCACACCATCAAACTATCCTTAGACCTTGTGCTACAATGAAGAGGAAGAGAAGAGTGCCTAAACGTTCATACAATTCAAGTTTGAGTTGTTGGAATGTTTAGGTGTTTCTTTGATTTCAATGTTTAATTTCAATACTCTTTGTTTTGTACGAATGAGGAATGGAAGAGAAGAGTGCCTAAACGTTCATACAATTCAAGTTTGAGTTGTTGGAATGTTTAGGTGTTTCTTTGATTCTCTTTGTTTTGTACCATGAGGAACTAAATCCCCCTTGGTTAGGGGGTAATTCGAAATATATGTTTATGCTTGCATTTTGATTTGATTACTTCTAATTGCGTTTCATAAGTTGTGGATTCAATTTGTTTAACTGTTTGATTGATAACTTATTTATGTATGTTTATTGAGAGTGCACGCTTAATTTCCATGCATGAATATGACGCTAGAATATAAGTGAGTGTCACCTAATAGTTACGAACTTATATTCACAAGTAGTGGAGGTTGCTTATAAACAATCGCGTTAAACGAATTCTTGGCATAAGTTTCATGCAATCATAGTAACGAATGCCCCGTCAACACTTATAATTTTCATAGAGCGTAATGATTCTTGCTTGTATCTCTATTATGCAATCATATAGGGGACTTGTGGGGAATGTTTTGGGTTGTCGTATGCAATCATCCAATTCAATAACGTTAGGAAGATTTGAAGGTTAATTAGTGCATCACGGTTAACTTGGGGTGTTGAGAATTAATGATTTGTTGAAATGCAATTGGAAATCGTTTATTATGCAAGTATAACATGTATGGAGATGAACCCCTTAGCCATTCTATCATCCATTCATTCCATTCCATCAAATTCGTTTTACAATCTGTTTAGTTTATTAACTTGTTTTGTTATTTCAATTTTCGTATAAATCTAAATCCTCCTTTACTTTATTGTCCAATTTAGTTAGAAAGTGTCTTAGTTTATGTTTCTAAGTGTTTTGATTAAATTTGTTACATAAATTCGTCCAAATTCACCAAAGTGCTCAAAACTGCCCAGAAAGTGATTTTAAGGCAGTTTTGAGTGTTTTGGGTGATGTTTGAGTCTTTTCGTTTGTTTTAGTGTTTTAAAGTTTAGTTTTACCTTCTTTGAGTCTAGTTTAGTGTTTTATATTACGTTTTTACTTTTTTGAGTCAAATCCAAGTGATTAACAATCCCTCCTAATCCCCGGTCCAGAACGATCCCTACTTGCACATATACTACAATTTGACGAAAAGAGGGTTTAATTTGTGTGCGTATAATTCTCGCATCACTGATGCGAGATTTATACGCACACAAATTAAACCCTCTTTTCGTCAAATTGTAGTATATGTGCAAGTAGGGATCGTTCTGGACCGGGGATTAGGAGGGATTGTTAATCACTTGGATTTGACTCAAAAACATAAAAACACAATATAAAACACTAAACTAGACTCAAAGAATTCAAAAATACTTTAAAACATAAACTAAACAGATTCTAAGCATTAAAGAACAAGAAAGTAAAGGGGGGTTTAGGTTTTACGAAAATTGAAATAACGAAACAAGTTAATAAACTAGACAGAATGTAAATATGAATGTGATGGAATTGAATGGATGATAAAATAGCTAAGGGGTTCATCTCCATACATGTTACACTTGCATAATAAAAAGATTTCCAATTGCATTTTAATAAATTATGAAACTCATCACCCCGGGTCAATTAGGTCCGCTTAAATTAACCGTCAAGTTTTCCTTAAGTTAATGAATTGGATGGGTTAGCGCAACGCAATTCACTACATTCTCCAAAAGTCCTTTACGTGAACAGCACAATAAAGATACAATCAAAGATCATTAAGTATTATGAAAACTATAAGTGTTGACGAGGCATTCGTTACTATGATGAGCATGAAACTCGTGCCAAGAATTCTTTTAACGCGATTGTTTATAAGCAACCTCCACTACTTGTGAATATAAGTTCATAACGATTAGGTGAAACTCACTTATATTCTAGCGTCATATTCATGCATGAAAATTAAGCGCGCATTCTCAATAACATACATAAATAAGTTATCAATCAAACGGTTAAACAAATTGAATTCACAACTTATGAAACGCAATTAGAAGTAATCAAATCAAAATGCAAGCATAAACATTTATTTCGAATCACCCCCTAGCTAAAGGGGGTTTTAGTTCCTCATTACGTTGAAATCAAAGAAACACCTAAACATTCCAACAACTCAAACTTGAATTGTATGAACGTTTAGGCACTCTTCTCTTCCATTCCTCATACGTACAAAACAAAGAGAATTGAATTTAAACTTTGAAATCAAAGAAACACCTAAACATTCCAACAACTCAAACTTGAATTGTATGAACGTTTAGGCCCTCTTATCTTCCTCGTTGTTGTAGCACAAGGTCTAACGTGAGGTTTGGGCGATTATGGAAATGGTAGAGGAGTGGTGTTTGGATTATAAGGGAAGGGGGACTCACGGCTAAAGAAGGTGGAGAGTGAATGTGGTGTGTTGTGTATGAAAATGAGATGTCCATGAATGAATGAATGCAAGGGTATTTATAGGAGTAGTGGAGGGAACATATGGCTATGTCATTTGTAGGTGAAGTAGGTGGATGTTGTAGGTGAAGTAGGTGGATGTTGTAGGTGAAGTGGATGTTGTAGGTGAAGTAGGTGGATGTTGTAGGTGAAGTAGGTGGATGTTGTAGGTGAAGTGGGTGGATGTTGTAGGTGAAGTAGGTGGATGTTGTAGGTGAAGTGGATGTTGTAGGTGAAGTAGGTGGATGTTATGTTAAGTGATAAGTGATAAGTGATATGATATGTGGTTATGATATGATAAGTGGTTAAGTGGTGATGATAAGTGATAAGTGATTAAGTGATATGATATGTGGTGATGATAAGTGATAAGTGCATGTGGGTTAACTAATGAAGGAAATGCATGTGCAATGACAATGTGTTAGAATGGATGTGTGTTATGCATGGCATGATTGGGATTAGGAAAGGTTTAAATGTCCTAAAACTAAAGAGAACAAGGTTCCAACACTTTGGCTCCAATTAGGTCTTCAATTTCGTCCAACACTTTGGCTTCAAGCATAAGCTATCCGTCCTTAGCCCAAAAGTGCTCCAAAAGTCTCCAAAATGCATCTTTTTGCTCCTTTAGCCCTTTGGACCTACAAACACATGAAAATAGCTTAAAGTACTAAAATAACTAAAGAAACATAACGTAAATGTACGAGAACAAGCCATTTAAGTCGCATAAATATGCTCCTATCAAATACGCCCACACTTAGCTTTTGCTAGTCCTCGAGCAAAACAGAAAAACAAAACAAAAAGAACAAAACACAACCTACACCTTCCAACAATCGTATCAGGGACTTCCAATGCACATGACAAGTTAAAAATCATTATTCTCACAGATTTGAGCCATCTTTACACTTAAGTACATTCTTAATCATAGTCACCACATACTAGTTCACAATTAAGCAATTAAAACACATTTCAAATGTAGTAACATGCCTTTAGAGAATTCCCTCAATTTCTTACTAGATGTACTCTCGTTTTTCACACAGATTTTCTGACTACACACCCTACACTAGGTATATGTGAGAAGATTGATGTAAACATGTAGACGAACACTCACATATGTTATAATAAGGAAAGCATTTTCTGGAGTTAATAAGCATGTTTAGATATGATCTCATGAATGGAATGCTACTACTTAGACGCGAGAACCAGTGACACCATAAGCTCATACCAAGTTCAAACTCCACAATTGAAATACATAACACTCAATATAGAAGTCAAAGGGTAGTAACGGGGCTAGGGTATTGGCTAACAATGAAAGGTGAAGGATAAACAAACATTCTTAAAGCAATAGTGAGCAAAGTATTGAATTAGGCACTTAGAATTCCCTTAAGAACGCAGAAGTCAACTTTGAACACCCAAGGGAAAATCACACAAAACTTAGGGCCATATTCAACTTTTTGGACCCTTTCTTCAACCATCAACGCTCGTGAGTTCATTCTTACTTATTTTCACTCCTTTTTTTTTTTTTTTTTTTTTTTTTTTTTTCTTTTCCTCTTTTTCTTTTGAATCTCAAAACATACATATAAACGTAAGAACAAACTTTTACTCCCCCACACTCATTTTCTTGCATAATGTAACTCAAAAGGAATTCATTTAAGTCATGCTCACTAAAATTTAAGAACAAGGGTATAGGAAAGTCCTACTCTAAGCTAGGTAAGGGGTGATGTGGGTAAACAAGGAATAAAGGCAAAACAAGGCTCAACGGGGTTAAAACTTACAACATATACGAAGTATGGGAAGTAAGGCTATTTGGCTATGGTGGTGGTCACTACACAGCTTCTTCTTGAATATGTGTTATGCAAATCAATAACATGCTTTGAATGAAATGGGCATGAGTTCTAGCATTTAGTTCTATCATGATACAATTGCATTCTAAGTAGCAACCAAGCAAGGAATAATGAGATCATGCAACAACTTAAGAAAATAAAGAATCACAGAAAATAACTCTCCAAAGAAAGTAATGGCTCGAGTCTCACAAGGATGTAGCGTTTGTTTGAGTTTCTTCCTTCAAACATGTTACAAAAACGAATTTTTCTTTTATGATTGCATGTGAAGTCATACATTATAACCATAACCAAGCATATACCAAGAGTAAATCAAACTTTTCTCTATGTTTATAACTCTTTCTAACCGTCATGCAATTATAAACCAAATCCTTATCATTGTGTTGGAAGGTACCCTAAGACACAAACACACAAAAATGACTCTTAAAACAACTCTTTTTGGGTTTTTCAAAACAATTTTTCAAATTTTTATGGGATTTTCGAATTATAAAACAAAACACACTAAAACACTCTAAAACAACTTAAAAACACCTTAAAACAGCAAGGAACAACATTTGAAGTTATGGGTGATAAAATCCCACGAATTTAAATTAACAACATTAGTTACCCCCCCCCCCCCCCACACTTAAATCAAACATTGTCCTTAATGTTTTAAGCATAGATTCACACAAAACATAAGTAAACACACAAAAAGCAATTTAAACATACTAAACATGGCAGAATGTAATTAACAAAGAGAAGAGTTTAGGGACGCAAATCTGGTTATGGAGTGTAAATTCCATCTTCTCCTTGGTAATTGCATTGAGGCTTTGATCATAGTGACTCCACAGGCTTACTCTTGAACTGGTTTCCGCCCATCATTGATTTTCCTTTGTGCTACTCTTGATCTGGGCAGCAGGATGGTTCTTTTGGTTTCCCCCGAAGGTCTGAGCTTCCTCCTGTTATCTGTTTCTTTGTTCAATCTTTGCAGGAGTGGTCCCTTCTCTGGAAGTGTAACAACCGTTGAAGATGACTACTCGAGAGCAACGCTAGGTAAGCAATCAGGAATAGATTCCAGGCAGTTGGCTCCAGATCGGAAGACTGACTCCAAGTGCCGGCTGATTGCTACTTTTACTTTGCCATGCAAGTAAGAACAAGGACAAAGAAAAAGACAGGGAAAGAGCATGATATGAGATACTTTTGCTTTTGACCTTGATGATATGAGATACCTTTGCTTTGAAGAAGCGGTGAATGAATCAGCACATGCTTCAATCCGCCGTTTCCTCCTGGGTCATATGTACTCCAGGCATCTGGTATCATCTTTGGGGAAGAAGAAAGAATTGAGTATTTTGAAAGGCTTTGCTGGGAGTGCGCCCTCAGATGTGAGGGAGAGTTGGGCATTTTCTTCAGGTTTGCCCTGCCATAAAAGACGAAGGTCGACATATATAGAGATAATATCAAGTGGTGGTACTTTTTACCCTTGTCGACAAACGTTTTGATCCCGCACATCCGGCTCTTTGAAATAGTGGCGCCTCTTCGATCTTTGAATACGCCTCTTCGATTTCTGAGCAGGCGCCCCTTCGATTTCTGAACGACGCCCCTTCGCTTTCTGAACGACACGTGGTAGTGCAGATGCGGCTCCTTTTGACAAAGCTGCACGAGTCTTCTGAAAAGCAGAGAAAGCGTCGCCGAACTTTGCGCTTGTCGGCTAAAGATGTGTAGATGCGATGATGGCCTCCACGTGTTTTCAGCTTTGTCAGAAATCTTTTGACAAAGTTGAACGCGTTTTCTGAAAAGCAGAGAACGCGTCGCCTAAATTACACCGGAAATTCCGGCTTTTCGAATTGGTGGACGCGTCGCCTTGGCTTCTTATAGAGCTATCGATCACCACAACAAACACACTCTGAAGAATTCCCATTCTTTAAAATCGACTCCGGCCCTTTGAGAATTAACTCCATCCACCCCATCTCTTTGAACACTTTTGAAAAATGGCAAACCCATCGAACCTTAGCTTAGAATTGAGTCTCAGCAGTGATACGGCCGCGCCGCGTCAAGGTAACGTATGGCGCCCTTCTTTCTTATCTTCTAACGGTCCTCTCACAGGTGAAGACTCCGTGATGCAGGACGCCACAACAGCTACAATAGTAGCTAGGAACCTCCTCACTCCAAAAGATAGTAGGCTGCTGTCAGGACGGTCCGATGAGTTGGCCGTTCAAGAGTCCCTCGCACTTAGTGTTCAATGTGCGAGTTCTGTGTCCAACATGGGCCAACGCCTGCTTGCCCGCTCCCGTCAGGTGGAATCATTGATGGCAGAGGTGGAAAGTCTTAAACAGGAGATCAAACTGCTTAAGCATGAGAATAGAAGTTTGCATGTGCTTGCAAATAACTATTCGTCGGGGATGAAGAGGAAGCTTGATGAACTGCAAGAGTCTGAAGGTCGGATTCAAAGTGACCGTCAAAGGTTTTCGTCTTTCCTCCAGAGGCACCTTTTTCCTGGATCATCCAGCGTTTGGCCAAGTATTGAGGCCTCGAATGCTCTATCTTCGATGCCTCTATCTCCGATGCCTTCCGCTCCTATGTCTTCTGCCCCGATGCCTTCCGTCTCGATGCCTTCCGCTTCAAGAGTTTTGCCACGTAGTGGGTCTTTAAGTAAACAACCTTTGTGAAGCCTCGCCACTTTTATTATTATTATTATTTTTTTTTTTAACATAAATAAAATCAAACGGCATGGAATTGGTCCTTGAATGGAAGGTGATACTTGAAGTGAACCGGCATTGATTTGAATTCTAATGTAGGTGCCTGATTCATAAAAAACAACAAGTTAGTATAAAATGTAATGGAATTTGAAAAAAATGACTTACTTGTTTTGTCTGACAAGAACTCAATGACAAACACCACTCCTTTGAAAGTTTCAGGGATATTGGACTTGGCCAGATTGCATGTGATGGTTATGACTTGTCCAATGTCATCAAATTCAACTTCTTTGGGCATTGTTGTCTCAAGTATATCCCCTTTGATGAATTCATGAAATTCCCTACTTTGCACCTTTGGAAGGTCTTCCAAGATGTCTTTTTCACTTTCTTCTTCCTTGGAATTCATGAACCTGCAAGGAATAGGGATATTAGGTGGAATGGGGTTAGAACTAATTGGAACAACCTTACTTGAATTAGATGGCGTAGGAGCAATAAGTGCTTCCGGCAAAGGTGCTTCAAGTCCTCCCTTCGGATTTACAATGGTTGAACTAGGGAGTTTGCCTTGGTCGCAAAATTGTCCTACGAACTCTGCTATCTGCCCAATTTGCTTTTCCAAGTGATCCAACCTTTTGTCTTCTTGTCGAGCCTCATTGTCTTGATTTTGTGAGCCCTGCACCAAACAAATTAATTCGTTAAGCTTTTGATTATAATCTATTGACGAACTTAAATTTGGTTGGGCATATTGAATATGAGGTTGTGGTGGCTGCCAATATCCTCCTTGTTGAGCATTTTGAGGTTCCCACCACATAGAGTTTGAATGATCACTCCAATCCGAATTGTAAGTATTGGAAAACACGTTATTCCTTGATTGAAGATTAGATATATCAACTCTTTGCATTTGGGACCTTTCCATGAGCTGTGACAAAAGAGAAGCGTTATCAAGTGCCATGTTGTTCTTAACAAACAAAACACAAATAAAAACTAAATCTAAAAGACAATACAGAAACAAACAATCCAAGGGATTAGCAAATTTTCTAATCCCCGGCAACGGCGCCAAAATTTGATGCGAGATTTATACGCACACAAATTAAACCCTCTTTTCGTCAAATTGTAGTATATGTGCAAGTAGGGATCGTTCTGGACCGGGGATTAGGAGGGATTGTTAATCACTTGGATTTGACTCAAAAACATAAAAACACAATATAAAACACTAAACTAGACTCAAAGAATTCAAAAATACTTTAAAACATAAACTAAACAGATTCTAAGCATTAAAGAACAAGAAAGTAAAGGGGGGTTTAGGTTTTACGAAAATTGAAATAACGAAACAAGTTAATAAACTAGACAGAATGTAAATATGAATGTGATGGAATTGAATGGATGATAAAATAGCTAAGGGGTTCATCTCCATACATGTTACACTTGCATAATAAAAAGATTTCCAATTGCATTTTAATAAATTATGAAACTCATCACCCCGGGTCAATTAGGTCCGCTTAAATTAACCGTCAAGTTTTCCTTAAGTTAATGAATTGGATGGGTTAGCGCAACGCAATTCACTACATTCTCCAAAAGTCCTTTACGTGAACAGCACAATAAAGATACAATCAAAGATCATTAAGTATTATGAAAACTATAAGTGTTGACGAGGCATTCGTTACTATGATGAGCATGAAACTCGTGCCAAGAATTCTTTTAACGCGATTGTTTATAAGCAACCTCCACTACTTGTGAATATAAGTTCATAACGATTAGGTGAAACTCACTTATATTCTAGCGTCATATTCATGCATGAAAATTAAGCGCGCATTCTCAATAACATACATGATAGGAGCATATTTATGCGACTTAAATGGCTTGTTCTCGTACATTTACGTTATGTTTCTTTAGTTATTTTAGTACTTTAAGCTATTTTCGTGTGTTTGTAGGTCCAAAGGGCTAAAGGAGCAAAAAGATGCATTTTGGAGACTTTTGGAGCACTTTTGGGCTAAGGACGGATAGCTTATGCTTGAAGCCAAAGTGTTGGACGAAATTGAAGACCTAATTGGAGCCAAACTGTTGGAACCTTGTTCTCTTTAGTTTTAGGACATTTAAACCTTTCCTAATCCCAATCATGCCATGCATAACACACATCCATTCTAACACATTGTCATTGCACATGCATTTCCTTCATTAGTTAACCCACAAGCACTTATCACTTATCATCACTACATATCATATCACTTAATCACTTATCACTTATCATCACCACTTAACCACTTATCATATCATAACCACATATCATATCACTTATCACTTATCACTTAACATATCATCCACCTACTTCACCTACAACATCCACCTACTTCACCTACAACATCCACCTATTTCACCTACAACATCCACCTACTTCACCTACAACATCCACCTACTTCACCTACAACCTCCACTTACTTCACCAACCTCACACATGATAGGAGCATATTCATGCGACTTAAATAGCTTGTTCTCGTACATTTACGTTATGTTTCTTTAGTTATTTTAGTACTTTTAAGCTATTTTCGTGTGTTTGTAGGTCCAAAGGGCTAAAGGAGCAAAAAGATGCATTTTGGAGACTTTTGGAGCACTTTTGGGCTAAGGACGGATAGCTTATGCTTGAAGCCAAAGTGTTGGACGAAATTGAAGACCTAATTGGAGCCAAAGTGTTGGAACCTTGTTCTCTTTAGTTTTAGGACATTTAAACCTTTCCTAATCCCAATCATGCCATGCATAACACACATCCATTCTAACACATTGTCATTGAACATGCATTTCCTTCATTAGTTAACCCACATGCACTTATCACTTATCATCACCACATATCATATCACTTAATCACTTAATCACTTATCACTTATCATCACCACTTAACCACTTATCATATCATAACCACATATCATATCACTTATCACTTATCACTTAACATAACATCCACCTACTTCACCTACAACATCCACCCACTTCACCTACAACATCCACCCACTTCACCTACAACATCCACCTACTTCACCTACAACATCCACCCACTTCACCTACAACATCCACCTACTTCACCTACAACATCCACTTCACCTACAACATCCACCTACTTCACCTACAACATCCACCTACTTCACCTACAAATGACATAGCCATATGTTCCCTCCACTACTCCTATAAATACCCTTGCATTCATTCATTCATGAACATCTCATTTCATACACAACACATTACAAACACATTCTCCCTTCCCTAGCCGTGAGCTTCCCATCTCTCCCTTTATAATCCAAACACCATTTTTCCATTCCCCTTCCACTTCTACACCACTCCTCATCCATTTCCATAATCCCCCAAACCTCACCTTAGACCTTGTGCTACAACAACGAGGAAGATAAGAGGGCCTAAACGTTCATACAATTCAAGTGTGAGTTGTTGGAATGTTTAGGTGTTTCTTTGATTTCAAAGTTTAAATTTAATTCTCTTTGTTTTGTACGTATGAGGAATGGAAGAGAAGAGTGCCTAAACGTTCATACAATTCAAGTTTGAGTTGTTGGAATGTTTAGGTGTTTCTTTGATTTCAAAGTTATGATAAACTAAACCCCCCTTTAGCTAGGGGGTGATTCGAAATATATGTTTATGCTTGCATTTTGATTTGATTACTTCTAATTACGTTTCATAAGTTGTGAATTCAATTTGTTTAACTGTTTTATTGATAACCTATTTATGTATGTTTATTGAGAGTGCACACTTAATTTTCATGCATGAATTTGACGCTAGAATATAAGTGAATTTCACCTAATCGTTATGAACTTATATTCACAAGTAGTGGAGGTTGCTTATAAACAATCGCGTTAAACGAATTCTTGGCATAAGTTTCATGCAATCATAGTAACGAATGCCTCGTCAACACTTATAGTTTTCATAATGCTTAATGATCTTTGATTGTATCTTTATTGTGCTGTTCACGTAAAGGACTTTTGGAGAATGTTGTGAATTGCGTTGCGCTAACCCATCCAATTCATTAACTTAAGGAAAACTTGACGGTTAATTTAAGCGGACCTAATTAACCCGGGGTGATGAGTTTAATAATTTATTGAAATGTAATTGGAAATCTTTTTATTATGCAAGTGTAACATATGTGGAGATGACCCCCTTAGCTATTCTATCATCCATTCATTCCATTTCATCAATTTCATATTTACATTCTGTCTAGTTTATTTAACTTGTTTCGTTATTTCAATTTTCGTATAAACTTAAATCCCCCTTTACTTTAATGTCAATTTAGTTAGAAATCATTTTAGTTTGTGTTTTTAAAAGCATTTTGAGTCTTTGGTTTGTCTTAGTGTTTTAAAGTTTAGTTTTACATTCTTTGAGTCTAGTATAGTGTTTTAAAGTTTAGTTTTACATTCTTTGAGTCTAGTTTAGTGTTTTATATTGTGTTTTTACGTTTTTGAGTCAAATCCAAGTGATTAACAATCCCTCCTAATCCCCGGTCCAGAACGATCCCTACTTGCACCTATACTACAATTGATAAAAAGAGGGTTTAATTTGTGTGCGTATAATTCTCGCATCAAATTTTGGCGCCGTTGCCGGGGATTAGAAAATTTGCTAATCCCTTGGATTGTTTGTTTCTGTATTGTCTTTTAGATTTAGTTTTTATTTGTGTTTTGTTTGTTAAGAACAACATGGCACTTGATAACGCTTCTCTTTTGTCACAGCTCATGGAAAGGTCCCAAATGCAAAGAGTTGATATATCTAATCTTCAATCAAGGAATAACGTGTTTTCCAATACTTACAATTCGGATTGGAGTGATCATTCAAACTCTATGTGGTGGGAACCTCAAAATGCTCAACAAGGAGGATATTGGCAGCCACCACAACCTCATATTCAATATGCCCAACCAAATTTAAGTTTGTCAATAGATTATAATCAAAAGCTTAACGAATTAATTTGTTTGGTGCAGGGCTCACAAAATCAAGACAATGAGGCTCGACAAGAAGACAAAAGGTTGGATCACTTGGAAAAGCAAATTGGGCAGATAGCGGAGTTCGTAGGACAATTTTGCGACCAAGGCAAACTCCCTAGTTCAACCATTGTAAATCCGAAGGGAGGATTTGAAGCACCTTTGCCGGAAGCACTTATTGCTCCTACGCCATCTAATTCAAGTAAGGTTGTTCCAATTAGTTCTAACCCCATTCCACCTAATATCCCTATTCCTTGCAGGTTCATGAATTCCAAGGAAGAAGAAAGTGAAAAATACATCTTGGAAGACCTTCCAAAGGTGCAAAGTAGGGAATTTCATGAATTCATCAAAGGGGATATACTTGAGACAACAATGCCCAAAGAAGTTGAATTTGATGACATTGGACAAGTCATAACCATCACATGCAATCTGGCCAAGTCCAATATCCCTGAAACTTTCAAAGGAGTGGTGTTTGTCATTGAGTTCTTGTCAGACAAAACAAGTAAGTCATTTTTTTCAAATTCCATTACATTTTATACTAACTTGTTGTTTTTTTATGAATCAGGCACCTACATTAGAATTCAAACCAATGCCGGTTCACTTCAAGTATCACCTTCCATTCAAGGACCAATTCCATGCCGTTTGATTTTATTTATGTTAAAAAAAAAAAAAAAAAAATAATAATAATAATAAAAGTGGCGAGGCTTCACAAAGGTTGTTTACTTAAAGACCCACTACGTGGCAAAACTCTTGAAGCGGAAGGCATCGAGACGGAAGGCATCGGGGCAGAAGACATAGGAGCGGAAGGCATCGGAGATAGAGGCATCGAAGATAGAGCATTCGAAGCCTCAATACTTGGCCAAACGCTGGATGATCCAGGAAAAAGGTGCCTCTGGAGGAAAGACGAAAACCTTTGACGGTCACTTTGAATCCGACCTTCAGACTCTTGCAGTTCATCAAGCTTCCTCTTCATGCCCGTCGAATAGTTGTTGGCAAGCACGTGCAAACTTCTATTCTCATGCTTAAGCAGTTTGATCTCCTGTTTAAGACTTTCCACCTCTGCCATCAATGATTCCACCTGACGGGAGCGGGCAAGCAGGCGTTGGCCCATGTTGGATACAGAACTCGCACACTGAACACTAAGTGCGAGGGACTCTTGAACGGCCAACTCATCGGACCGTCCTGACAGCAGCCTACTATCTTTTGGAGTGAGGAGGTTCCTAGCTACTATTGTAGCTGTTGTGGCGTCCTGCATCACGGAGTCTTCACCTGTGAGAGGACCGTTAGAAGATAAGAAAGAAGGGCGCCATACGTTACCTTGACGCGGCGCGGCCGTATCACTGCTGAGACTCAATTCTAAGCTAAGGTTCGATGGGTTTGCCATTTTTCAAAAGTGTTCAAAGAGATGGGGTGGATGAAGTTAATTCTCAAAGGGCCGAAGTCGATTTTCAAGAATGGGAATTCTTCAGAGTGTGTTTGTTGTGGTGATCGATAGCTCTATAAGAAGCCAAGGCGACGCGTCCACCAATTCGAAAAGCCGGAATTTCCGGCGTAATTTAGGCGACGCGTTCTCTGCTTTTCAGAAGACGCGTTCAACTTTGTCAAAAGATTTCTGACAAAGCTGAAAACACGTGGAGGCCATCATCGCAACTACACATCTTTAGCCGACAAAGCGCAAAGTTCGGCGACGCATTCTCTGCTTTTCAGAAGACGTGTGCAGCTTTGTCAAAAGGAGCCGCATCTGCACTACCACGTGTCGTTCAGAAAGCGAAGGGGCGTCGTTCAGAAATCGAAGGGGCGCCTGCTCAGAAATCGAAGAGGCGTATTCAAAGATCGAAGAGGCGCCACTATTTCAAAAAGCCGGATTTGCGGGATCAAAACGTTTGTCGACAAGGGTAAAAGGTACCACCACTTGATATTATCTCTATATATGTCGACCTTCGTCTTTTATGGCAGGGCAAACCTGAAGAAAATGCCCAACTCTCTCTCACCTCTGAGGGCGCACTCCCAGCAAAGCCTTTCGAAATACTCAATTCTTTCTTCTTCCCCAAAGATGATACCAGATGCCTGGAGTACATATGACCCAGGAGGAAACGGCGGATTGAAGCATGTGCTGATTCATTCACCGCTTCTTCAAAGCAAAGGTATCTCATATCATCAAGGTCAAAAGCAAAAATATCTCATATCATGCTCTTTCCCTGTCTTTTTCTTTGTCCTTGTTCTTACTTGCATGGCAAAGTAAAAGAAGCAATCACCCGGCACTTGGAGTCAGTCTACCGATCTGGAGCCAACTGCCTGGAATCTATTCCTGATTGCTTACCTAGCGTTGCTCTCGAGTAGTCATCTTCAACGGTTGTTACACTTCCAGAGAAGGGACCACTCCTGCAAAGATTGAACAAAGAAACAGATAATAGGAGGAAGCTCAGACCTTCGGGGGAAACCAAAAGAACCATCCTGCTGCCCAGTTCAAGAAGTAGCACAAAGGAAAATCAACGATGGGCAGAAACCAGTTCAAGAGTAAGCCTGTGGAATCACAAAGATCAAAGCCTCAATGCAATCACCAAGGAGAAGAGGGAATTTACACTCCATAACCAGATTTGCGTCCCTAAACTCTTCTCTTTGTTAATTACATTATGCCATGTTTAATATGTTTAGTTGCTTTTTGTGTGTTTACTTATGTTTTGTGTGAATCTATGCTTAAAACATTGAGGACAATGTTTGATTTAAGTGTGGGGGGGGGTAACTAAAGTGTTTTGATGCAAATTCGTAGGGTTTTATCCACCATAACTTCTAATGTTGTTCCTTGCTATTTTAAGGTGTTTTTAAGTTGTTTTAGAGTGTTTTAGTGTGTTTTGTTTTATAATTCGAAAATCCCATAAAAATTTGAAAAATTGTTTTGAAAAACCCAAAAAGAGTTGTTTTAAAGTTGTTTTTGTGTGTGTGTTTGTGTCTTAGGGTACCTTCCAACACAACGATAAGGATTTGGTTTATAATTGCATGACGGTTAGAAAGAGTTATAAACATAGAGAAAAGTTTGATTTACTCTTGGTATATGCTTGGTTATGGTTATAATGTATGACTTCACATGCAATCATAAAAGAAAAAAAAATTCGTTTTTGTAACATGCTTGAAGGAAGAAACTCAAACAAACGCTACATCCCTGTGAGACTCGAGCCATTACTTTATTTGGAGAGTTATTTTCTGTGATTCTTTATTTTCTAAAGTTGTTGCATGATCTCATTATTCCTTGCTTGGTTGCTACTTAGAATGCAATTGTATCATGATAGAACTAAATGCTAGAACTCATGCCCATTTCATTCAAAGCATGTTATTGATTTGCATAACACATATTCAAGAAGAAGTTGTGTAGTGACCACCACCATAGCCAAATAGCCTTACTTCCCATACTTCATATATGTTGTAAGTTTTAACCCCGTTGAGCCTTGTTTAGCCTTTATTCTTTGTTTACCCACATTTTCCTCACCTAGCCTAGTTTAGGACAATCCCCACCCTTGTTCTTAAAAGATAGTGAGCATGACTTAATTGAATTCCTTTTGAGTTACATTATGAAAGAAAATAAGTGTGGGGGAGAGAATGTTTAAGTGTTGATGTTTTGAGATTCAAAAGAAAAGAAAAAAAAAAGAGAAAAGAAAGAAAGAAAAAAAAAAAAAAAAAAGAGCTTGAAAAAAAAAAAAAAAAAAAAAATGAAAGAATAAGTGATTGAAGAAAGGTTCCAAAACACCAATTCTGGGCGTAAATTGTCTAAATTCTCCCTTTTTGTTCAAAAGTTGAGTTTTCATTCAAAAGTGAATTCTAAGTTGATTCAAATGCTTTGCTCACTATTTCTTTAAAAACCTTTGTTTTCCATATCCCTTCTTTGTTATCCACATACCCCAAGCCCCGTTACAACCCTTGACTTCTATCTTCAGTGTTGTGTATTTCAATTTGTGGAGTTTGAACTTGGTATGAGCATATGGTATCACTGGTTCTCGCGTCTAAGTAGTAGCATTCCATTCATGAGATCATATCTAAACATGCTTATTAACTCCAGAAATTGCTTCCTTTGAAATACATATATGTGAGTGTTCGTTTTTATGATTACATCAATCTTCTCACATATAACTAGTTTAGGGTGTGTAGTCAGAAAATCTGTGTGAAAAACGAGAGCATATCTTGTAAGGAATTGAGCAAATTCTCTAAGGCATGTTACTACATTCAAAATATAGTTTTAAATGCTTAATTGTGAATTAGTATGTGGTGACTATGATTAAGAATGTACTTAAGTGTCAAGATGGCTAAAATCTGTGGGAATAATGATTTTTAACTTGTCTTGTGCATTGGAAATCCGTGAGACGATTGTTGGAAGGTGTAGGTTGTGTTTTGTTCGTTTTGTCTAGTTTCGTGTTCTTTTGTTTTGTTTTGCTCGAGGACTAGCAAAAGATAAGTGTGGGGGTATTTGATAGGAGCATATTCATGCGACTTAAATAGCTTGTTCTCGTACATTTACGTTATGTTTCTTTAGTTATTTTAGTACTTTAAGCTATTTTCGTGTGTTTGTAGGTCCAAAGGGCTAAAGGAGCAAAAAGATGCATTTTGGAGACTTTTGGAGCACTTTTGGGCTAAGGACGGATAGCTTATGCTTGAAGCCAAAGTGTTGGACGAAATTGAAGACCTAATTGGAGCCAAAGTGTTGGAACCTTGTTCTCTTTAGTTTTAGGACATTTAAACCTTTCCTAATCCCAATCATGCCATGCATAACACACATCCATTCTAACACATTGTCATTGAACATGCATTTCCTTCATTAGTTAACCCACATGCACTTATCACTTATCATCACCACATATCATATCACTTAATCACTTAATCACTTATCACTTATCATCACCACTTAACCACTTATCATATCATAACCACATATCATATCACTTATCACTTATCACTTAACATAACATCCACCTACTTCACCTACAACATCCACCCACTTCACCTACAACATCCACCCACTTCACCTACAACATCCACCTACTTCACCTACAACATCCACCCACTTCACCTACAACATCCACCTACTTCACCTACAACATCCACTTCACCTACAACATCCACCTACTTCACCTACAACATCCACCTACTTCACCTACAAATGACATAGCCATATGTTCCCTCCACTACTCCTATAAATACCCTTGCATTCATTCATTCATGAACATCTCATTTCATACACAACACATCACAAACACATTCTCCCTTCCCTAGCCGTGAGCTTCCCATCTCTCCCTTTATAATCCAAACACCATTTTTCCATTCCCCTTCCACTTCTACACCACTCCTCATCCATTTCCATAATCCCCCAAACCTCACCTTAGACCTTGTGCTACAACAACGAGGAAGATAAGAGGGCCTAAACGTTCATACAATTCAAGTGTGAGTTGTTGGAATGTTTAGGTGTTTCTTTGATTTCAAAGTTTAAATTTAATTCTCTTTGTTTTGTACGTATGAGGAATGGAAGAGAAGAGTGCCTAAACGTTCATACAATTCAAGTTTGAGTTGTTGGAATGTTTAGGTGTTTCTTTGATTTCAAAGTTATGATAAACTAAACCCCCCTTTAGCTAGGGGGTGATTCGAAATATATGTTTATGCTTGCATTTTGATTTGATTACTTCTAATTACGTTTCATAAGTTGTGAATTCAATTTGTTTAACTGTTTTATTGATAACCTATTTATGTATGTTTATTGAGAGTGCACACTTAATTTTCATGCATGAATTTGACGCTAGAATATAAGTGAATTTCACCTAATCGTTATGAACTTATATTCACAAGTAGTGGAGGTTGCTTATAAACAATCGCGTTAAACGAATTCTTGGCATAAGTTTCATGCAATCATAGTAACGAATGCCTCGTCAACACTTATAGTTTTCATAATGCTTAATGATCTTTGATTGTATCTTTATTGTGCTGTTCACGTAAAGGACTTTTGGAGAATGTTGTGAATTGCGTTGCGCTAACCCATCCAATTCATTAACTTAAGGAAAACTTGACGGTTAATTTAAGCGGACCTAATTAACCCGGGGTGATGAGTTTAATAATTTATTGAAATGTAATTGGAAATCTTTTTATTATGCAAGTGTAACATATGTGGAGATGACCCCCTTAGCTATTCTATCATCCATTCATTCCATTTCATCAATTTCATATTTACATTCTGTCTAGTTTATTTAACTTGTTTCGTTATTTCAATTTTCGTATAAACTTAAATCCCCCTTTACTTTAATGTCAATTTAGTTAGAAATCATTTTAGTTTGTGTTTTTAAAAGCATTTTGAGTCTTTGGTTTGTCTTAGTGTTTTAAAGTTTAGTTTTACATTCTTTGAGTCTAGTATAGTGTTTTAAAGTTTAGTTTTACATTCTTTGAGTCTAGTTTAGTGTTTTATATTGTGTTTTTACGTTTTTGAGTCAAATCCAAGTGATTAACAATCCCTCCTAATCCCCGGTCCAGAACGATCCCTACTTGCACCTATACTACAATTGATAAAAAGAGGGTTTAATTTGTGTGCGTATAATTCTCGCATCAACACACTTACTTCACCTACAAATGACATAGCCATATGTTCCCTCCACTACTCCTATAAATACCCTTGCATTCATTCATTCATGGACATCTCATTTCATACACAACACACCACAAACACATCCCTTTCTCTCTTAGCCGTGAGTCTCCCTTAGAATCCAAAAACCATCTTTCCATTTCCATCACTCCTCACTCCATTCCACACTTCCATTCCCCCAAACCAACTATCCTTAGACCTTATGCTACAATAAAGAGGAAGAGAAGAGGGCCTAAACGTTCATACAATTCAAGTTTGAGTTGTTGGAATGTTTAGGTGTTTCTTTGATTTCAATGTTTAATTTTAATTCTCTTTGTTTTGTATGAGGAACTAAACCCCCCCTTAGCTAGGGGGTGATTCGAAATATATGTTTATGCTTGCATTTTGATTTGATTACTTCTAATTGCATTTCATAAGTTGTTGATTCAATTTGTTTAACCGTTTGATTGATAACTTATTTATGTATGTTTATTAAGAATGCGCGCTTAATTTTCATGCATGAATATGACGCTAGAATATAAGTGATTTTCACCTAATCGTTATGAACTTATATTCACAAGTAGTGGAGGTTGCTTATAAACAATCGCGTTAAATGAATTCTTGGCACGAGTTTCATGCTCATCATAGTAACGAATGCCTCGTCAACACTTATAGTTTTCATAATGTTTAATGATCTTTGATTGTATCTTTATTGTGCTGTTCACGTAAAGGACTTTTGGAGAATGTTGTGAATTGCGTTGCGCTAACCCATCCAATTCATTAACTTAAGGAAAACTTGACGGTTAATTTAAGCGGACCTAATTGACCCGGGGCGTTGAGAATTAATGATTTGTTGAAATGCAATTGGAAATCGTTTTATTATGCAAGTGTAACATATGTGGAGATGACCCCCTTAGCTAGCATTCATCCATTCTATTTCATCAATTTCATATTTACATTCTGTTTTAATTTGTTCATTTAATTTAATTTTGTATAAACTTAAATCCCCCTTTACTATAATGTCAATTTAGTTAGAAATCATTTTAGTTTGTGTTTTTAAAAGCATTTTGAGTCTTTGGTTTGTCTTAGTGTTTTAAAGTTTAGTTTTACATTCTTTGAGTCTAGTTTAGTGTTTATTATTACGTTTTTACGTTTTTGAGTCAAATCCAAGTGATTAACAATCCCTCCTAATCCCCGGTCCAGAACGATCCCTACTTGCACATATACTACAATTTGACGAAAAGAGGGTTTAATTTGTGTGCGTATAAATCTCACATCAATACATAAATAAGTTATCAATCAAACGGTTAAACAAATTGAATTCACAACTTATGAAACGCAATTAGAAGTAATCAAATCAAAATGCAAGCATAAACATTTATTTCGAATCACCCCCTAGCTAAAGGGGGTTTTAGTTCCTCATTACGTTGAAATCAAAGAAACACCTAAACATTCCAACAACTCAAACTTGAATTGTATGAACGTTTAGGCACTCTTCTCTTCCATTCCTCATACGTACAAAACAAAGAGAATTGAATTTAAACTTTGAAATCAAAGAAACACCTAAACATTCCAACAACTCAAACTTGAATTGTATGAACGTTTAGGCCCTCTTATCTTCCTCGTTGTTGTAGCACAAGGTCTAAGGTGAGGTTTGGGCGATTATGGAAATGGTAGAGGAGTGGTGTTTGGATTATAAGGGAAGGGGGACTCACGGCTAAAGAAGGTGGAGAGTGAATGTGGTGTGTTGTGTATGAAAATGAGATGTCCATGAATGAATGAATGCAAGGGTATTTATAGGAGTAGTGGAGGGAACATATGGCTATGTCATTTGTAGGTGAAGTAGGTGGATGTTGTAGGTGAAGTAGGTGGATGTTGTAGGTGAAGTAGGTGGATGTTGTAGGTGAAGTGGGTGGATGTTGTAGGTGAAGTGGGTGGATGTTGTAGGTGAAGTAGGTGGATGTTGTAGGTGAAGTGGATGTTGTAGGTGAAGTAGGTGGATGTTATGTTAAGTGATAAGTGATAAGTGATATGATATGTGGTTATGATATGATAAGTGGTTAAGTGGTGATGATAAGTGATAAGTGATTAAGTGATATGATATGTGGTGATGATAAGTGATAAGTGCATGTGGGTTAACTAATGAAGGAAATGCATGTGCAATGACAATGTGTTAGAATGGATGTGTGTTATGCATGGCATGATTGGGATTAGGAAAGGTTTAAATGTCCTAAAACTAAAGAGAACAAGGTTCCAACACTTTGGCTCCAATTAGGTCTTCAATTTCGTCCAACACTTTGGCTTCAAGCATAAGCTATCCGTCCTTAGCCCAAAAGTGCTCCAAAAGTCTCCAAAATGCATCTTTTTGCTCCTTTAGCCCTTTGGACCTACAAACACATGAAAATAGCTTAAAGTACTAAAATAACTAAAGAAACATAACGTAAATGTACGAGAACAAGCCATTTAAGTCGCATAAATATGCTCCTATCAATCACCTACAAACACACGAAAATAGCTTAAAGGACTAAAATAACTAAAAAAACATAACGTAAATGCACAAGAACAAGCCATTTAAGTCGCATGAATATGCTCCTATCAAATCCACACCTATCAAGATGGATGCATCAAGAACCACCATTGAAGAGGGAATTGGAGTGGTTGCCCTAAAACCACCCAATCTGGCCGAGAGTAGCCATAGTGACATTGTTGATAGGGCTACCACTTTTGAGCCTCCATCACAATATGTTTGTAAGTCTCCAACCCCAATTCCAATTCCCCTTTCAACTAATAGGTTGTTACCTTCTTTGGTGCAGGTTCCCAATCGATTTCAAGGTGGCGGGAGCATTTACATGGACTTCCGGAACCAAAATACCACCATTAGGGAGGATCACTATCCCCTCCCATTCATAGAGCCATATTACGAAAGTATTGAAGGGCAAGTTATGGATGACATACCCTTGGAAGCCGTGGGCCCTAGTAAGCAGTGAATGAGGTCTTCGTCCGGCTGTACGACGTTAAAGCAAGCGCTACTTGGGAGGCAACCCATGCATTCAACAAAGGAAGACCGAGAAAGCACTCCAATTCCAGATTTGCGTTCCTAAACACTTCTCTTTGTTGTTGATTTTGTTTCTGCCATGTTAGGTTTTTAGATGTTGTTTTGTTTGTTTGTTTGTTATTTGTGTGAGTCTATGCTTGAAACATTGAGGACAATGTTTGATTTAAGTGTGGGGGGGTAACCAAAGTGTTTTGATGCAAATTCGTAGGGATTTTTCACCCATAATGTCAAATGTTGTTTCTTGCTGTTTTTAAGTGTTTTGAAGCCGTTTTAGAGTGTTTTAGAGTTTGTTGTTCTAAAAATCCGAAAATCCCAGAAAAAATTGAAAAAATTGTTTTGAAAACCCAAAAAAAAGTTGTTTTTAAGTTGTTTTTGTGTGTTTGTTTGTGTCTTAGGGTACCTTCCAACACAATGATGAGGATTCGGTTTGTAATTGCATGACTGTTAAAGAGAATGATTAACATGGATGAAAGTTTGATTTACTCTTTGTTTATGCTTGGTTGTGGTTATAACTTATGACTTCACATGTAATCAAAAAGAAGAAAAAAAATTAGTTTTGTAACATGCTTGAAGGAAGGAACTCAAACTAATGCTACAACCTTGTGAGACTTGAGCCTAAGCGTTTATTTGGAGAGTTAAAATCTGTGCATTGTTGTTTTCTAAAGTCGTTGCATGATCTCATTTTTCTTTGCTTGGTTACTACTTAGAAGGCGTTTCATCATTTAGTTCCAAATACTAGAACTCATGCCAATTTCATTCAAAACATGTTATTGAATTGCATAACACATATTCAAGATGAAGTTAGTAGTGATCACCATAGCCAAATTGCCATATTTCCCTATTTCATTTGTTTGTAGGATTTAACCCCGTTGAGCCTTGTGTAGCCTACTTTCTTTGTTAACCCACAATTATCCTCACCTAGCCTAGAGTAGGACCACCCATACCTTTGTTCTTGAAGCATAGTAAAAGCATAACTCAAAGATGAATTCCTTTTGATCATTGCATTGCAGAAAACAAGTGTGGGGGAAGGATTCTTGATATATGGGTGTGCCAAAGTCTTGAATGAGGCGCGGCAAGAAAAAAAAAAAAATAAAATAAAAAAAAAAAATAAAAAATAAAAAAAATTCGTGGAAAATAAAAAGAAAAAAAGAAAAAGTTGTGAAAAGTATGAAAAGGAGTTAGAAGAGCATAAAATGAGCTCTAAGTTGTTGGTTATTGAAGAAAGGGTCCAAAACGTTGCATTTGACCCTAAGTATGCACGTGTATTCCCCTTTGTGTTTAAAGTTATTTTCTGCACTCTAAAGTGAATTCTAAGTATCAAGTTCATTGCTTTGCTTACTATTGTTTAAAGAACGGTTGTTTTATCCTTTACCTTTCTTTGTTAGCCAATACCCCTAGCCCCGTTACAACCCTTGATTTTAATCTTGAGTGTTATGTGTTTCAATTTGTGGAGTTTAAAATTGGTACGAGCATATGGTGTCACTGGTTCTCGCATCTAAGTAGTAGCGTTCCATTCATGAGATCATATCTAAAC
Source organism: Pyrus communis (assembly GCF_963583255.1). Classification (NCBI taxonomy): domain Eukaryota; kingdom Viridiplantae; phylum Streptophyta; class Magnoliopsida; order Rosales; family Rosaceae; genus Pyrus; species Pyrus communis. The sequence goes on along the minus strand of NC_084805.1, from coordinate 9,597,359 downwards.
ATGTTATTAACTCCGAAAAGTGCTTTCTTTGTCATACATATATGTGAGCATTCGTTTTCATATTTACATCTATCTTCTCACATATAACTAGTATAGGGTGTGTAGTCAGAAAATCTGTGTGAAAATTGAGTGCATATCTAGTAAGGAATTGAGGAAATTCTCTAAGGCATGTTACTACATTCAAAATCATGTTTTAATTGGTTATTTGTGAACTAATGAGTAGTGACCATGATTAAGTACATGCTTAAGCGTAAAGATGGCTAAAATCTGTGGGAATGATGATTTTTAACATGTCATGTGCATTGGAAATCCCTGAGGCGATTGTTGGAAGGTGTAGGTTGCGTTTTACTCGTTTTACTTCGTTATTTACTTTGTTTCATTTTGTTTTGCTCGAGGACTAGCAAAAGCTAAGTGTGGGGGAATTTGATAGGAGCATATTTACGCACCTTAGTTTAGCTTGTTTTTGTGCATTTATAGTGTTTTTCCTTAGTAAAGTAGTCTTTTAAGCTAGTTCTATGTGTTTTCAGGTTTTAAGGGCAAAGTATGCAAAAGGATGCATTTTGGAGCCTTTTGGAGCAAATTAGAGCTTGGAATGGACATCATATGCTTGGAGCCAAAAGGATGGACGAAATTGAAGACTTGAAGATGATGATTCCTACTTGAGCAAGGTTTCCTAGTTGAAGTAGGAAAGTCCCTAAATGGAAGATGGTTTCCTAGTTGAATTAGGATTCCTAGTTAAAATGGGTTTCCTAGTTGAATTAGGATTCCTAGAAGAATGAAGATTCCTACTCAAATAAGGTTTCCTACTTGATGAAGGAAAGTCAAAATCCATATGGTCTCAAGTGAAGCAACAAAGAAGCTTTCCAAGTCCAAGAAGGAGAAGAATTCCAAGATGAAGAAGGATTAGCTTTCCTAATCCTAATGCACAAGGTTTTCAGCCACAAAGAGGAGTCCTAAACACTTTAGGACACCTTATCCTAATCCTATAGGGATGCCATGCACTTTACCTTATCTTGGAGGGTTTCTAGAAGCCTTAGATGCCCTATCCTATCTTTGCCGTGGGTTTTATCCAAATCCCCTTAGTTTTTGGGCTTTCTAGAAGCCCTAACATTATCCCTACAAAGGTGCTGCACCCTTATCTCTTTTTCCCTACAAACTTGGCCCTTAAAACATGATTCTAGGAACCTTATCTTATCTCCTACAAAAGTGGCGCCCCAAATCCTTCTAGAAAGCTGATTTCCCTTGCCTTGCAAGGCATTCTAGAAGCCTTATCACCTTATCTCCTTACCTGCCGCACCTAGGAAGCATTATCCCTTTCTATTTCTGATTTCTAAGCCTATTTCCTTGTGGATTTGGGTTATTCAAGTCCATATCTGATTACCCTAGGGTTTTAAGTGCCTATATATACTCATATTAACCCCTAGATCAGATAACCACCTCTCATACACATTCATTAATTCCAGAAATTCGTCCAACCCTCTCCACACCCTTGCCGCAGCCACCAAACACCTTTCTCCTTAGTTTTAAGCTTTGCCGCACCACCCCCTTCCCCTAAACACTACTACATCCCTCCATAACCATGCATCCATACACCTAAAGCCCTAAACCTGTCCCTAGACCTTTGCCGCACCAAGGAGGAGGAGAAGGAAGCTCGGAAGTTCATGCAATTCAAGTTCGCGTCGCTGGAATTTCTAGGTGTTTCTTTTCCTTTGAATTCAATGTTTAATTTCAATTCTCTTTGTTTTGTGCGTATGAGGAACTAAACCCCCCCTTGGCTAGGGGGGGATTCGAAATACATGTTTCTGCTTGCGATATGATTTGATTACTTCTAATTGCGTTTCATAAGTTGTGAATTCAATTTACTTATCTATGTTAATTACATTGATTTGTGTGTGTTGGTTGAGAGTGCACGCTTAATTATCATGCATAAATTGGATGCTAGGATATAAGGAAATTTCACCTAATCGTTATGGAATTATATTCACAAGTAGTAAAGGTTGATGATCTCAATCGCGTTAAATAAATTCTTGGCATAAGTTTCATGCAATCATAGTAACAAGTGCTTCGTCAATGCTTATGGTTTTCATAGAACTTAATGATTCTTGCTTGTATCTCTATTATGCAATCATGTAGGGGACTTGTGGGGAATGTTTTGGGTTGTCGTATGCAATCATCCAATTCAATAACGTTAGGAAAATCTGAAGGTTAATTTAAGCGAACCTAATTAACTTGGGGCGTTGAGAATTCATGGGTTATTGAAAAGCAATTGGAAATCGTTTTATATGCAAGTATAACATGTGTGGAGATGAACCCCTTAGCTAGCCTTCATTCCATTCATTAAAACCAAATTCGTTTTAAAATCTGTTCTAATTTAAAAAGTTTGTTTTGTTTTTAAATTCGTCCAAAACCAATCCCCCTTTACTTTGTTGAGTCATATTAGTTAGAAATCACTTTAGTTTGTGTTTTTAAGTGTCTTAGGTCAAAGTAAAACCAATTTTCGTCCAAAGTTGTGTCTAGTGTTCAAAACTGCCCAGATTGTGTTTTTTAGGCAGTTTTGAGTGTTTTGGTGCTGTTTTGAGTCTTTTGGTTTGTTTTGGTGTTTTAAAGTTTAGTTTTGCATTCTTTGAGTCTAGTATAGTGTTTTAAACTTGTTTTTACGTATTTGAGTCAGTTTCCAAGTGATTAACAATCCCTCCTAATCCCCGGTCCAGAACGATCCCTACTTACATTCTTCACTACAATTGATAAAAAGAGGGTTTAATTTGTGTGCGTATAATTCTCGCATCATCCACGTGTTGTCTGAAAAGAAGAAATCTTTTGACAAAGTTGAACACGTCTTCTGAAAAGCCGAGAAAGCGTCGCCAAAATTACGTCGGAAATTCCGGCTTTTTGAATCGGTGGACGCGTCGCCTTGGCTTTTTATAGAGGTATCGATCACCGCCAGCAAACACACTCTGAAGATTTCCCATTCTTGAAAATCGACTCCGGCCCTTTGAAATTTAACTCCATCCCTTCTCTTTGAACACTTTTGAAAAATGGCAAACTCATCGAACCTTAGCTTGGAATTGAGCCTTAGCAGTGATACGGGCGCGCCGCGTCAAGGTAACATATGGCGCCCTTCTTTCTTATCTTCTAACGGTCTTCTTACAGGTGAAGACTCCATGATGGAGGACGCCACAACAGCTACAATAGTAGCTAGGAACCTCCTCACTCCAAAAGATAGTAGGCTGCTGACTGATGCGATATTTATACGCACACAAATTAAACCCTCTTTTTGACAATTGTAGTATAAGTATAAGTAGGGATCGTTCTGGACCGGGGATTAGGAGGGATTGTTAATCACTTGGATTTGACTCAAAAACATAAAAACAAAGTTAAAAACGTTCACAAAGACTCAAAGGACTCAAAACAAGTTCAAAAGACTCAAAACTGCCTAAAAACACTAACTAGGCAGTTTCTGACCTTAAACCCAATGTTGGACGAATTTAAGATTATGGCTTGATTCAAATGTAAAATAACAATATAAAACACTATACTAGACTCAAAGAATGCAAAACTAAACTTTAAAACACTAAAACAAACCAAAAGACTCAAAACAACACAAACACACTCAAATCTGCCTAAAAACCACTTTCTGGGCAGATTTGAGCACAAACACAAATTTGGACGAATTTGTGTAACAAAATGACCCAAAACTCTTATAAACACAAACTAAGACACTTTCTAACTAAATTAGAAGACCTAGAATGCACTCCAATTCCAGATTTGCGTTCCTAAACTCTTCTCTTTGTTGCTATTTCGTTTCTGCCATGTTAGGTTGTTTAGTTGCTTTTTGTGTGTTTACTTATGATTTGTGTGAATCTAAGCTTAAAACATTGAGGACAATGTTTGATTTAAGTGTGGGGGGGGGTAACTAAGTTTATTTAATGCAAATTCGTGGGATTTTATCACCCATTACTTAAAATGTTGTTCCTTGCTGTTTTAAGGTGTTTTTAAGTTGTTTTAGAGTGTTTTAGTATGTTTTGTTTTTATAACTCCGAAAATCACATAAAAATTTGAAAAACATGTTTTAAAAAGCCTAAAAAGAGTGTTTTGAGTCGTTTTTGTGTGTTTGTGTTTTAGGGTACCTTCCAACACAATGATGAGGATTTGGTTTTAAATTACATGACTATTATAGAATGTTGTAAACATGGCTGGAAGATGATTTATGCTTTGGTTTATGCTTGGTTATGGTTATAGCTTATGAATTCACATGTAATTACAAAGAGAAAATCTGTTTTTTTTTTTTTTTGTAACATGCTTGAACGAAGGAACTTAAACTAAAGCTACATCCTTGTGAGACTTGAGCCTATAACGTTCTTTGGAGAGTATAAATCTGTGATTTCTTGTTTTCTAAAGTCGTTGCATGATCTCATCATTCTTTGCTTGGTTGCTACTTGGAATGCATTTCATTATAGTTCCAAATACTAGAACTCATGCCCAATTCATTCAAAGCAGGATATTGATTGCATAACATACAATAAGATGAAGTTGTTAGTCAAGCCAAAGCCAAAAAGCCTATCCCTTTTCACATGTATTGTAGGATTACCCCTTTTGAGCCTTTTCAAGCTTATTTTCTTTGTTAAACCACATTATCCTCACCTAGCTTAGATTAGGACTTTCCATACCCTTGTTCTTAAAGGATAGTGAAGCATGACTTAGAATGAACTCCTTTTGATCAATATATTGCAGAAAACGAGTGTGGGGGAAGATAATAAGGCACGGCAAAGAAGAAAATAAAAGAAAAAAAAAAAAAAAAAGTGGTGAAAAGAAAGAAAAAGAGTTGAAAAAGAAGTAAGAATGATCTCACAAGTGTTGGTTATTGAAGGAAGGGTCCAAAAGAGTGAATTTGACCCTAATTGTGCATGAATCTTCCCTTGTGTTTAAAAGTTGATTTCTGCCATTAAAAGTGAGTTTAAGTGTCTATCTCATTACTTTGCTTCCTATTGCTTTAAGAACCTTTGTTTGTCCTTTGCTTTTCCTTGTTAGCCATTACCCTTAGCCCCGTTACAACCCTCAACTTCTATCTTGATGTTATGTATTCAATATGTGGAGTTTGAATTTGGTATGAGCATATGGAATCACTGGTTCTCGTTCTAAGTAGTAGCATTCCATTCATGAGATCATATTCATGTCATTGTCGTAAATCCAGAAAATGCTTTCTTTGATATATATGTGAGTGTTAGAATTCATATTTACATCAATCTTCTCACATATACCTAGTGTAGGGTGTGAAGTTAGAAAATCTGTGTGAAAATAGAGTGCATTCTAGTAAGGAATTGAGGAAATTCTCTAAGGCATGTTACTACATTCCAAATGTGTTTTAATTGATTAAATGCGAACTAGTGAATGGTAACTATGATTAAGTGTTTGTTGAAGTGTAAAGAAAGCTAATTGTTGTGGGAATGATGTTCTATATTGTGTCATGTTCGTTTGAAATCCCTGAGATACATGTTGGAAGGTTTAGATTGTGTTTTGTTTTGTTTTTGGTTTCTTTTGTTTTGTTTTGCTCGAGGACTAGCAAAAGCTAAGTGTGGGGGAATTTGATAGGAGCATATTTAGGCGACTTACTTAGCTTGTTTTCGTGCATTTATATTGTTAATTCATAGTTGTTTTAGTTGTTTAAGCCATTTTCGTGTGTTTTTAGGTTCATATGGCTAAGGAAGCAAAAAGATGCATTTTGGAGCAAAATTGGACTTGGAATGGATAGCTTATGTTTGGAGCAAAAGGAAGGGCTTTGTGACCTGATTTGCAAGCTATGAAAACAAGAAAAAAAACGCTCAAAACACATGCCATATGTGGAAATACCATTTACATCAGATTTGAGCCATTTAACTTACCTTAAATACTTACCTTGTTTGTCATCCTCTCAGCCATATTTTAAAGTAATGAAAACCTGAATTGGAGGTGGAAAATGAGGAAACAAAGTTCAAAACAAATGCCATTCTCTTTGAATCAGATTCTAGCCTTTTATACACACTTCATTCCAGCCACTCCACATGCATTTCCAACCCACATGCACCTTTAATCATTCAACCATGCAGCCACACATTCACCCACATGCATTTCCACCCACATGCTCTCCCAATTCATCATTGCAGCCACATATCCATCCCACTTCATCATTTCAGTCACCAAAACACCCACATGCATTCCTAATCACCCTTCCACACAACTTGCCTTCATTCATTCAGAAAATACACCCCTTGCCGTGGCTTTCCACCATTCCACACCATCATTTCAGCACATGCACTTCCCCCTTTCTTTAATCCATTGCAGCCACATGCAATTCCCACTCCAGATTTTCAGCCATCCCAATTCATCATTGCACATCAACATATTTCAGCACACTCCACATGCATTTCCACAATCACATTCACTTCATCATTGCACCACAAATCAGCCACACATTCACCCACATGCACCCTTTCATTTCTGTCAAAGCACATGCACTCCCACCCTTTAATCACATGCACAAATCAGCCACATGCATCTCCCATCACCATTTCAGATTTCCACCAAGTTCCTAGCTGTCATGTTCCCCCCATTTCACCTATAAATAAGCATCCATTGCATTCATTCTCATTCACTCTTCCATATTCAGAAAACCATCTCATATACACATCCATTCACGCCAGAAATTCATGCTCTCTCTCTAACACAGCCATACTTCACCATTCTTCATATTTTCTGCCCAAAAACACTCCTTGCCTTCCCCTACATCCATCCCTACCCTAAACACATCATTCTACATCATCCATAACCCCCAAAACTCACCAAAACCCCTTGTGCTGCAGCAACTAAAGGAGAAGAGGCCTAAACGTTCATACAATTCAAGATTGAGTTGTTGGGATTTTTAGGTGTTCTTCGTTCTTGTTTTCAATGTTTACCTTGTTATTACTATCTAAGTTTGTTGTAATCATGAGTGGCTAAACCCCTAATTAGTTAGGGGAAAATTTGAAGCCATGAACATGTTTGAAATATGAATTGATTTCTTCCAATTGTGATTTGTTAAGTTATGATTGCAATTCAATTATCATGTTTATTAAAAACTTGTTTTTGTATGTTGATTAGGGATGCATACTTAGTCTTCATGCATAAACTCGATGCTAGTTTATAAACGAGTTTCACCTAATCGTCACAAGTTTATAAACATGAGTAGTGAAGGTTGTTAGTCACAACCGCGTTAATTGAATTCTTGGCAAGAGTATCATGCATTCATAGTTACAATTGCCTCGTCAACACTTATAATTCTTATAGAGCATAATGATCTCTCATTGTATCTCTTCTATGCATTCATGTTGAGAACCATTGGAGAATGATTTGAATTGTCGCATGCATCATCCAATTCAATAACATAAGGAAAATTTGAGAGTTAATTAGTGCATCACGGTTAACTTGGGGTGTTGAGCATCATAGATAATGAAAAGCAATTGGAGAATCGATTCATATATAAATGTGTCATGTGTGGAGAATGGACCTCTAACTAATCCATCCATCATCTTGTTTCTCAAATCCGTTTATACAATCTGCCTAGTTTATTAACTTGTTTTATTTAATTTAATTTCGTCAAAACCTTAATCCCCCTTTACTTTAGTGTCCAACTTAGTTAGAAAGTGTCTTAGTTTGTGTTTTTAAGTGTTTTGATTCAATTTGTTACACAAATTCGTCCAAATTCACCAAAGTGTCCAAAACTGCCCAGAAAGTGTTTTTAAGGCAGTTTTGAGTGTTTTGGGTGATGTTTGAGTCTTTTGGTTTGTTTTAGTGTTTTAAAGTTTAGTTTTGCATTCTTTGAGTCTAGTAAGTGTTTTATATTGTGTTCTTACGTTTTTGAGTCAATTTCACATTGATTAGCATCCCTAGTTAATCCCCGGTTTAGAACGATCCCTATTTGCTCATTTACTACAATTGTCATCCATAGGGTTTAATTTGTGTGTTTAATTATTTTCGCATCAAATTTTGGCGCCGTTGCCGGGGATTAGCAAAATTGCTAATCCCTTGTGTTTTTGCCGTATGTTTTTATTGTAATTTACCTAGTTTTCTTATTTTGTTTTGTTTTCTTGGTTTAGGTACTAGTGCATGACGCGGAGTTCTCAAACTGTGCATGCACATATCTTGGACTTTAACGACGATTTTGAACGTGATTTGAGAAGAAAGAGGAGGCATCCCGAACCTAGTGAACCTAGTTCAAGTTCAGAGGCCGAATCTGAGTTTGAAAGTGTGGAAGAAGAAGTTATGGCAGCGGACAATCGGACCATTAAAGAGCTTTCGGCCTCAGGGTTGACCAATGCCGCACCATTATGCATTCAATACCCCGCGGCTGCCCAAGGCAAGACCGATGAATTCGAGTTGAAGTCAAGCTTGTTGCACCACATTCCGAAATACCATGGGCTTTCCATGGAAGATCCCAACAAGCATCTCAAGGAGTTCGAGGTTGTTTGTTCGAGCATGACACCCATAAATGTCGATGGGAACATTTTAATGATGAAAGCTTTTCCATTCTCTCTTGTGGAAAAGGCTAAGGATTGGCTTTATGAATTGGCACCCGGGACCGTTACTTCTTGGGAGAGCATGAAGAGAGCATTCTTGGAGAAGTTCTTCCCTACTTCAAGAGTCATTCTCTTGAGGAAGAAAATTAGCGGAATCCAACAAAGTCAAGGAGAATCTTTTCCGGCATACTACGAGCGTTTTAAAGCCCTTGTTGCATCGTGTCCTCAACATCAAATGAAGGAGGAGCTTCTCCTTCAATATTTCTATGAGGGCCTTCTTCCCATTGAAAGGCAAATGCTCGATGCTTCGGCGGGAGGTGCATTGGTGGACAAAACTCCTATGTCGGCCAAAACCCTAATTGCAAACCGTGCTCTAAATGCACAACAATATGAAGGACTTGGGCAAAGGGACCCCCCACGGCAACACTTGAATGAGGTAAGTTCTCAATCCGATATTCAATCTCAGATAGCTAATCTTACTTCTATTGTGTCTCAGATGGCCGAAGGAATGAAGATACAAGGACCGATTGTATGTGGTGTATGTTCTATCCAAGGACACCCTTCGGAAAAATGCCCTCAATTGATTGAGAATGGGGGATGGGAGAGTGCAAATGCCATTGGATTTCCAAGCCACAATCAACCAAGGAATGATCCATATTCCAACACATACAATCCGGGTTGGAGAGACCATCCAAACTTCAAGTGGAGGGAGCCTCAACAACCTCAACAACAAGGAGGCTTTAGACAACAACCCCCGGGGTTCTACACCAAGCCATTCGGCCCCAATCCAAACCAAGCACAACCTGCCCAAAACAATCAAGGTACGTCATTGGGCAATGAAACACTTCTTAAATTACTTACCAATTTGTCTCAGGGGCAAGAGGATCAAACCAAAGCCATGCAAAACCAAGACAAAAGGGTGGATCACTTGGAGAAACAAATTGGGCAGATTGCGGAATTTGTAGGACAATTCCGAGACAAAGGCAAGCTCCCTAGCTCAACCATTGTCAATCCAAGGGGAGGGTGCGAATCTGCCAAGGCAATCATGTTGAGAAGTGGTAAGGAGGTCGGAACCACCTCAAGGCCATCCAAAACAAGTCAAGAAGAGGACATGTTGCCGCAGCCTCCTATTGTGCCAAAACCGTCCAACACGCCTAAGGTAAGTCCAAATTCGACTTTGTCAAGTTCTATTCCACTAAACGTGCCCTTTCCTGGCAGGTTTAGGCAAACAAAGAAGGAGGAGCATGAGAAGGACATTCTTGAGACGTTTAGGAAAGTTCAAGTCAATATCCCGCTCCTAGATGCCATAAAGCAAGTGCCCAAATATGCTAAGTTCTTGAAGGAATTGTGCACTACAAGGAAGAGGGCGTCACATAAAGAGGTAGTAAGGGTAAGTGAGAACGTTTCCGCTGTTCTACAAAGAAAGTTACCACCAAAGTGCAAAGATCCAGGTAGCTTTACAATCCCTTGTATTATTGGTCAAACTAAGTTCGAACATGCTATGTTAGACTTAGGAGCTTCAATTAACGTCATGCCATACTCTATTTATGCTTCAATGAACCTTGGCGAATTGAAAAATGATGGTGTGGTTATTCAGTTGGCCGATAGATCTAATGCCTATCCAAAGGGCGTATTGGAAGATGTCTTAGTGCAGGTGAATGATTTGATCTTCCTGGCGGATTTCTATGTCCTTGAAATGGAGGAAACCACCCATGCTCCATCCTTGCCGATTCTTCTTGGGAGGCCATTCATGAAGACGGCCCGAACTAAGATAGACGTGTTTAAAGGCACTTTAACAATGGAATTCGATGGGGAAGTGATTGATTTTAATATTTCTGAAACTATGAGATTTCCTAATGATGATCACTCATGTTTCTCTATTGATATTCTTGATTCTTTGGCGCAGGCACACCTTGATCAATTACATGGCGATGCACTTGAAACAGTCATTACAAATGGCATCGAAATGAAGGTTCACATGGATGTCACCATAACAAACCACGGCACACAATTGAACACCCATGCCGTGGCCTTTGATGAAGATGTAATTGAGACCGTGGCAGCCCTAGAGTCATTGCCACGTGTTGATGTAATATTCCTTCCTAATGCTAGAATATGTTTAGTTTAATGGCATAAGTAAGGGTGTCGAATCCACAGGGACTAATTGGACCTATGTAACTACTTGTTTGCAAGAAATCTAAGAAATGAATCAAACTAATCAAATTGAGCAGATTTGTTGTTGTTACTTAAAAGCATAAATAAAAGAAGTAAACACAACTAAATGAATCAACAACCAATATAACGAGATAGTATCAATGGAAATGAAACTAGGGATTCGATTTCACCATTGCTCAATTAAATCCATGTTTGTCAAGTTAGTTTATACTCATTCATCTACCTATTTCTTGAGTTTGTTTCACTTAGATATGATCAGCCATATGATGTGTGGATTTGATCAAATGTCTCTAATCGTGAACCTAATTGTGATGTGCAACTTTGGTTCATAATCAAGATTATGAAATGTACAAGAAACTTTCATAAAACCAAAGGGAGTAACTCGGCAGGATGTGTGCTAAACACTCCCTTCATTCATTCACATATCTACCAAGATTATGCATGATGTGTGCTTTAATCTTGGCTACACAACTTAGTGATTAATTCAAATGATGATCAAACATTAAAATCAACATACTAAGTCACCATTAAAACAGAAAATGAAACAAGAAATAGATGGACAAACTGAGCATTCTAACTTAATTACATGGCAAACTTTGCAAGGTTACATCGAATCCCTAGAGGAAGATTAGTTACAATTCATGTTTACAAAAGATTTAACATAAACATATGAAACATGAATGAACATAGAATTAATAAGAAGAAACCCTTGAAGTAAAACTGATGTTGAATTCCTTGAAGAGTTCCTTGGTGTTGCTTCTCCAAATGTGGTGCGGATGAAGTAGATTGGTTTGGTTTGGATGGTTTCTGCCCTTAGGACAGAAATGGACAGAGAATGGAGTGAAGTAGGGGGGGGTTTTAGAGTGTGTAATGGACTGAAAATGAAGAAGGAACCTTGCGGATGGGAAATGGAGAGAATATGGACAGTTTCTGTGAAAGGAAAAGAAAGTGGAATGCAATGCAATGGAGAGGACGAATTAGAGTGAATGATGGACAGAAAATGCAGCCAAATAGAGTGTGTGTGATCCCCCAACATTCAGATTGGATCTAACATTTGTTTAACTCAGATGGCAGAGCATAAATCAGATGGAATGATGGGTTTCTGAGTGTTGTTCTCACTGCATGGACAAGGTCTGCACAGATGTGGTTTCTTTAATTAAAATGCATGTGCCCTTGCTGCCACAAGTGAGTGGAACCTGCAAAGGTCAATTGGAGCACCAGAAAATGTTTATACAAATCTGAAAATGAGAAGAACACACGGCATGGGCAAAGGGATGGGTTTGATTTCTGAAATGGTGGCTGCAAGGAGTTACTTGTTTAATCACCATGTATGTGAATTTCTGCAAAGAGAAGTGAAGAAGGGAAATGGAATGCACGGGTCAGGTTGTGGACATGCATGTGAGGGATGTTTTGGGTGTTAAAACATGGAATCTGCACGGAATGGATGTTATCATGCATGTGATTGCATGTTTGGTGTTTAGAAGTGTATAATCTGATGGGATGATATGGGAACACACGGCTAAGGTTGTGACATGCATGTGAATGCATGTTTTGATGTTGGAACCACATAGGTGACATCCATGTTTTTGCTTTGTTTAGAATCACCCAAAATGGCTGAATTACATCTCTTAACACTTCACATCATTTCTGGAATGTTTTTACTTCATTTGCTTTCCCTTTGATCCAAATTCACACTTGGCTGCACACTAACACCAAATAATGTAAAATGCAACTAGTTTAATCCAAAAACAATACAAAAACGCCAAATAAGAAAGCTATACATGCATGCAAAATATGACTTATCAAATACCCCCAAACCTGGTTTTTGCTAGTCCTCGAGCAAACTTAAAACTAAAACACACAAAACACAAACATCTAACTAAACCACTTTCGCTGGCTAAACGATTGCACTGAGCATGTGCAACAAGCCTTTGAACCCCTAGGTGTCCCTAGTTGGAGGAGTTGTGTCTCCTGAGGGTTTACAGTGATGACACCCACAAACATTTACAAAATCTGCAAACAACTTGGTTAAAACATGCTTTAAACAAACTAATAAGAACCAATGAAGATTTTGTCATTCATTCAACTCAAAAGATTGCCACTTCAAAGAATCGTATCAATTGTAACGTATAAAGATATTTCTCCATGTCTTACGACTTCAAAGTCACCATACCCAAATGCTTAAGACAGAATTCGCCTCAACTCTACTCCTCACAGCTTCCACTCAAGTTTTCACTCAGATCTTAAGGTTTAGTCTCTCAACAACATATATGAGTGAAATTATGTAAAGGAAATCAAAATTCTCACATATGAAATCTGAAATGGAAGCACAGTTTCTGAGTAGATCTCATGAAATGAATCAAATGCTAAGAATATAGATAACACACACACTTACCATCACCCATGAATACATCCTCAATGATCAGCTAGGTCTTTCTCAAGATTGTAATGTAAGGCTTAGGTTATAGGTTACAAGAGAAGTGATATGAAATACTAGAGCTTGGGGCATACCAAAGTGTTCTTGAGGATAATGCCCTTCACTTGCATTTGTTTTCTTTCTTCTTTGTTTTTGGCATCCAGGCCCTATGTCTTATAATGAGGAGATTTGGAACTCGTATCCATTTTAATTCTCTTCTTTTTTTTCTTTTTTTTTATAACCCCTTTTTTTTTTAGAAGCATCTTCAACATAGGCGCCCTCGGTACATGCCACAATCTCGTTCTAAGCTCAATTTACCTTTAGTCTTCATCACCTTGGTATTCCCCAAATCATAAGGTATGGCTTGTAATGGGCTAGAATGGGTAGTGTATGGTGTGGGTGATGAAAGACTTGGGCTAAAGTGTTTGGCTGCAACGAGGGTGAATGGAACACACAAATGGGTAGGATTTAAGCCTTTTAGTAGTTAAACATGCATAGCCTAACATCATCTCATTGAGTTCATTCACGAATGATACTAAACACATGGTATCTGCAAAGAGAGTAATTCTTAGTATCCAATCAAAATAGAAGTAATGAGATCATTTAAAGTGAAATTGAAAGAAACAGATAGGAGTAGAAACACTTTAAACCCTCTCAAAGAAGCAATTAGGCTCAAAATAACTCACTAGGGTAGTCTCCACAATTCTTCTTCCAGAATTTGAGTATGGTACCTCTATCATCATAATTTCAAGAGTTATAGCCTTATAAATGACTACAAGATGCAACTCTTTTCCATAGCAACCCAATCGTTTGTTTTCAAACATAGTCCTCATATACATTCGTATTAGCATGCACAAACATTCTTAACCAAAACTAACACCTCAAACAAACACAAACACAAAACAACCTTAAAAACAACTCTTTTTGGGTTTTTCAAAACAATTTTTCAAATTTTTATGGGATTTTCGAATTATAAAACAAAACACACTAAAACACTCTAAAACAACTTAAAAACACCTTAAAACAGCAAGGAACAACATTAGAAGTTATGGTGGATAAAACCCTACGAATTTGCATCAAAACACTTTAGTTACCCAATACCCCCAAACCTAAATCAAACATTGTCCTCAATGTTTTAAGCATAGACTCACACAAAACATAAGTAAACACACAAAAAACAATTTAAACATACTAAACATGGCAGAATGTAATTAACAAAGAGAAGAGTTTAGGGACGCAAATCTGGTTATGGAGTGTAAATTCCCTCTTCTCCTTGGTAATTGCATTGAGGCTTTGATCATAGTGACTCCACAGGCTTACTCTTGAACTGGTTTCCGCCCATCATTGATTTTCCTTTGTGCTACTCTTGAACTAGGCAGCAGGATTCCTTTTAGGGTTTCCCCCGAAGGTCTGAGCTTCCTCCTGTTATCTGTTTCTTTGTTCAATCTGTGCAGGAGTGGTCCCTTCTCTGGAAGTGTATCAACCGTTGAAGATGACTACTCGAGAGCAACGCTAGGTAAGCAATCAGGAATAGATTCCAGGCAGTTGGCTCCAGATCGGTAGACTGACTCCAAGTGCCGGCTGATTGCTTCTTTTACTTTGCCATGCAAGTAAGAACAAGGACAAAGAAAAAGACAGGGAAAGAGCATGATATGAGATACTTTTGCTTTTGACCTTGATGATATGAGATACCTTTGCTTTGAAGAAGCGGTGAATGAATCAGCACATGCTTCAATCCGGCGTTTCCTCTTGGGTCATCTGTACTCCCGGCATCTGGTATCATCTTTGGGGAAGAAGAAAGAATTGAGTATTTCGAAAGGCTTTGCTGGGAGTGCGCCCTCAGAGGTGAGGGAGAGTTGGGCATTTTCTTCAGGTTTGCCCTGCCATAAAAGACGAAGGTCGACATATATAGAGATAATATCAAGTGGTGGTACTCTTCTTTTACCCTTGTCGACAAACGTTTTGATCCCGCAAATCCGGGTTTTTGAAATAGTGGCGCCTCCTCGATCTTTGAAGACGTCTCTTCGATTTCAGAGCAGGCGCCCCTTCGATTTCTGAACGACGCCCTTTTTCTTTCTGAACGACACGTAGTAGTGCGGATGCGGCTCCTTTTGACAAAGCTGCACGCGTTTTCTGAAAAGCAGAGAAAGCGTCGCCGGACTTTGCGCTTGTCGGCTAAAGATGTGTAGTTGCGGTGATGGCCTCCACGTGTTGTCTGAAAAGAAGAAATCTTTTGACAAAGTTGAATGCGTCTTCTGAAAAGCCGAGAAAGCGTTGCCTAAATTACGCCGGAAATTCCGGCTTTTTGAATTGGTGGACGCGTCGCCTTGGCTTTTTATTGAGCTATCGATCACCACAACAAACACACTCTGAAGTTTTCCCATTCTTGAAAATCGACTTCGGGCCTTTGAAATTTAACTCCATCCCTTCTCTTTGAACACTTTTGAAAAAAATGGCAAACTCATCGAACCTTAGCTTGGAATTGAGCCTTAGCAGTGATACGGGCGCGCCGCGTCAAGGTAACGTATGGCGCCCTTCTTTCTTATCTTCTAACGGTCCTCTTACAGGTGAAGACTCCGTGATGCAGGACGCCACAACAGCTACAATAGTAGCTAGGAACCTCCTCACTCCAAAAGATAGTAGGCTGCTGTCAGGACGGTCCGATGAGTTGGCCGTTCAAGAGTCCCTCGCACTTAGTGTTCAGTGTGCGAGTTCTGTGTCCAACATGGGCCAACGCCTGCTTGCCCGCTCCCGTCAGGTGGAATCATTGATGGCAGAGGTGGAAAGTCTCAAGCAGGAGATCCAGCAGCTTAAGTACGAGAATAGAAGTTTGCACGTGCTTGCCAACAACTATTCGACGGGCATGAAGAGGAAGCTTGATGAGCTGCAAGAGTCTGAAGGTCGGATTCACAGTGACCGTCAAAGGTTTTCGTCTTTCCTCCAGAGGCACCTTTTTCCTGGCTCATTGATAGGAGCATATTTATGCGACTTAAATGGCTTGTTCTCGTACATTTACGTTATGTTTCTTTAGTTATTTTAGTACTTTAAGCTATTTTCGTGTGTTTGTAGGTCCAAAGGGCTAAAGGAGCAAAAAGATGCATTTTGGAGACTTTTGGAGCACTTTTGGGCTAAGGACGGATAGCTTATGCTTGAAGCCAAAGTGTTGGACGAAATTGAAGACCTAATTGGAGCCAAAGTGTTGGAACCTTGTTCTCTTTAGTTTTAGGACATTTAAACCTTTCCTAATCCCAATCATGCCATGCATAACACACATCCATTCTAACACATTGTCATTGCACATGCATTTCCTTCATTAGTTAACCCACATGCACTTATCACTTATCATCACCACATATCATATCACTTAATCACTTATCACTAATCATCACCACTTAACCACTTATCATATCATAACCACATATCATATCACTTATCACTTATCACTTAACATAACATCCACCTACTTCACCTACAACATCCACCTACTTCACCTACAACATCCACCCACTTCACCTACAACATCCACCCACTTCACCTACAACATCCACCCACTTCACCTACAACATCCACCTACTTCACCTACAACATCCACCACCCACTTCACCTACAACATCCACCTACTTCACCTACAACATCCACCTACTTCACCTACAAATGACATAGCCATATGTTCCCTCCACTACTCCTATAAATACCCTTGCATTCATTCATTCATGGACATCTCATTTTCATACACAACACACCACAAACACATCCCTTTCTCTCTTAGCCGTGAGTCTCCCTTAGAATCCAAAAACCATCTTTCCATTTCCATCACTCCTCACTCCATTCCACACTTCCATTCCCCCAAACCAACTATCCTTAGACCTTGTGCTACAACAACGAGGAAGAGAAGAGTGCCTAAACGTTCATACAATTCAAGTTTGAGTTGTTGGAATGTTTAGGTGTTTCTTTGATTTCAATGTTTAAATTCAATTCTCTTTGTTTGTACGTATGAGGAATGGAAGAGAAGAGTGCCTAAACGTTCATACAATTCAAGTTTGAGTTGTTGGAATGTTTAGGTATTTCTTTGATTTCAAAGTTATAATAAACTAAACCCCCTTTAGCTAGGGGGTGATTCGAAATATATGTTTATGCTTGCATTTTGATTTGATTACTTCTAATTGCATTTCATAAGTTGTTGATTCAATTTGTTTAACCGTTTGATTGATAACTTATTTATGTATGTTTATTAAGAATGCGCGCTTAATTTTCATGCATGAATATGACGCTAGAATATAAGTGATTTTCACCTAATCGTTATGAACTTATATTCACAAGTAGTGGAGGTTGCTTATAAACAATCGCGTTAAATGAATTCTTGGCACGAGTTTCATGCTCATCATAGTAACGAATGCCTCGTCAACACTTATAGTTTTCATAATGCTTAATGATCTTTGATTGTATCTTTATTGTGCTGTTCACGTAAAGGACTTTTGGAGAATGTTGTGAATTGCGTTGCGCTAACCCATCCAATTCATTAACTTAAGGAAAACTTGACGGTTAATTTAAGCGGACCTAATTAACCCGGGGTGATGAGTTTCATAATTTATTGAAATGTAATTGGAAATCTTTTTATTATGCAAATGTAACATATGTGGAGATGACCCCCTTAGCTAGCATTCATCCATTCTATTTCATCAATTTCATATTTACATTCTGTTTTAATTTGTTCATTTAATTTAATTTCGTATAAACTTAAATCCCCCTTTACTTTAATGTCAATTTAGTTAGAAATCATTTTAGTTTGTGTTTTTAAAAGCATTTTGAGTCTTTGGTTTGTCTTAGTGTTTTAAAGTTTAGTTTTACATTCTTTGAGTCTAGTTTAGTGTTTATTATTACGTTTTTACGTTTTTGAGTCAAATCCAAGTGATTAACAATCCCTCCTAATCCCCGGTCCAGAACGATCCCTACTTATACTTATACTATAATTTGACGAAAAGAGGGTTTAATTTGTGTGCGTATAAATCACGCATCAAATTTTGGCGCCGTTGCCGGGGATTAGAAAATTTGCTAATCCCTTGGATTGTTTGTTTCTGTATTGTCTTTTAGATTTAGTTTTTTTTTTATTTGTGTTTTGTTTGTTAAGAACAAGATGGCACTTGATAATGCTTCTCTTTTGTCACAACTCATGGAAAGGTCCCAAATGCAAAAAGTTGATATATTTAATCTTCAATCAAGGAATAACGTGTTTTCCAATACTTACAATTCGGATTGGAGTGATCATTCAAACTCTATGTGGTGGGAACCTCAAAATGCTCAACAAGGAGGATATTGGCAGCCACCACAACCTCATATTCAATATGCCCAACCAAACTCAAGTTCGTCAATAGATTATAATCAAAAGCTTAATGAATTAATTTGTTTGGTGCAGGGCTCACAAATTCAAGACAATGAGGCTCAACAAGAAGGATATTGGCAGCCATATGAGGAGTTCTATTCAACGCCTATGCAGCCACCACAAAGGTTGGACCACTTGGATAAGCAAATTGGGCAGATCGCGGAGTTCGTAGGACAGTTTCGAGACCAAGGCGAACTCCCTAGTTCAACCATTGCAAATCCGAAGGGAGAATTTGAAACTGCCAAGGAAATCATGTTGAGAAGTGACAAGGAGGTTGGAACGGACCCTCAACCATCAAAATCAAATCACAAGGAAGAGGAATACACCCAACCCACGGAAAGGGTGGAAACACCTTTACCGGAGGCACCTATTGCTCCTATGCCATCTAATACAGGTATGGTTGTTCCAAATTTCATTATTTTTAACCCTGTTCCAAGATTCATGACTTCCAAGGAAGAAGAAGGTGAAAAAGACATCTTGGAAGCCCTTCCAAAGGTGACAAGTAAGGAATGTCATGAATTCATCAAAGAGGACGTTCTTGAAACCACAAAATCCAAAGAAGTTAAATTTGATGACATTGGACAAGTCATAACCATCACTTGCAATCTGGCCAAATCCAATATCCCTGAAACTTTCAAAGGAGTGGTGTTTGTCATTGAGTTCTTATCGGACAAAACAAGTAAGTTTTTTTTTCCAAATTCCATTAGATTTTATACTAACTTGCTATTTTTTTTGAATCAGGCACCTACACTAGAATTCAAACCACTGCCGGTTCACTTCAAGTATCACCTTCCATTCAAGGACCAATTCCATGCCGTTTGATTTTATTTATGTTAATAATAAAAAATAAAAATAAAAAAAAAAAAAAGAAAAAAAAAAAAAAGAAAAAAAAAAAAGAAAGATACTAAATGTGGAGAAAGGTGGAGCTTCACAAAGGTTGTTTGCATGAAGCCCCACTACGAGGCGCAGAAGCGGAAGGCATAGAAGCGGGAGGCATAGAAGCGGGAGGCATCGGAGCGGAAGCCATCGGAGCGGGAGGCATCGGAGCTAGAGCATTCCAAGCCTCAATACTTGGCCAAGCGCTGGATGACCCAGGAAAAAGGTGCCTCTGGAGATAAGACGCAAGCCTTTGACGGTCACTGTGAATTCGACCCTCAGATTCTTGCAGCTCATCAAGCTTCCTCTTCATCCCCGACGAATAGTTATTTGCAAGCACATGCAAACTTCTATTCTCGTACTTAAGCTGCTGGATCTCTTGCTTAAGTCTTTCCACCTCTGCCATCAACGATTCCACTTGGCGGGACCGAGCAAGCAGGCGTTGGCCCATGTTGGACACAGAACTCGCACACTGAACACTAAGTGCGAGGGACTCTTGAACGGCCAACTCATCGGACCGTCCTGACAGCAGCCTACTATCTTTTGGAGTGAGGAGGTTTTTAGCTACTATTGTAGCTGTTGTGGCGTCCTGCATCACAGAGTCTTCACCTGAAAGAGGACCGTTAGAAGATAAAAAAGAAGGGCGCCATACATTACCTTGACGGGGCACAACCGG
The DNA here is from genome assembly GCF_963583255.1 of Pyrus communis. NCBI lineage: Eukaryota > Viridiplantae > Streptophyta > Magnoliopsida > Rosales > Rosaceae > Pyrus > Pyrus communis. The sequence goes on along the minus strand of NC_084805.1, from coordinate 9,577,308 downwards.
ATCGCTGCTGAGACTCAAATCTAAGCTAAGGTTCGATGAGTTCGCCATTTTTTTTTCAACGATGTTCAAAGGGAAGGGGTGGATGGAGTTAAAATTTCACAAAGGGCCGGAGTCGAGTTTCAGGAATGGGAAATCTTCAGAGTGTGTGTGTTGGGGTGATTGATAGCTCTATAAAAAGCCAAGACGACGCGTCCACCGATTCAAAGAGCCGGATTTTCCGGCGTAACTTAGGCGACGCCCCCTCGGCTTTTCAAGAAAACGCGTTCAACTTTGTCAAAAGATTTCTGACAAAGCTGAAAACACGTGGAGGCCATCATCGCATCTACACATCTTTAGCCGACAAGCGCAAAGTTCGGCGACGCTTTCTCTGCTTTTCAGAAGACGTGTGCAGCTTTGTCAAAAGGAGCCGCATCTGCACTACCACGTGTCGTTCAGAAAGCGAAGGGGCGTCGTTCAGAAATCGAACGGGCGCCTGCTCAGAAATCGAAGAGGCGTATTCAAAGATCGAAGAGGCGCCACTATTTCAAAGAGCCGGATTTGCGGGATCAAAACGTTTGTCGACAAGGGTAAAAGTACCACCACTTGATATTATCTCTATATATGTCGACCTTTGCTTTTATGGCAGGGCAAACCTGAAGAAAATGCCCAACTCTCCCTCACCTCTGAGGGCGCACTCCCAGCAAAGCCTTTCAAAATACTCAATTCTTTCTTCTTCCCCAAAGATGATACCAGATGCCTGGAGTACATATGACCCAGGAGGAAACGGCGGATTGAAGCATGTGCTGATTCATTCACCGCTTCTTCAAAGCAAAGGTATCTCATATCATCAAGGTCAAAAGCAAAAGTATCTCATATCATGCTCTTTCCCTGTCTTTTTCTTTGTCCTTGTTCTTACTTGCATGGCAAAGTAAAAGAAGCAATCAGCCGGCACTTGGAGTCAGTCTTCCGATCTGGAGCCAACTGCTTGGAATCTATTCCTGATTGCTTACCTAGCGTTGCTCTCGAGTAGTCATCTTCAACGGTTGATACACTTCCAGAGAAGGGACCACTCCTGCAAAGATTGAACAAAGAAACAGATAACAGGAGGAAGCTCAGACCTTCGGGGGAGACACTAAAGGGAATCCTGCTGCCCAGTTCAAGAGTAGCACAAAGGAAAATCAACGATGGGCGGAAACCAGTTCAAGAGTAAGCCTGTGGAATCATAAAGATCAAAGCCTCAATGCAATCACCAAGGAGAAGAGGGAATTTACACTCCATAACCAGATTTGCGTCCCTAAACTCTTCTCTTTGTTAATTACATTCTGCCATGTTTAGTATGTTTAAGTGCTTTTTGTGTATTTACTTATGCTTTGTGTGAATCTATGCTTAAAACATTGAGGACAATGTTTGATTTAAGTGTGGGGGGGGTAACTAATGTTGTTAATTTAAATTCGTGGGATTTTATCACCCATAACTTCAAATGTTGTTCCTTGCTGTTTTAAGGTGTTTTTAAGTTGTTTTAGAGTGTTTTAGTGTGTTTTGTTTTATAATTCGAAAATCCCATAAAAATTTGAAAAATTGTTTTGAAAAACCCAAAAAGAGTTGTTTTAAGAGTCGTTTTTGTGTGTTTGTGTCTTAGGGTACCTTCCAACACAATGATAAGGATTTGGTTTATAATTGCATGACGGTTAGAAAGAGTTATAAACATAGAGAAAAGTTTGATTTACTCTTGGTATATGCTTGGTTATGGTTATAATGTATGACTTCACATGCAATCATAAAAGAAAAAAATTCGTTTTTGTAACATGCTTGAAGGAAGGAACTCAAACAAACGCTACAACCCTGAGAGACTTGAGCCTATAACGTTCTTTGGAGAGTATAATCTGTGATTTCTTGTTTTCTAAAGTCGTTGCATGATCTCATTATTCTTTGCTTGGTTACTACTTAGAAGGCGTTTCATCATATAGTTCCAAATGCTAGAACTCATGCCCATTTCATTCAAAGCATGTTATTGATTTGCATAACACATATTCAAGAAGAAGTTGTGTAGTGACCACCACCATAGCCAAATAGCCTTACTTCCCATACTTCGTATATGTTGTAAGTTTTAACCCCGTTGAGCCTCGTTTTGCCTTTATTCCTTGTTTACCCACATCACCCCTTACCTAGCTTAGAGTAGGACTTTCCTATACCCTTGTTCTTAAAGTTTAGTGAGCATGACTTAAATGAATTCCTTTTGAGTTACATTATGCAAGAAAATGAGTGTGGGGGAGTAAAAGTTTGTTCTTACGTTTATATGTATGTTTTGAGATTCAAAAGAAAAAGAAGAAAAGAAAAAAAAAAAAAAAAAAAAAAAAAAAAAAAAAAAAGGAGTGAAAATAAGTAAGAATGAACTCACGAGCGTTGATGGTTGAAGAAAGGGTCCAAAAAGTTGAATATGGCCCTAAGTTTTGTGTGATTTTCCCTTGGGTGTTCAAAGTTGACTTCTGCGTTCTTAAGGGAATTCTAAGTGCCTAATTCAATACTTTGCTCACTATTGCTTTAAGAATGTTTGTTTATCCTTCACCTTTCATTGTTAGCCAATACCCTAGCCCCGTTACTACCCTTTGACTTCTATATTGAGTGTTATGTATTTCAATTGTGGAGTTTGAACTTGGTATGAGCTTATGGTGTCACTGGTTCTCGCGTCTAAGTAGTAGCATTCCATTCATGAGATCATATCTAAACATGCTTATTAACACCAGAAAATGCTTTCCTTATTATAACATATGTGAGTGTTCGTCTACATGTTTACATCAATCTTCTCACATATACCTAGTGTAGGGTGTGTAGTCAGAAAATCTGTGTGAAAAACGAGAGTACATCTAGTAAGAAATTGAGGGAATTCTCTAAAGGCATGTTACTACATTTGAAATGTGTTTTAATTGCTTAATTGTGAACTAGTATGTGGTGACTATGATTAAGAATGTACTTAAGTGTAAAGATGGCTCAAATCTGTGAGAATAATGATTTTTAACTTGTCATGTGCATTGGAAGTCCCTGATACGATAGTTGGAAGGTGTAGGTTGTGTTTTGTTCTTTTTGTTTTGTTTTTTTGTTTTGCTCGAGGACTAGCAAAAGTTAAGTGTGGGGGTATTTGATAGGAGCATATTTATGCGACTTAAATGGCTTGTTCTCGTACATTTACGTTATGTTTCTTTAGTTATTTTAGTACTTTAAGCTATTTTCGTGTGTTTGTAGGTCCAAAGGGCTAAAGGAGCAAAAAGATGCATTTTGGAGACTTTTGGAGCACTTTTGGGCTAAGGACGGATAGCTTATGCTTGAAGCCAAAGTGTTGGACGAAATTGAAGACCTAATTGGAGCCAAAGTGTTGGAACCTTGTTCTCTTTAGTTTTAGGACATTTAAACCTTTCCTAATCCCAATCATGCCATGCATAACACACATCCATTCTAACACATTGTCATTGCACATGCATTTCCTTCATTAGTTAACCCACATGCACTTATCACTTATCATCACCACATATCATATCACTTAATCACTTATCACTAATCATCACCACTTAACCACTTATCATATCATAACCACATATCATATCACTTATCACTTATCACTTAACATAACATCCACCTACTTCACCTACAACATCCACCTACTTCACCTACAACATCCACCCACTTCACCTACAACATCCACCCACTTCACCTACAACATCCACCCACTTCACCTACAACATCCACCTACTTCACCTACAACATCCACCACCCACTTCACCTACAACATCCACCTACTTCACCTACAACATCCACCTACTTCACCTACAAATGACATAGCCATATGTTCCCTCCACTACTCCTATAAATACCCTTGCATTCATTCATTCATGGACATCTCATTTTCATACACAACACACCACAAACACATCCCTTTCTCTCTTAGCCGTGAGTCTCCCTTAGAATCCAAAAACCATCTTTCCATTTCCATCACTCCTCACTCCATTCCACACTTCCATTCCCCCAAACCAACTATCCTTAGACCTTGTGCTACAACAACGAGGAAGAGAAGAGTGCCTAAACGTTCATACAATTCAAGTTTGAGTTGTTGGAATGTTTAGGTGTTTCTTTGATTTCAATGTTTAAATTCAATTCTCTTTGTTTGTACGTATGAGGAATGGAAGAGAAGAGTGCCTAAACGTTCATACAATTCAAGTTTGAGTTGTTGGAATGTTTAGGTATTTCTTTGATTTCAAAGTTATAATAAACTAAACCCCCTTTAGCTAGGGGGTGATTCGAAATATATGTTTATGCTTGCATTTTGATTTGATTACTTCTAATTGCATTTCATAAGTTGTTGATTCAATTTGTTTAACCGTTTGATTGATAACTTATTTATGTATGTTTATTAAGAATGCGCGCTTAATTTTCATGCATGAATATGACGCTAGAATATAAGTGATTTTCACCTAATCGTTATGAACTTATATTCACAAGTAGTGGAGGTTGCTTATAAACAATCGCGTTAAATGAATTCTTGGCACGAGTTTCATGCTCATCATAGTAACGAATGCCTCGTCAACACTTATAGTTTTCATAATGCTTAATGATCTTTGATTGTATCTTTATTGTGCTGTTCACGTAAAGGACTTTTGGAGAATGTTGTGAATTGCGTTGCGCTAACCCATCCAATTCATTAACTTAAGGAAAACTTGACGGTTAATTTAAGCGGACCTAATTAACCCGGGGTGATGAGTTTCATAATTTATTGAAATGTAATTGGAAATCTTTTTATTATGCAAATGTAACATATGTGGAGATGACCCCCTTAGCTAGCATTCATCCATTCTATTTCATCAATTTCATATTTACATTCTGTTTTAATTTGTTCATTTAATTTAATTTCGTATAAACTTAAATCCCCCTTTACTTTAATGTCAATTTAGTTAGAAATCATTTTAGTTTGTGTTTTTAAAAGCATTTTGAGTCTTTGGTTTGTCTTAGTGTTTTAAAGTTTAGTTTTACATTCTTTGAGTCTAGTTTAGTGTTTATTATTACGTTTTTACGTTTTTGAGTCAAATCCAAGTGATTAACAATCCCTCCTAATCCCCGGTCCAGAACGATCCCTACTTATACTTATACTATAATTTGACGAAAAGAGGGTTTAATTTGTGTGCGTATAAATCACGCATCACTCATCCAGCGCTTGGCCAAGTGTTGAGGCCTGGAATGCTCTAGCTCCGATGCCTTCCGCTCCGATGCCTTCCGCTCCGATGCCTTCTGCTTCTATGCCTTCCGCTTCTGCGCCTCGTAGTGGGGCTTCACGTAAACAACCTTTGTGAAGCTCCACCTTTCTCCATGTTTAGTCTCTTTTTTTTTAATAAATGAAATTTTTTTTTTTTTTCCAGTGCATTGGGTTGCCTCCCAAGTAGCGCTTTCTTTTACGTCTTGCAGCCGGACGAAGAACCCAATCACTCCAGGATATGTTCACGAATCGGATGAAAACTCCGAGTCATAAACTAGTACCTAAAACAAGAAACAAAACAAGATTAAGAATCTGGAATAAAAAGAACAAACGAAAATAAAACAATCCAAAAACTCTCAAGTTCATCTTGCTTCTGTGGGCAGCAAGATGCATGAAGGTGAATTTGGTATGATTGGTTGAGCAAAGTCCTCCAAAGCTCTAAGTTCATCTTGGTTGCCCGCCATCTCTTCCTCTCTTTCCTAATCAAATTGCTCAGATCCTTTACTTGTTGAACTAGGTGAAGTCCTTTCCTCTTCCTCACGGTCAAAGGATGAACTTGATGGCACAAAGTTGTCCAAAGTGTGGCCCTTTAATCTTTCAATTCTTTGGCCTAACTCAACAAGTTTATTTGACATATACTACCTTAAATAAAATAACACAAGTGTGAATGAAAATCTACTAGCAAACAACAATGAAATGAACAAAAATAAACTTAAAAACGTTTGAAAAGACTCAAGGGATGTGGAACTAAACGTTTAGAACACTTAAACAATCCAAAAACCCAAAACAGCAACTAGAAGACTCAAAATTGCCTAAAAACCACTTTCTGGGCAGTTTTGAGCACCTACACTAATTTGGACGAAATTGGATGGAAACTTGAATCAAAACACTTATAAACACAAATCAAAACACTTTCTAACTAATTTGGACAAAACAAAGACTCAAAGGACTCAAAACAGATTCACAAGACTCAAAACAAGCTAAAAACTCTCAAAACTGCCTAAAAACACAAACTGGGCAGTTTTGACACTAAACTCAATTTTGGACGAAAATTAGGTTTGAGCTTGACTCAAAATGCTTCAAAACACAAGATAAGACAGATTCTAAGCCTAAAACCTAACAAAATATGGGGGAAATTGTATTTGGACGAAATGCAATTAAATGGTCAGATTATAACAAAACCAGATTGTAAAGCAAGTTGATGTAAACCAATGGATAATGGAATGGCTAAGGGATTCTTTTCCACACCTGAAATGTATGCAACTTAAATCAACTTCCAATTATCAAATCGACAAGTTATGAACCTTGACACTAATCAAAATAGCAAACAAGCAAACAAGCAATTACAAGGGACTGAAATCAGTCCCCGGCAACGGCGCCATTTTTGTTGATGTAATATTCCTTCCTAATGCTAGAATATGTTTAGTATAATGGCATAAGTAAGGGTGTCGAATCCACAGGGACTAATTGGACCTATGTAACTACTTGTTTGCAAGAAATCTAAGAAATGAATCAAACTAATCAAATTGAGCAGATTTGTTGTTGTTACTTAAAAGCATAAATAAAAGAAGTAAACACAACTAAATGAATCAACAACCAATATAACGAGATAGTATCAATGGAAATGAAACTAGGGATTCGATTTCACCATTGCTCAATTAAATCCATGTTTGTCAAGTTAGTTTATACTCATTCATCTACCTATTTCTTGAGTTTGTTTCACTTAGATATGATCAGCCATATGATGTGTGGATTTGATCAAATGTCTCTAATCGTGAACCTAATTGTGATGTGCAACTTTGGTTCATAATCAAGATTATGAAATGTACAAGAAACTTTCATAAAACCAAAGGGAGTAACTCGGCAGGATGTGTGCTAAACACTCCCTTCATTCATTCACATATCTACCAAGATTATGCATGATGTGTGCTTTAATCTTGGCTACACAACTTAGTGATTAATTCAAATGATGATCAAACATTAAAATCAACATACTAAGTCACCATTAAAACAGAAAATGAAACAAGAAATAGATGGACAAACTGAGCATTCTAACTTAATTACATGGCAAACTTTGCAAGGTTACATCGAATCCCTAGAGGAAGATTAGTTACAATTCATGTTTACAAAAGATTTAACATAAACATATGAAACATGAATGAACATAGAATTAATAAGAAGAAACCCTTGAAGTAAAACTGATGTTGAATTCCTTGAAGAGTTCCTTGGTGTTGCTTCTCCAAATGTGGTGCGGATGAAGTAGATTGGTTTGGTTTGGATGGTTTCTGCCCTTAGGACAGAAATGGACAGAGAATGGAGTGAAGTAGGGGGGTTTTAGAGTGTGTAATGGACTGAAAATGAAGAAGGAACCTTGCGGATGGGAAATGGAGAGAATATGGACAGTTTCTGTGAAAGGAAAAGAAAGTGGAATGCAATGCAATGGAGAGGACGAATTAGAGTGAATGATGGACAGAAAATGCAGCCAAATAGAGTGTGTGTGATCCCCCAACATTCAGATTGGATCTAACATTTGTTTAACTCAGATGGCAGAGCATAAATCAGATGGAATGATGGGTTTCTGAGTGTTGTTCTCACTGCATGGACAAGGTCTGCACAGATGTGGTTTCTTTAATTAAAATGCATGTGCCCTTGCTGCCACAAGTGAGTGGAACCTGCAAAGGTCAATTGGAGCACCAGAAAATGTTTATACAAATCTGAAAATGAGAAGAACACACGGCATGGGCAAAGGGATGGGTTTGATTTCTGAAATGGTGGCTGCAAGGAGTTACTTGTTTAATCACCATGTATGTGAATTTCTGCAAAGAGAAGTGAAGAAGGGAAATGGAATGCACGGGTCAGGTTGTGGACATGCATGTGAGGGATGTTTTGGGTGTTAAAACATGGAATCTGCACGGAATGGATGTTATCATGCATGTGATTGCATGTTTGGTGTTTAGAAGTGTATAATCTGATGGGATGATATGGGAACACACGGCTAAGGTTGTGACATGCATGTGAATGCATGTTTTGATGTTGGAACCACATAGGTGACATCCATGTTTTTGCTTTGTTTAGAATCACCCAAAATGGCTGAATTACATCTCTTAACACTTCACATCATTTCTGGAATGTTTTTACTTCATTTGCTTTCCCTTTGATCCAAATTCACACTTGGCTGCACACTAACACCAAATAATGTAAAATGCAACTAGTTTAATCCAAAAACAATACAAAAACGCCAAATAAGAAAGCTATACATGCATGCAAAATATGACTTATCACCACGGCTCCAAGGTAAGTTCCCTAGTTCAATTTCAATCCCAATTTCGACTGATAAGTTGCTTCCTTCTATAGAACAACCACCTACACTCGAGCTCAAACCGTTGCCAAATCACTTGAAGTATGTGTTTTTGGGCGAGCAAGACACATTGCCCGTCATTATAGCTTCATCACTCACGGCACAAGAGGAGGAGAAGTTGGTGAGGGTTCTCAAAGAGCACAAGACGGCAATAGGGTGGACTTTGGCCGACATCAAGGGTATAAGTCCTACCACGTGCATGCATCGAATTCTCATGGAAGAAGGCGCCAAACCATCAAGGGAAGCCCAACGTCGACTCAACCCACCAATGATGGAAGTAGTGAAGAAGGAAATCATCAAATTGCTTGATTGTGGCGTCATCTATCCCATCTCGGATAGTTGTTGGGTTTCACCGGTCCAAGTGGTTCCCAAGAAGTCCGGAGTCACGGTGGTGAAAAATGAAGAAGATGAACTTGTGCCTACACGCATTCAAACCGGTTGGAGGGTGTGCATTGACTATAGGAAGCTAAATGCAGCAACAAGGAAAGACCACTTCCTTTTGCCATTCATCGATCAAATGCTTGAAAGGTTAGCCGGTCATTCTTTTTATTGCTTTCTTGATGGTTATTCGGGATATAATCAAATTGTCATAGCGCCGGATGATCAAGAAAAGACCACCTTTACTTGTCCATTTGGTACTTTTGCATATCGTCGTATGCCATTTGGTTTATGCAATGCACCGGCCACTTTCCAACGATGCATGGTAAGTATCTTCTCTGATTATGTTGAAAAGATAATTGAAGTATTTATGGACGATTTTAGTGTGTTTGGAGACTCATTTGATGCTTGTTTTCATAATCTCACTTTAATCTTGAAAAGATGCATGGAAACTAACCTTGTTTTGAATTGGGAAAAATGTCATTTTATGGTTAAACAAGGTATAGTTTTGGGTCATATCATCTCTGAAAAAGGAATTGAAGTTGATAAGTCTAAAATAGATCTTGTACGTCACTTACCCTCTCCTACTTCGGTTAGAGAGGTCCGTTCTTTTCTTGGCCATGCAGGATTCTATAGGCGATTTATCAAGGATTTTTCTAAGATTGCACAACCACTATGCCGTCTCCTACAAAAAGAAGTGGCGTTTGAATTCACTAAGGAGTGCACGGCATCATTCAACCAACTCAAGGAGTTGTTGACCACGGCACCCATTATTGTTCCCCCGGATTGGAGCCTCCCGTTCGAGCTTATGTGTGATGCGTCCGACTATGCTTTAAGAGCAGTTGTAGGACAAAGAAAGGACAAGAGGCCGCATGTCATCTACTACGCCTCACGGACGTTGAATGATGCTCAACTTAATTATTCCACAACCGAAAAAGAACTCTTAGCTATTGTATTTGCATTAGATAAGTTTAGATCATATCTTCTTGGTACTAAAGTAATTGTTTTCACTGACCATGCAGCCTTGAAGTATCTTCTCACCAAAAAGGAGGCTAAGCCAAGACTCATTCGTTGGATGCTCCTACTTCAAGAGTTCGATCTTGAAATCCGAGACAAGAAAGGGTGTGAAAACGTGGTGGCTGACCACCTAAGTAGAATGGTGCGTGAGGAAGAGTCCACCCCCATTTTAGAAACGTTTCCGGATGAGCAACTTTTGTCCATTGAGGTAAGAACCCCTTGGTATGCCGATTTGGTAAATTTCTTGGTGTCTAAGCAAGTTCCTAGTACCCTAAACAAGTTCCAACGTGATAAACTTGTTCATGATGCACGTTTTTATGTTTGGGATGATCCATATTTATGGAAATTCTGCCCAGATCAGATTGTGCGTAGATGTGTGCCCGAATCTGAATTTAATTCCATTCTTACATTCTGCCATACTTATGCATGTGGGGGACATTTTGGCACCCAAAGGACAGCCCTAAAGGTGTTACAATCTGGATTTTATTGGCCTAATCTCTTTAAAGACGCTAAAATGTTTTGTTTAACATGCGATAAGTGTCAAAGAACAGGTAACATAGGGCCTAAGGACCAAATGCCGCAACAATCTCTCTCCTTTGTGGAAATTTTTGATGTTTGGGGTATTGATTTCATGGGCCCCTTCCCTCCATCTTTTGGTTTCACTTATATCTTGCTAGCTGTCGATTATGTTTCCAAATGGGTGGAAGCCAAAGCCACCCGTACTAACGATTCTAAGGTTGTTGCAGATTTTGTGAAATCTAATATTTTTGCTAGGTTTGGGATGCCACGAGTTTTAATAAGTGATGGGGGTTCTCACTTTCGTAACCGCACCATTGAAGCTTTGCTCAAGAAGTACAACGTTACTCATAAGGTTTCCACACCTTATCACCCTCAAACTAATGGGCAAGCGGAGGTTTCAAATAGGGAGATCAAACAAGTCCTAGAGAAAACCGTGGGACCCTCAAGAAGAGATTGGAGTTTGCGCTTGGACGATGCATTGTGGGCCTATCGTACGGCTTACAAAACTCCCCTTGGCATGTCACCTTTTCGGCTTATATATGGTAAGCCATGTCATTTGCCCGTTGAGTTAGAGCACAAGGCACATTGGGCTGTGAAAACCTTCAATTTGGACATAGACGCTGCTGGAGTTCATAGGAAGCTCCAATTAGATGAACTTGAGGAGATTAGGAACGAGGCTTACGAGAATGCTCGCATCTACAAGGACAAAACGAAGGCTTATCATGATAAGATGCTTCGTACCAAAACGTTCTCCAATGGGCAGAAAGTGTTGCTTTTTGATTCAAGACTTCGGTTATTCCCTGGTAAGTTACGTTCCAAATGGATTGGACCTCTTGTTGTTACTAATGTTTTTCCTCATGGTGTAGTCCAAGTCCAAAGCTTAAAAAGTGGCCACGAGTTCAAGGTGAACGGACATAGATTGAAGCCATACTATGAGAACTTTGTGGAGCATGTTGTGGAAGAACTTCCCTTGGGTACCGTGGGCTCCAATCTGGAGTGATTTGGGTTCTTCGTCCGGCTGTACGACGTTAAAGCAAGCGCTACTTGGGAGGCAACCCATGCATTTAACAAAAGAAGACCTAGAATGCACTCCAATTCCAGATTTGCGTTCCTAAACTCTTCTCTTTGTTGCTATTTCGTTTCTGCCATGTTAGGTTGTTTAGTTGCTTTTTGTGTGTTTACTTATGATTTGTGTGAATCTAAGCTTAAAACATTGAGGACAATGTTTGATTTAAGTGTGGGGGGGGGGGGGGGGTAACTAAGTTTATTTAATGCAAATTCGTGGGATTTTATCACCCATTACTTAAAATGTTGTTCCTTGCTGTTTTAAGGTGTTTTTAAGTTGTTTTAGAGTGTTTTAGTATGTTTTGTTTTTATAACTCCGAAAATCACATAAAAATTTGAAAAACATGTTTTAAAAAGCCTAAAAAGAGTGTTTTGAGTCGTTTTTGTGTGTTTGTGTTTTAGGGTACCTTCCAACACAATGATGAGGATTTGGTTTTAAATTACATGACTATTATAGAATGTTGTAAACATGGCTGGAAGATGATTTATGCTTTGGTTTATGCTTGGTTATGGTTATAGCTTATGAATTCACATGTAATTACAAAGAGAAAATCTGTTTTTTTTTTTTTTGTAACATGCTTGAACGAAGGAACTTAAACTAAAGCTACATCCTTGTGAGACTTGAGCCTATAACGTTCTTTGGAGAGTATAAATCTGTGATTTCTTGTTTTCTAAAGTCGTTGCATGATCTCATCATTCTTTGCTTGGTTGCTACTTGGAATGCATTTCATTATAGTTCCAAATACTAGAACTCATGCCCAATTCATTCAAAGCAGGATATTGATTGCATAACATACAATAAGATGAAGTTGTTAGTCAAGCCAAAGCCAAAAAGCCTATCCCTTTTCACATGTATTGTAGGATTACCCCTTTTGAGCCTTTTCAAGCTTATTTTCTTTGTTAAACCACATTATCCTCACCTAGCTTAGATTAGGACTTTCCATACCCTTGTTCTTAAAGGATAGTGAAGCATGACTTAGAATGAACTCCTTTTGATCAATATATTGCAGAAAACGAGTGTGGGGGAAGATAATAAGGCACGGCAAAGAAGAAAATAAAAGAAAAAAAAAAAAAAAAAGTGGTGAAAAGAAAGAAAAAGAGTTGAAAAAGAAGTAAGAATGATCTCACAAGTGTTGGTTATTGAAGGAAGGGTCCAAAAGAGTGAATTTGACCCTAATTGTGCATGAATCTTCCCTTGTGTTTAAAAGTTGATTTCTGCCATTAAAAGTGAGTTTAAGTGTCAATCTCATTACTTTGCTTCCTATTGCTTTAAGAACCTTTGTTTGTCCTTTGCTTTTCCTTGTTAGCCATTACCCTTAGCCCCGTTACAACCCTCAACTTCTATCTTGATGTTATGTATTCAATATGTGGAGTTTGAATTTGGTATGAGCATATGGAATCACTGGTTCTCGTTCTAAGTAGTAGCATTCCATTCATGAGATCATATTCATGTCATTGTCGTAAATCCAGAAAATGCTTTCTTTGATATAACATATGTGAGTGTTAGAATTCATATTTACATCAATCTTCTCACATATACCTAGTGTAGGGTGTGAAGTTAGAAAATCTGTGTGAAAATAGAGTGCATTCTAGTAAGGAATTGAGGAAATTCTCTAAGGCATGTTACTACATTCCAAATGTGTTTTAATTGATTAAATGCGAACTAGTGAATGGTAACTATAATTAAGTGTTTGTTGAAGTGTAAAGAAAGCTAATTGTTGTGGGAATGATGTTCTATATTGTGTCATGTTCGTTTGAAATCCCTGAGATACATGTTGGAAGGTTTAGATTGTGTTTTGTTTTGTTTTTGGTTTCTTTTGTTTTGTTTTGCTCGAGGACTAGCAAAAGCTAAGTGTGGGGGAATTTGATAGGAGCATATTTAGGCGACTTACTTAGCTTGTTTTCGTGCATTTATATTGTTAATTCATAGTTGTTTTAGTTGTTTAAGCCATTTTCGTGTGTTTTTAGGTTCATATGGCTAAGGAAGCAAAAAGATGCATTTTGGAGCATTTTGGAGCAAAATTGGACTTGGAATGGATAGCTTATGTTTGGAGCAAAAGGAAGGGCTTTGTGACCTGATTTGCAAGCTGTGAAAACAAGAAAAAAAACGCTCAAAACACATGCCATATGTGGAAATACCATTTACATCATATTTGAGCCATTTAACTTACCTTAAATACTTACCTTATTTGTCATCCTCTCAGCCATATTTTAAAGTAATGAAAACCTGAATTGGAGGTGGAAAATGAGGAAACAAAGTTCAAAACAAATGCCATTCTCTTTGAATCAGATTCTAGCCTTTTATACACACTTCATTCCAGCCACTCCACATGCATTTCCAACCCACATGCACCTTTAATCATTCAACCATGCAGCCACACATTCACCCACATGCATTTCCACCCACATGCTCTCCCAATTCATCATTGCAGCCACATATCCATCCCACTTCATCATTTCAGTCACCAAAACACCCACATGCATTCCTAATCACCCTTCCACACAACTTGCCTTCATTCATTCAGAAAATACACCCCTTGCCGTGGCTTTCCACCATTCCACACCATCATTTCAGCACATGCACTTCCCCCTTTCTTTAATCCATTGCAGCCACATGCAATTCCCACTCCAGATTTTCAGCCATCCCAATTCATCATTGCACATCAACATATTTCAGCACACTCCACATGCATTTCCACAATCACATTCACTTCATCATTGCACCACAAATCAGCCACACATTCACCCACATGCACCCTTTCATTTCTGTCAAAGCACATGCACTCCCACCCTTTAATCACATGCACAAATCAGCCACATGCATCTCCCATCACCATTTCAGATTTCCACCAAGTTCCTAGCTGTCATGTTCCCCCCATTTCACCTATAAATAAGCATCCATTGCATTCATTCTCATTCACTCTTCCATATTCAGAAAACCATCTCATATACACATCCATTCACGCCAGAAATTCATGCTCTCTCTCTAACACAGCCATACTTCACCATTCTTCATATTTTCTGCCCAAAAACACTCCTTGCCTTCCCCTACATCCATCCCTACCCTAAACACATCATTCTACATCATCCATAACCCCCAAAACTCACCAAAACCCCTTGTGCTGCAGCAACTAAAGGAGAAGAGGCCTAAACGTTCATACAATTCAAGATTGAGTTGTTGGGATTTTTAGGTGTTCTTCGTTCTTGTTTTCAATGTTTACCTTGTTATTACTATCTAAGTTTGTTGTAATCATGAGTGGCTAAACCCCTAATTAGTTAGGGGAAAATTTGAAGCCATGAACATGTTTGAAATATGAATTGATTTCTTCCAATTGTGATTTGTTAAGTTATGATTGCAATTCAATTATCATGTTTATTAAAAACTTGTTTTTGTATGTTGATTAGGGATGCATACTTAGTCTTCATGCATAAACTCGATGCTAGTTTATAAACGAGTTTCACCTAATCGTCACAAGTTTATAAACATGAGTAGTGAAGGTTGTTAGTCACAACCGCGTTAATTGAATTCTTGGCAAGAGTATCATGCATTCATAGTTACAATTGCCTCGTCAACACTTATAATTCTCATAGAGCATAATGATCTCTCATTGTATCTCTTCTATGCATTCATGTTGAGAACCATTGGAGAATGATTTGAATTGTCGCATGCATCATCCAATTCAATAACATAAGGAAAATTTGAGAGTTAATTAGTGCATCACGGTTAACTTGGGGTGTTGAGCATCATAGATAATGAAAAGCAATTGGAGAATCGATTCATATATAAATGTGTCATGTGTGGAGAATGGACCTCTAACTAATCCATTGATAGGAGCATATTCATGCGACTTAAATGGCTTGTTCTCGTGCATTTACGTTATGTTTCTTTAGTTATTTTAGTACTTTAAGCTATTTTCGTGTGTTTATAGGTCCAAAGGGCTAAAGGAGCAAAAAGATGCATTTTGGAGACTTTTGGAGCACTTTTAGGCTAAGGATGGATAGCTTATGCTTGGCGCCAAAGTGTTGGACGAAATTGAAGACCTAATTGAAGACCAAAGTGTTGGAACCTTGTTCTCTTTAGTTTTAGGACATTTAAAACCTTTCCTAATCCCAATCATGCCATGCATAACACACATCCATTCTAACACATTGTCATTGCACATGCATTTCCTTCATTAGTTAATTCACATGCTCCATACTTATCATCACCACTCATTACTTATCACATATCATCACCACTTATCACTTATCATAACCACATATCATTCACCACTTATCATATCATACATTCATTTATCACTTATCATAATCATTCACTTATCACTTAACATATCATACACTTATCACTTCTCACTCATAATCATCTACACATTTCAACCATTTAAACACATGTACTTCACCTACAACATCCACCTACTTCACCTACAACATCCACCTACTTCACCTACAACCTCCACTTACTTCACCAACCTCACACACTTACTTCACCTACAAATGACATAGCCATATGTTCCCTCCACTACTCCTATAAATACCCTTGCATTCATTCATTCAATTCACATCTCATTTTCATACAATTCCACACACAACACATCCATTCCATTGTACATACCACAAACACATCCAAACCCCCCCTTGTTGCCGTGAGTTCCCTTGTAATCCAAACACCATCTTTCCATTTCCCTATTAATCCAAACACCACTCCCCAAACCATTCACACCATCAAACTATCCTTAGACCTTGTGCTACAACAACGAGGAAGAGAAGAGTGCCTAAACGTTCATACAATTCAAGTTTGAGTTGTTGGAATGTTTAGGTGTTTCTTTGATTTCAATGTTTAAATTCAATTCTCTTTGTTTGTACGTATGAGGAATGGAAGAGAAGAGTGCCTAAACGTTCATACAATTCAAGTTTGAGTTGTTGGAATGTTTAGGTATTTCTTTGATTTCAAAGTTATAATAAACTAAACCCCTTTAGCTAGGGGGTGATTCGAAATATATGTTTATGCTTGCATTTTGATTTGATTAAGTCTAATTGCGTTTCATAAGTTGTGGTTCAATTTGTTTAACCGTTTGATTGATAACTTATTTATGAATGTTTATTAAGAATGCGCGCTTAATTTTCATGCATCAATATGACGCTAGAATATAAGTGAGTTTCACCTAATAGTTACGAACTTATATTCACAAGTAGTGGAGGTTGCTTATAAACAATCGCGTTAAATAAATTCTTGGCATAAGTTTCATGCGTAGTCCATAGTAACGAATGCCTCGTCAACACTTAAAGTTTTCATGATGCTTAATGATCTTTGATTGTATCTTTATTGTGCTTTTCACGTAAAGGACTTTTGGAGAATGTTGTGAATTGCGATGCGCTAACCCATCCAATTCATTAACTTAAGGAAAACTTGACGGTTAATTTAAGCGGACCTAATTGACCCGGGGCGTTGAGAATTAATGATTTGTTGAAATGCAATTGGAAATCGTTTTATTATGCAAGTATAACATATGTGGAGATGAACCCCGTAGCTAACTTTCCATCCATTTGTTCTTTCTTTTCTTGTTTCTGTTTTCATGTTTAATTTAACTTGTTATTCAATTATGTTAAACATGTGAAACTAATTTCTTTTTAGTTAGAAGCGAATTTGAAGCCATGGACATATGTTGGTTATGATTTGATTTACTCCAGTTATGAATTCATGAACTTTAGATGTGGGTTACTTTCCTGTTTTGATTAAGAACTTGTTTATGTATGTGGGTTGAGGGTCGACACTTAATTTGCATGCCTAAACTTGATGCTAGGATATAAGGGAATTTCACCTAATCGTTATGAACTTATATTCATGAGTAGTAAAAATCGCTAGTCACGATTGTGTTTAGTAAACCCTAGGCTGGATTAACATGCATATTCCATAGTTATGAATGCCTAGTCGATGTTTATGATTTCCGTTGAACTTAATGATCTTTGTTGAATGTCTCTATCATGCGTATTCCATGTGAGAGACTTTGATTAGGAATAATTTGGTTGTAATGCGTATCCCATTCAATCCAATGAATCTAGGGAAATCTGAAGGTTAATTTAAGCGGACCTAATTAACTTGGAGCATTGTCATTCATCGTTTGTTGAAGTCATAACTGGGAGTCAAATTATATGCTTATGTTCATGTGTGGATAAGGAACCCTCTAACTAGTTTTTCATCATTCTATTTTATCAATTTCGTTTTTATAATCTGTTTCCAAGTTTCTGTTTTAGTTTAAATTCATCCAAAACCAATCCCCCATTTATTTTAAAGTGTTAGATTAGTTAGAAATACATTTATTTTGTGTTTTTACGTTTTTGAGTCAGTTTCCAAGTGATTTGCAATCCCTCCTAATCCCCGGTCCAGAACGATCCCTACTTATACATATACTACAATTTGACGAAAAGAGGGTTTAATTTGTGTGCGTATAAATCACGCATCATCCATCCATCATCTTGTTTCTCAAATCCGTTTATACAATCTGCCTAGTTTATTAACTTGTTTTATTTAATTTAATTTCGTCAAAACCTTAATCCCCCTTTACTTTAGTGTCCAACTTAGTTAGAAAGTGTCTTAGTTTGTGTTTTTAAGTGTTTTGATTCAATTTGTTACACAAATTCGTCCAAATTCACCAAAGTGTCCAAAACTGCCCAGAAAGTGTTTTTAAGGCAGTTTTGAGTGTTTTGGGTGATGTTTGAGTCTTTTGGTTTGTTTTAGTGTTTTAAAGTTTAGTTTTGCATTCTTTGAGTCTAGTAAGTGTTTTATATTGTGTTCTTACGTTTTTGAGTCAATTTCACATTGATTAGCATCCCTAGTTAATCCCCGGTCTAGAACGATCCCTATTTGCTCATTTACTATAATTGTCATCCATAGGGTTTAATTTGTGTGTTTAATTATTTTCGCATCACATTTTCAGATTGTCCCCTTGCACATGCAGCCACATATTCATTGCACATGCAATTTCAACCCACATGCATCCTTTAATCATTCAAACATGCAGCCACATTCCCTCCTAGCTGTCATGTTCCCCCCATTTCACCTATAAATAAGCATTCATTCTCATGCACTCTTCCATATTCCAGAAATTCGTCAAAACCTCTCCACACCCTTGCAGCAGCCACCAAAACACTTTTCTCCTCTATTGCAGCCACTCCAACCACTCCCCAAACCATTCACACCATCAAACTATCCCTAGACCTTGTGCTACAACGAAGAGGAAGAGAAGAGTGCCTAAACGTTCATACAATTCAAGTTTGAGTTGTTGGAATGTTTAGGTGTTTCTTTGATTTCAATGTTTAATTTCAATGCTCTTTGTTTTGTACGAATGAGGAATGGATGATAAGAGGGCCTAAACGTTCATACAATTCAAGTTTGAGTTGTTGGAATGTTTAGGCGTTTCTTTGATTCTCTTTGTTTTGTACCATGAGGAACTAAACCCCCCTTGGTTAGGGGGTGATTCGAATATATGTTTATGCTTGCATTTTGATTTGAATACTTCTAATTGCGTTTCATAAGTTGTGGATTCAATTCGTTTAACTGTTTGATTGATAACTTATTTATGTATGTTCATTGAGAGTGCACACTTAATTTTCATGCATGAATATGACGCTAGAATATAAGTGAGTTTCACCTAATCGTTATGAACTTATATTCACAAGTAGTGGAGGTTGCTTATAAACAATCGCGTTAAATGAATTCTTGGCATAAGTTTCATGCAATCCATAGTAACGAATGCCTCGTCAACACTTATAATTTTCATAGAGCGTAATGATTCTTGCTTGTACCTCTTCTATGCATTCATGTTGAGGACTTGTGGGGAATGTTTTGAATTGTCGCATGCATCATCCAATTCAATAACGTTAGGAAGATTTGAAGGTTAATTAGTGCATCACGGTTAACTTGGGGTGTTGAGTATCATAGTTTATTGAAATGCAATTGGAAATCATTTTATTATGCAAGTATAACATGTATGGAGATGAACCCCTTAGCCATTCTATCATCCATTCATTCCATTCCATCAAATTCGTTTTACAATCTGTTTAGTTTATTAACTTGTTTTGTTATTTCAATTTTCGTATAAATCTAAATCCCCCTTTACTTTAATGTCCAATTTAGTTAGAAATCAATTTAGTTTGTGCTTTTAAGTGTTTTGATTCATTTTATTTCCCAATTTCGTCCAGATTCACCAAAGTGCTCAAAACTGCCCAGAAAGTGATTTTTAGGCAGTTTTGAGTGTTTTGGGTGATGTTTGAGTCTTTTGGTTTGTTTTAATGTTTTAAGTGTTTAGTTTTACATTCTTTAAGTTAGTTTAGTGTTTTATATTGTGTTTTTACGTTCTTGAGTCAAGTTATTACTTAATTTCGTCCAAATTTGTGTTTGTGCTCAAATCTGCCCAGAAAGTGGTTTTTAGGCAGATTTGAGTGTGTTTGTGTTGTTTTGAGTCTTTTGGTTTGTCTTAGTGTTTTAAAGTTTAGTTTTGAATTCTTTGAGTCTAGTATAGTGTTTCATATTGTTATTTTACGTTTTTGAGTAAAATCCAAGTGGTTAACAATCCCTCCTAATCCCCGGTCCAGAACGATCCCTACTTATACATATACTACAATTTGACGAAAAGAGGGTTTAATTTGTGTGCGTATAAATCTCGCATCAAATTTTGGCGCCGTTGCCGGGGATTAGCAAATTTGCTAATCTCTTGGATTGTTTGTTTCTGTTATGTATTTTAGTTTTAGTTTTTGATTTTTGTTTTGTTTGTTGAATTCAAATACTAGAGAAGAACAACATGGCACTTGATAATGCTTCTCTTTTGTCACAGCTCATGGAAAGGTCTCAAATGCAAAGAGTTGATATATTGAATCTTCAATCAAGGAATAACGTGTTTTCCAATACTTACAATTCGGATTGGAGTGATCATTCAAACTCTATGTGGTGGGAACCTCAAAATGCTCAACAAGGAGGATATTGGCAGCCACCACAACCTCATATTCAATATGCCCAACCAAACTTAAGTTCGTCAATAGATTATAATCAAAAGCTTAACGAATTAATTTGTTTGGTGCAGGGCTCACAAAATCAAGACAATGAGGCTCGACAAGAAGACAAAAGGTTGGGCCACTTGGAAAAGCAAATTGGGCAGATCGCGGAGTTCGTAGGACAATTTTGCGACCAAGGCAAACTCCCTAGTTCAACCATTGTAAAACCGAAGGGAGAATTTGAAGCACCTTTGCTGGAAGCACTTATTGCTCCTACGCCATCTAATTCAAGTAAGGTTGTTCCAATTAGTTCTAACCCCATTCCAACAAATATCCCTATTCCTTGCAGGTTCATGAATTCCAAGGATGAAGAAAGTGAAAAAGACATCTTGGAAGCCCTTCCAAAGGTGCAAAGTAGGGAATGTCATGAATTCATCAAAGATGACGTTCTTGAAACCACAAAATCCAAAGAAGTTAAATTTGATGACATGGGACAAGTCATAACCATCACTTGCAATCTGGCCAAGTCCAATATCCTTGAAACTTTGAAAGGAGTGGTGTTTGTCATTGAGTTCTTATCGGACAAAACAAGTAAGTTTTTTTTTCCAAATTCCATTACATTTTATACTAACTTGCTGTTTTTTATGAATCAGGCACCTACACTAGAATTCAAACCAATGCCGGTTCACTTCAAGTATCACCTTCCATTCAAGGACCAATTCCATGCCGTTTGATTTTATTTATGTTAAAAAAAAAAAAAAAAAAAAAAAAAAAAAAAAAAAAAAGATACTAAACATGGAGAAAGATGAAGCCTTCACAGAGGATGTTTACGTGAAGCCCCACTACGAGGCGTCGAAGCAGAAGGCATAGAAGCGGAAGGTATAGAAGCGGAAGGCATCGGAGCGGGAGGCATAGAAGCGGAAGGCATCGGAGCGGGAGGCATCGGAGCTAGAGCATTCCAGGCCTCAATACTTGGCCAAACGCTGGATGACCCAGGAAAAAGGTGCCTCTGGAGATAAGACGCAAGCCTTTGACGGTCACTGTGAATTCGACCCTCAGATTCTTGCAGCTCATCAAGCTTCCTCTTCATGCCCGACGAATAGTTATTTGCAAGCACATGCAAACTTCTATTCTCGTACTTAAGCTGCTGGATCTCTTGCTTAAGACTTTCCACCTCTGCCATCAATGATTCCACCTGACGGGACCGAGCAAGCAGGCGTTGGCCCATGTTGGACACAGAGCTCGCACACTGAACACTAAGTGCGAGGGACTCTTGAACGGCCAACTCATCGGACCGTCCTGACAGCAGCCTACTATCTTTTGGAGTGAGGAGGTTCCTAGCTACTATTGTAGCTGTTGTGGCGTCCTGCATCACGGAGTCTTCACCTGTCAGAAGACCGTTAGAAGATAAAAAAGAAGGGCGCCATACAGTACCTTGACGGGGCGTAACCGGATCGCTGCTGAGACTCAAATCTAAGCTAAGGTTCGATGAGTTTGCCATTTTTGAAAGTGTTCAAAGAGAAGGGGTGGATGGAGTTAAAATTTCAAAGGGCCGGAGACGATGTTCAAGAATGGGAAATCTTCAGAGTGTGTATGTTGGCGGTGATCGATAGCTCTATAAAAAGCCAAGGCGACGCGTCCACCGATTCAAAGAGCCGGAATTTCTGGCGTAAGTTAGGCGACGCTTTCTCTGCTTTTCAGAAAACGCGTTCAACTTTGTCAAAAGATTTCTGACAAAGCTGAAAACACGTGGAGGCCATCATCGCAACTACACGTCTTTAGCCGACAAGCGCAAAGTTCGGCGACGCTTTCTCTGCTTTTCAGAAAACGCGTGCAGCTTTGTCAAAAGGAGCCGCATCCGCACTACCACGTGTCGTTCAGAAAGAGAAGGGGCGTCGTTCAGAAATCGAAGGGGCGCCTGCTCAGAAATTGAAGAGGCGTCGTTCTGATATCGAAGAGACATTTGTCGACAAGGGTAAAAGAACAGTACCACCACTTGATATTATCTCTATATATGTCGACCTTCGTCTTTTATGGCAAGGCAAACCTGAAGAAAAATGCCCAACTCTCCCTCACCTCTGAGGGCGCACTCCCAGCAAAGCCTTTCGAAAGACTCAATTCTTTCTTCTTCCCCAAAGATGATACCAGATGCCTGGAGTACATATGACCCAGGAGGAAACAGCACAACAAATACATGTGCTGATTCATTCACCGCTTCTTCAAAAGCAAAGGTATCTCATATCATCAAGGTCAAAAGCAAAAGTATCTCATATCATGCTCTTTCCCTGTCTTTTTCTTTGTCCTTGTTCTTACTCGCATGGCAAAGTAAAAGAAGCAATCAGCCGGCACTTGGAGTCAATCTTCCGATCTGGAGCCAACTGCCTGGAATCTATTCCTGATTGCTTACCTAGCGTTGCTCTCGAGTAGTCATCTTCAACGGTTGATACTTCCGGAGAAGGGACCACTTCTGCAAAGGGGAGCGAGTAAGGCAAGTGAAAATGATACATTGAAGCATGTGGAGACAAACTTAGGCTGAGTTATCCTCCAACCCTTTTCAATACGAATTGGAAAGATTGAACAAAGAAACAGACCAAAGGGGTAAGCTCAGACCTTCGGGGAAGACCAAAAGAATCCTCCAGCCCAGTAGCACAAAGGAAAATCAACAAGTGGAGGAGACCAAAAGAATCCTGCTGCCCAGTTCAAGAGTAGCACAAAGGAAAATCAACGATGGGCGGAAACCAGTTCAAGAGTAAGCCTGTGGAATCACAAAGATCAAAGCCTCAATGCAATCACCAAGGAGAAGAGGGAATTTACACTCCATAACCAGATTTGCGTCCCTAAACTCTTCTCTTTGTTAATTACATTATGCCATGTTTAGTATGTTTAAATGCTTTTTGTGTGTTTACTTATGTTTTGTGTGAATCTATGCTTAAAACATTGAGGACAATGTTTGATTTAAGTGTGGGGGGGGGGGGGGGGGTAACTAATGTTGTTAATGCAAATTCGTGGGATTTTATCACCCATTACTTCAAATGTTGTTCCTTGCTGTTTTAAGGTGTTTTTAAGTTGTTTTAGAGTGTTTTTAGTGTGTTTTGTTTTATAACTCCGAAAATCACATAAAATTTTGAAAAACATGTTTTAAAAAACCTAAAAAGAGTGTTTTGAGTCATTTTTGTGTGTTTGTGTCTTAGGGTACCTTCCAACACAATGATAAGGATTTGGTTTATAATTGCATGACGGTTAAAAAGAGTTATTAACATAGAGAAAAGTTTGATTTACTCTTGGTATATGCTTGGTTATGGTTATAATATATGACTTCACATGCAATCATAAAAGAAAAATTCGTTTTTGTAACATGCTTGAAGGAAGAAACTCATAATAACGCTACATCCCTGTGAGACTCGAGCCATTACTTTCTTTGGAGAGTTATTTTCTGTGATTCTTTGTTTTCTAAAGTTGTTGCATGATCTCATTATTCCTTGCTTGGTTGCTACTTAGAATGCAATTGTATCATGATAGAACTAAATGCTAGAACTTATATCCGTTTCATTCAAAGCATGACATTGAATTGCATAACATATATCAAGATGAAGTTGTGTAGTTGCCACCATAGCCAAATAGCCTTACTTCCCATTTTTCGTATTTGTTGTAAGTTTTAACCCCGTTGAGCTTTGTTTAGCCTTTATTCATTGTTAACCCACATTATCCTAACCTAGCCTAGTTTAGGACTGTCCACACCCTTGTTCTTAAAAGATAGTGAGCATGACTTAAATGAATTCCTTTTGAGTACATTATGAAAGAAAATGAGTGTGGGGGAGAGAATGTTTTGTTCTTAAGCGTTTATGTATGTTTTGAGAGTCAAAAGAAAAGAAAAAATTCTGAAAAACATATGAAAAAGAAAAAAAAACAGAAAAGAAAAGAAAGAAAGAAAGAAAAAAAAAAAAAGAGCTTGTTCCCCCTTGTTGTTCAAAAGTTGAGTTTTCATTCAAAAGTGAATTCTAAGTTAATTCAAATGCTTTGCTCGCTATTTCTTTAAGAACCTTTGTTTTCCATATTCCTTCTTTGTTAGCCAAACACCTTTAGCCCCGTTTCAACCCTTATGCTTCTATCTTGATCGTTATGTGTTCAATAATGTGGAGTTTGGAATTGATATGGGCTTATGGAATCACTGGTTCTCATCCTAAGTAGTAGCATTCCATTCATGAAATCATATTCATGTCATTATCATAAATCCAGAAAATGCTTTCCTTGTTATAACATATGTCAGTGTTCGTCTACATGTTCACATCAATCTTCTCACATATACCTAGTGTAGGGAGTGTAGTCAGAAAATCTGTGTGAAAAACGAGAGTACATCTAGTGAGGAATTGAGGGAATTCTCTAAAGGCATGTTACTACATTCAAATCATGGTTTTAAATGCTTAATTGTGAACTAGTATGTGGTGACTATGAGTAAGAATGTACTTAAGTGTAAAGATGGCTAAAATCTGTGGGAATAATGATTTTTAACTTGTCATGTGCATTGGAAATCCCTGAGACGATTGTTGGAAGGTATAGGTTGTGTTTTGTTCGTTTTGTTTTGTTTTTGGTTTCTTTTGTTTTGTTTTGCTCGAGGACTAGCAAAAGATAAGTGTGGGGGAATTTGATAGAAGCATATTTAGGCGACTTACTTAGCTTGTTTTCGTGCATTTATATTGTTAATTCATAGTTGTTTTAGTCGTTTAAGCCATTTTCGTGTGTTTTTAGGTTCATATGGCTAAGGAAGCAAAAAGATGCATTTTGGAGCATTTTGGAGCAAAATTGGACTTGGAATGGATAGCTTATGTTTGGAGCAAAAGGAATGGACGAAATTAAAGGATTCCTAATCCATTGCAGCCACATGCATTCACATGCATAAATCAGCCACATGCATCTCCCATCACCATATCAGATTTCCATCATATTCACATGCATTCCATCCTTTAAAACATTGCACATGCACTCCCTTTAATTAATTAAGCCACATGCACTCCCATCCATTTCATCATTGCAGCCAACACATGCTTTCACATGCATTTTCAGATTGTCTCCTTGCACATGCAGCCACATATTCATTGCACATGCAATTTCAACCCACATGCATCCTTTAATCATTCAAACATGCAGCCACATTCCCTCCTAGCTGTCATGTTCCCCCCATTTCACCTATAAATAAGCATTCATTCTCATGCACTCTTCCATATTCCAGAAATTCGTCAAAACCTCTCCACACCCTTGCAGCAGCCACCAAAACACTTTTCTCCTCTATTGCAGCCACTCCAACCACTCCCCAAACCATTCACACCATCAAACTATCCCTAGACCTTGTGCTACAACGAAGAGGAAGAGAAGAGTGCCTAAACGTTCATACAATTCAAGTTTGAGTTGTTGGAATGTTTAGGTGTTTCTTTGATTTCAATGTTTAATTTCAATGCTCTTTGTTTTGTACGAATGAGGAATGGATGATAAGAGGGCCTAAACGTTCATACAATTCAAGTTTGAGTTGTTGGAATGTTTAGGCGTTTCTTTGATTCTCTTTGTTTTGTACCATGAGGAACTAAACCCCCCTTGGTTAGGGGGTGATTCGAATATATGTTTATGCTTGCATTTTGATTTGAATACTTCTAATTGCGTTTCATAAGTTGTGGATTCAATTCGTTTAACTGTTTGATTGATAACTTATTTATGTATGTTCATTGAGAGTGCACACTTAATTTTCATGCATGAATATGACGCTAGAATATAAGTGAGTTTCACCTAATCGTTATGAACTTATATTCACAAGTAGTGGAGGTTGCTTATAAACAATCGCGTTAAATGAATTCTTGGCATAAGTTTCATGCAATCCATAGTAACGAATGCCTCGTCAACACTTATAATTTTCATAGAGCGTAATGATTCTTGCTTGTACCTCTTCTATGCATTCATGTTGAGGACTTGTGGGGAATGTTTTGAATTGTCGCATGCATCATCCAATTCAATAACGTTAGGAAGATTTGAAGGTTAATTAGTGCATCACGGTTAACTTGGGGTGTTGAGTATCATAGTTTATTGAAATGCAATTGGAAATCATTTTATTATGCAAGTATAACATGTATGGAGATGAACCCCTTAGCCATTCTATCATCCATTCATTCCATTCCATCAAATTCGTTTTACAATCTGTTTAGTTTATTAACTTGTTTTGTTATTTCAATTTTCGTATAAATCTAAATCCCCCTTTACTTTAATGTCCAATTTAGTTAGAAATCAATTTAGTTTGTGCTTTTAAGTGTTTTGATTCATTTTATTTCCCAATTTCGTCCAGATTCACCAAAGTGCTCAAAACTGCCCAGAAAGTGATTTTTAGGCAGTTTTGAGTGTTTTGGGTGATGTTTGAGTCTTTTGGTTTGTTTTAATGTTTTAAGTGTTTAGTTTTACATTCTTTAAGTTAGTTTAGTGTTTTATATTGTGTTTTTACGTTCTTGAGTCAAGTTATTACTTAATTTCGTCCAAATTTGTGTTTGTGCTCAAATCTGCCCAGAAAGTGGTTTTTAGGCAGATTTGAGTGTGTTTGTGTTGTTTTGAGTCTTTTGGTTTGTCTTAGTGTTTTAAAGTTTAGTTTTGAATTCTTTGAGTCTAGTATAGTGTTTCATATTGTTATTTTACGTTTTTGAGTAAAATCCAAGTGGTTAACAATCCCTCCTAATCCCCGGTCCAGAACGATCCCTACTTATACATATACTACAATTTGACGAAAAGAGGGTTTAATTTGTGTGCGTATAAATCTCGCATCAAAATGGGAGATGGAATGGGATGCACGGCAATGATGGTGTTTGTTTGAATGATTGCAGATTGTGTGGGTGAGTGATTAGGTTGGAAATGCATGTGAATGCAAGGTGTGAATGATTATGAGTGCATGTGGGTGAATTAAAGGATGGAATGCATGTGAATTAGGTTGGAAATCTGATGGGAACTCACGGCATTAAGTGGAGTGAAATGATTGAATGTTTAATGGTTGCATGTGGCTGAAATGAAGTGTGTATGCATGTGCACGGCAAGGATGATTTCTGGTGGTGAATGGGTGTATGTTTGAATGATTAAAGGATGTGGAAGATGGCTGGAAAGTGTATGAATGGTGGAGGAAAGGTGGAAGTGCATGTGGAATGTGATGGGAATGCAAGAGGGGGGAGCTGGAAATGCATGTGTGATGCACGGCTTTTGGGCAGATTGTTGGGGAAAATGAGTTGATGGTTTATGGAGATGCATGTGCAATGGATAAAGAAAAGGTTTAAATGTCCTAGAACTAAAGAGAACAAGGTTCCAACACTTTGGTCTTTAATTAGGTCTTCAATTTCGTCCAACACTTTGGCTCCAAGCATAAGCTATCCATCCTTAGCCCAAAAGTGCTCCAAAAGTCTCCAAAATGCATCTTTTTGCTCCTTTAGCCCTTTGGACCTACAAACACACGAAAATAGCTTAAAGTACTAAAATAACTAAAGAAACATAACGTAGATGCACGAGAACAAGCCATTTAAGTCGCATGAATATGCTCCTATCAAATACCCCCACACTTATCTTTTGCTAGTCCTCGAGCAAAACAAAACAACAAAAGAACTCGAAACTAGACAAAACGAACAAAACACAACCTACACCTTCCAACAATCGTCTCAGGGATTTCCAATGCACATGACAAGTTAAAAATCATTATTCCCACATATTTTGGTTATCTTTACACTTAAGTACATACTTAATCATAGTCACCACATACTAATTCACAATTAAGCATTTAAAACTATATTTTGAATGTAGTAACATGCCTTAGAGAATTTGCTCAATTCCTTACAAGATATGCACTCAATTTTCACTCAGATTTTCTGACTACACACCCTAAACTAGTTATAAGTGAGAAGATTGATGTAAACATAAAAACGAACACTCACATATATGTATTTCAAAGGAAGCAATTTCTGGAGTTAATAAGCATGTTTAGATATGATCTCATGAATGGAATGCTACTACTTAGATGCGAGAACCAGTGACACCATAAGCTCATATCAATTCCAAACTCCACATTTTGAAACACATAACACTCAAGATAGAAGTCAAAGGGTTGTAACGGGGCTAGGGTATTGGCTAACAATGAAAGGTGAAGGATAAACAAACATTCTTAAAGCAATAGTGAGCAAAGTATTGAATTAGGCACTTAGAATTCCCTTAAGAACGCAGAAGTCAACTTTGAACACCCAAGGGAAAGTCTCACAAAACTTAGGGCCATATTCAACTTTTTGGACCCTTTCTTTAACCATCAACGCTCGTGAGTTCATTCTTACTTATTTTCACTCCTTTTTTTTTTCTTTTCTTCTTCTTTTTCTTTTGAATCTCAAAACATACATATAAACGAAAGAACAAACTTTTACTCCCCCACACTCATTTTCTTGCATAATGTAACTCAAAAGGAATTCATTTAAGTCATGCTCACTATACTTTAAGAACAAGGGTATAGGAAAGTCCTACTCTAGGCTAGGTAAGGGGTGATGTGGTTAGCAAAGAAAATAGGCTAAACGAGGCTCAACGGGGTTAAAACTAATATATACGAAATATGGGAAGTAAGGCTATTTGGCTATGGTGGCACTACACAACTTCATCTTGATATATGTTATGCAAATCATTGTCATGCTTTGAATGAAACGGATATAAGTTCTAGCATTTAGTTCTATCATGATACAATTGCATTCTAAGTAGCAACCAAGCAAGGAATAATGAGATCATGCAACAACTTTTAGAAAACAAAGAATCATAGAAAATAACTCTCCAAAGAAAGTAATGGCTCGAGTCTCACAGGGTTGTAGCGTTTGTTTGAGTTCCTTCCTTCAAGCATGTTACAAAAACGAATTTTTCTTTTATGATTGCATGTGAAGTCATACATTATAACCATAACCAAGCATATACCAAGAGTAAATCAAACTTTCATCCATGTTTATAACTCTTTTTAACAGTCATTGATGCGAGATTTATACGCACACAAATTAAACCCTCTTTTTGTCAATTTGTAGTATAAGTATAAGTAGGGATCGTTCTGGACCGGGGATTAGGAGGGATTGTTAATCTCTTGGAAACTGACTTAAAAACGTAAAAACAATATAAAACACTAAACTAGACTCAAAGAATGCGAAACTAAACGTTAAAACACTAAGACAAACCAAAGACTCAAAATGCTTTAAAAACACAAACTAAATTGATTTCTAACTAAATTGAACATTAAAGCAAAAGGGGGATTGATGTTTGACGAAAATTGAAATAACGAAACAAGTTAATAAACTAGACAGAATGTAAATATGAAATTGATGAAATGGAATGAATGGATGCTAGCCAAGGGGTTCATCTCCACACATGCTACACTTGCATAATAAAAAGATTTCCAATTGCATTTCAATAAATTATGAAACTCATCACCCCAAGTTAATTAGGTCCGCTTAAATTAACCGTCAAGTTTTCCTTAAGTTAATGAATTGGATGGGTTAGCGCAACGCAATTCACTACATTCTCCAAAAGTCCTTTACGTGAACAGCACAATAAAGATACAATCAAAGATCATTAAGCATTATGAAAACTATAAGTGTTGACGAGGCATTCGTTACTATGATGAGCATGAAACTCGTGCCAAGAATTCATTTAACGCGATTGTTTATAAGCAACCTCCACTACTTGTGAATATAAGTTCATAACGATTAGGTGAAACTCACTTATATTCTAGCGTCATATTCATGCATGAAAATTAAGCGTGCACTCTCAATAAACATACATAAATAAGTTATCAATAAAACAGTTAAACAAATTGAATTCACAACTTATGAAACGTAATTAGAAGTAATCAAATCAAAATGCAAGCATAAACATATATTTCGAATCACCCCCTAGCTAAAGGGGGGTTTAGTTCCTCATACAAAACAAAGAGAATTGAAATTAAACATTGAAATCAAAGAAACGCCTAAACATTCCAACAACTCAAACTTGAATTGTATGAACGTTTAGGCTCTCTTCTCTTCCTCTTTATTGTAGCATAAGGTCTAGGGATAATTGGTTTGGGGGATGGAAGTGTGGAATGGAAGAGGAGTGGTGGAGAAGTGGAAGGGGAATGGAAAAATGGTGTTTGGATTATAAGGGGAGAGATGGGAAGCTCACGGCTAGGGAAGGGAGAATGTGTTTGTAATGTGTTGTGTATGAAAATGAGATGTCCATGAATGAATGAATGCAAGGGTATTTATAGGAGTAGTGGAGGGAACATATGGCTATGTCATTTGTAGGTGAAGTAGGTGGATGTTGTAGGTGAAGTAGGTGGATGTTGTAGGTGAAGTGGATGTTGTAGGTGAAGTAGGTGGATGTTGTAGGTGAAGTAGGTGGATGTTGTAGGTGAAGTAGGTGGATGTTGTAGGTGAAGTGGATGTTGTAGGTGAAGTAGGTGGATGTTGTAGGTGAAGTAGGTGGATGATATGTTAAGTGATAAGTGATAAGTGATATGATAAGTGGTTAAGTGGTGATGATAAGTGATAAGTGATTAAGTGATATGATATGTGGTGATGATAAGTGATAAGTGCATGTGGGTTAACTAATGAAGGAAATGCATGTGCAATGACAATGTGTTAGAATGGATGTGTGTTATGCATGGCATGATTGGGATTAGGAAAGGTTTAAATGTCCTAAAACTAAAGAGAACAAGGTTCCAACACTTTGGCTCCAATTAGGTCTTCAATTTCGTCCAACACTTTGGCTTCAAGCATAAGCTATCCGTCCTTAGCCCAAAAGTGCTCCAAAAGTCTCCAAAATGCATCTTTTTGCTCCTTTAGCCCTTTGGACCTACAAACACACGAAAATAGCTTAAAGTACTAAAATAACTAAAGAAACATAACGTAAATGTACGAGAACAAGCCATTTAAGTCGCATAAATATGCTCCTATCAGTCATGCAATTACAAACCAAATCCTCATTACTTCTAATTGCGTTTCATAAGTTGTGATTCAATTTGTTTAACCGTTTGATTGATAACTTATTTATGTATGTTTATTGAGAGTGCACGCTTAATTTTCATGCATGAATATGACGCTAGAATATAAGTGAGTTTCACCTAATAGTTACGAACTTATATTCACAAGTAGTGGAGGTTGCTTATAAACAATCGCGTTAAACGAATTCTTGGCATTCTTGCATAATGTAACTCAAAAGGAATTCATTTAAGTCATGCTCACTATACTTTAAGAACAAGGGTATAGGAAAGTCCTACTCTAGGCTAGGTAAGGGGTGATGTGGTTAGCAAAGAAAATAGGCTAAACGAGGCTCAACGGGGTTAAAACTAATATATACGAAATATGGGAAGTAAGGCTATTTGGCTATGGTGGCATAATGCGAGAATTATACGCACACAAATTAAACCCTCTTTTTGACAATTGTAGTAAGTATGTAAGTAGGGATCGTTCTGGACCGGGGATTAGGAGGGATTGTTAATCACTTGGATTTGACTCAAAAATGCTAAAAACACAATCTAAAACACTATACTAGACTCAAAGAATGCAAAACTAAACTTTAAAACACTAAGACAAACCAAAGACTCAAAATGCTTTAAAGCATAAACTAAATTGATTTCTAACTAAATTGAACAATAAGGTAAAGGGGGATTTAGGTTTTGATTAAACTAAATGACAGATTGTAAATTAAAGCATAAGGAAATGAAGTAAACACAAAATGAATGAATCAACAGCTAATAAAAAGAGATAGCACAAATGGAGATGAAGCTAGAGATTCGATTTCACCATTGCTAAGCCAAGTCCATGCTTGTTAAGTCAGATTATACTCATCCCTCTACTTATTTCTTGGGTTTGTTTCACTTAGATATGATCAGCCATATGATGTGTGGATTTGATCAAATGTCTCTAATCATGAGCCTAATTGTGATGTGCAACTTTGGTTCCTAATCAAGACTATGTAGTGCACAAGAAACTTTCACAAAACCAAAGGGAACACTCGGCAGGATGTTTGCAAAACATTCCCTTCATTCATTCACATATCTACCAAAACGTTTGTCGACAATGGTAAAAGAACAGTACCACCACTTGATATTATCTCTATATATGTCGACCTTCGTCTTTTATGGCAAGGAAAACCTGAAGAAAATGCCCAACTCTCCCTCACCTCTGAGGGCGCACTCCCAGCAAAGCCTTTCGAAATACTCAATTCTTTCTTCTTCCCCAAAGATGATACCAGATGCCTGGAGTACAGATGACCCAGGAGGAAACGGCGGATTGAAGTGTGCTGATTCATTCACCGCTTCTTCAAAAGCAAAGGTATCTCATATCATCAAGGTCAAAAGAAAAAGTATCTCATATCATGCTCTTTCCCTGTCTTTTTCTTTGTCCTTGTTCTTACTCGCATGGCAAAGTGAAAGAAGCAATCAGCCGGCACTTGGAGTCAGTCTTCTGTTCTGGAGCCAACTGCCTGGAATCTATTCATGATTGCTTACCTAGCGTTGCTCTCGAGTAGTCATCTTCAACGGTTGATACACTTCCAGAGAAGGGACCACTTCTGCGAAGATTGAACAAAGAAACTGATAGGAGCATATTTATGCTACTTAGTTGTGTTGTTTCCTTACACTTAGTGAGTTAATTACTATGTATTTCAGTCTTTTAAAGTATTTTCGTGTGTTTTTAGGTCCTAATGGCAAAAGGAGCAAGAAAGTGCATTTTGAGGCTATTTGGAGCATTTTTGGGCATGGATTGGATAGATTAATCATGGAGCAAAGAGGATGGACGAAATTGAAGACTAGAAGAGCTAGGAAAGGCTACAAATCTGGTGGAAGAAGTTCTATTCCAATGAAGATAAGGAAGAAGCAAGAAACAAGGAACCTTATCCCACCTTATCCAAACCTTATCTTATCCTATCCTAGAAACCTTATCCTATCCTATCTCTAACATTATCCTTTTCTCTCCTATCCAAATCAGATTGGGACCTAAACCTAGCTACTTAGGGAGAATCAATTACACATTTAAGCACATAATTCAGTTTCTAGAAGCCTTATCCACTAAATTGCCGCAAGAACTCCATTCCTTGTAGGTTTAGGAATTGCAATCCTTTTCCTACACAAATATCATGTATCCTTGGCCCTTTAGGTTTAGGAATCTGCCCTAAACCTTCCCTTCTAGAAACCTTATCTCAGCCCTATACATGTGCCGCACCAAAAACCTTCTAGAATCCCTAAATCCTAGCCGAATTCCCTATTTCCAATCCCCTTTGGTTTCTGCCTTAAGATACCCCTTTTTCAATAGGATTAGGCAATCCTTTTCCTACACTAAGTGTGCCAAAATAGCCTATATAAACAGCCTTGCCATGCCATTTAATAACACCATCCCTTCACACAACATTCATACATCCCTTCAGAAATCAACCCGTGCCGTGACCTTGCAACCACCCATCCATCATTCCCCTACTTCCCTACATCCATCCCAACCTCCATACACCACCATAACCCCTTGCCGCACCTCCATATATACCTAAAACCATCCAAAATCCAGAAAGTCGTCCACAAACTCACCATAGACCTTTGTGCCGTGACCTAGCAAGGAGAAGGAGAAGGAAGACCAAGCCTTGGGCGTTTGTACATTCAAGTTGGAGTGTTGGACGTGTCTAGGTGTAATCTATCTTTTATTTTCAATGTTTAAATCTATATTGCTTTGTTTTGTCATGAACATGAGAGGCTAAACTCGTTTTAGCCTAGGGATGCTTTGAAACCATGATTACAATTATAATATGATTTGATTAATTCCAGTTGTGATTTCATAAATTGCGAATGCAATTTACTTAACCGTTTGATGGATAACTTATTCTTGTATGTTTATTAGGGAGGCCTACTTAATTTGCATGCTTGAATTTGGGGCTAGAATATAAGGGTGTTTCACATAATCGTCACAAACTTATATTCACAAGTAGTTAAGGTTGTTTTCGCAATCATGTTAAGTAAATTCCTAGCATGCGTATCATGATGTCATAGTTACAAGTGCTTTGTCAATACTTATGGTTTCCATTGAACGTAATGATCTTTAACCGTATCTCTATTATGATGTCATGTAGGGGACTTTTTGAAGAATGCTTTGGGTTGTCGTATGATGTCATCCAATCCACTAACTTAAGGGAAATCTGAGGGTTAATTAGTGATGTCACGGTTAATCTGGGGTGTTGAGGTTCATGGTTTATCGGAAAAGCAACTGGAAATCAATTTATGTTAGAAAGTATCATGTGTGGAGAAGTATCCCTTGGCTATCCCATCATACATTAGTTTTTCTTATTTTCGTCCAAAATCTGTTTTAAAGTTTTAAGTCACTTGTTTTCTTTTAAATTCGTCCAAAATCAAAACCCCCTTTCTTATTTGTTCCAAATCTGTCCAAAAGAGTCTTTTTGAGTCTTTAGAGTCAAAACCAAGTGTATTTTCGTCCAAATTAAGTCATAGAGTCTAAATTGAGTCTTTTTGGTTGTTTTTGGTTGTTTTGAGTCTTTAAAGTTTGTTTTGAGTCATATAAGTTAGTAAGAGTCTTGTGAGTCTATTTAAAGTGTTTTAAAACATATTTTCACATCTTTGAGTCAATTTTCATTAGATTAGCAATCCCTCCTAATCCCCGGCCTAGAACGATCCCTACTTATATCTATACTACAATTGTCGAAAAGAGGGTTTAATTTGTGTGCTTATATATTTCGCATCAGAAACAGATAAAAGGAGGAAGCTCAGACCTTCGGGGAAGACCAAAAGAATCCTGCTGCCCAGTTCAAGAGTAGCACAAAGGAAAATCAACGATGGGCGGAAACCAGTTCAAGAGTAAGCTTGTGGAATCACAAAGATCAATGCCTCAATGCAATTACCAAGGAGAAGATGAAATTTACACTCTATAACCAGATTTGCGTCCCTAAACTCTTCTCTTTGTTAGTTACATTCTGCCATGTTTAGTGTGTTTAGTGCTGTTTGTGTGTTTACTTATGTTTTGTGTGAAGCTATGCTTAAAACATTGAGGACAATGTTTGATTTAAGTGTGGGGGGGTAACTAAGTTTGTTGATGCAAATTCGTTGAATTTTATCACCCATAATTTCAAGTGTTGTTCCTTGCTGTTTTAAATGTTTTTAAGTTGTGTTTTAGAATGTTTTGTTTTTTATAACTCCGAAAATCACATAAATTTTTTTTTAAAAAAAAAAAAAAACATGTTTTGAAAAGCCTAAAAAGAGTGTTTTAAGTCGTTTTTGTGTGTTTGTGTCTTAGGGTACCTTCCAACACAATGATAAGGATTTGGTTTGTAATTGCATGACTGTTAAAGAGAGTTATAAACATGGATGAAAGTTTGATTTACTCTTGGTATATACTTAGTTATGGTTATAATGTATGACTTCACATGCAATCATAAAAAAAAAATAAAAAAAAATAAAAAATAAATAAAAAAAAATTTTGTGACATGCTTGAAGGAAGGAACTCAAACAAACGCTACAACCCTGTGAGACTCGAGCCATTACCTTCTTTGGAGAGTTATTTTCTGTGATTCTTTGTTTTCTAAAGTTGTTGTTGCATGATCTCATTATTCCTTGCTTGGTTGCTACTTAGAATGCAATTGTATCATGATAGAACTAAATGCTAGAACTTATATCCATTTCATTCAAAGCATGACATTGAATTGCATAACATATATCAAGATAAAGTTGTGTAGTTGCCACCATAGCCTTACTTCCCATATTTCGTATTTGTTGTAAGTTTTAACCCCTTTGAGCCTTGTTTAACCTATTCTTTGTTAACCCATGTTATCCTTACCTAGCCTAGAATAGGACCATCCATGCCTTTGTTCTTAAAGCATAGTAAGCATGACGGAAAATGAATTCCTTTTTGATTAATATGTTGCAGAAAATAAGTGTGGGGGAAGGATTATTGATGAGAGTTGTTGTGCCATAGGCACGGCTAAAAAAAAAAAAAAAAAAAGAAAAAAAAATTGAAAAAAAAAAATGAAAAAGAAAAGAAAAATAAGAGTTGTTTGAATTTCCCCTATTAGTCTAAAAGTTGTTTTCCGCGCTCTAAAGGGAATTCTAAGTGCCTAATTCAATACTTTGCTCACTATTGCTTTAAGAATGTTTGTTTATCCTTCACCTTTCATTGTTAACCAGTACCCTAGCCCCGTTACACCCCTTTGACTTCTATCTTGATCGTTATGTGTTCAATAATGTGGAGTTTGGATTTGATATGAGCTTATGGAATCACTGGTTCTCATTCTAAGTAGTAGCATTCCATTCATGAGATCATATTCATGTCATTATCGTAAATCCAGAAAATGCTTTCTTTGTTATAACATATGTGAGATACTAGTCTTTCATGTTTACATCAATCTCTCACATATAACTAGTGTAGGGTGTGTAGTCAGAAAATCTGTGTGAAAATAGAGTGCATTCTAGTAAGGAATTGAGTAAATTCTCTAAAGCATGTTACTACATTTGAAATGTGTTTTAATTGCTTAATTGTGAACTAGTATGTGGTGACTATGATTAAGAATGTACTTAAGTGTAAAGATGGCTAAAATCTGTGAGAATGATGATTTTTAACTTGTCATGTGCATTGGAAATCCCTAAGACGGTTGTTGGAAGGTTTAGGTTGTGTTTTACTTGTTTAGTGTCATTTTGTTTATTTGTTATTATTTTTTGCTCGAGGACTAGCAAAAGCTAAGTGTGGGGGAATTTGATAGGAGCATATTTAGACGACTTAGTTAGCTTGTTTTCGTGCATCTATGTTGTTAATTCATAATTGTTTTAGTAGTTTAAGCCATTTTCGTGTGTTTTTAGGTTCATATGGCTAAGGAAGCAAAAAGATGCATTTTGGAGCAAAATTGGGCTTGGAATGGATAGCATATGCTTGGAGCCAAAGTGTTGGACGAATTTGAAAGCCTTGTATGCACTTTGGACATAAAACAAAGGGCCTAGCCCAATCAAACAATCCTTTGAGCCATGCAAAACCTCTAGCCCAATCAACAACCCTTAGCCACATGCATTCACATGCATCACAACCCCAAAACCATCAAGAAACACCATTCACACACACATGCACTTACTTTTTCATCATTGCACCACCATTCACACACACATGCACTTAATCCTTCATCATTACACCACCTTCTCCATCTTTATTCCACATGGTGAAATCGAATCCCTAGAGAGAGATTAGTTACACTTCATGTTTACAAAAGGTTTGACATAAAAATATATAACATGAGTGAACATAGGATTAAGAAGAAAGAACCCTTGAAGCAAAACTGATGTCGAAAGAGGAAGTTCCTCATGGTACAAAACAAAGAGAATCAAAGAAACACCTAAACATTCCAACAACTCAAACTTGAATTGTATGAACGTTTAGGCCCTCTTATCTTCCTCTTCGTCGTAGCACAAGGTCTAAGGGATGTTGTTGGTGTGTTGAATGGATTGGGGAATTATGGAAATGGATGAGGAGTGGTGTTTGGATTATAAGGGAAGATTGGATGTGTTTGTGGTGTGTTGTGTATGAAAATGAGATGTCATTTTTGTGTATGAATGCATGGGTTTTTATAGGGGGAATGGGAGAATATGTGGGTGATTGTTTAAGAGTGAATGTGGTTGTTATGATTGAGAGTGCATGTGGATGAAATGATGAAGTAGGAAGGTGGAAATGCATGTGTTGAATTGGTGGTGCAATGATGAAAGAGTAAGTGCATGTGTGTGTGAATGGTGGTGCAATGATGAAAGAGTAAGTGCATGTGTGTGTGAATGGTGGTAGCTAGGGTGAATTATGATGAATGCATGTGGAATAAAGATGGTGAAGGTGGTGTAATGATGAAGGATTAAGTGCATGTGTGTGTGAATGGTGGTGCAATGATGAAAAAGTAAGTGCATGTGTGTGTGAATGGTGTTTCTTGATGGTTTTGGGGTTGTGATGCATGTGAATGCATGTGGCTAAGGGTTGTTGATTGGGCTAGAGGTTTTGCATGGCTCAAAGGATTGTTTGATTGGGCTAGGCCCTTTGTTTTATGTCCAAAGTGCATACAAGGCTTTCAAATTCGTCCAACACTTTGGCTCCAAGCATATGCTATCCATTCCAAGCCCAATTTTGCTCCAAAATGCATCTTTTTGCTTCCTTAGCCATATGAACCTAAAAACACACGAAAATGGCTTAAACTACTAAAACAATTATGAATTAACAACATAGATGCACGAAAACAAGCTAACTAAGTCGTCTAAATATGCTCCTATCATGGCACTACACAACTTCATCTTGATATATGTTATGCAAATCAATGTCATGCTTTGAATGAAACGGATATAAGTTCTAGCATTTAGTTCTATCATGATACAATTGCATTCTAAGTAGCAACCAAGCAAGGAATAATGAGATCATGCAACAACTTTTAGAAAACAAAGAATCATAGAAAATAACTCTCCAAAGAAAGTAATGGCTCGAGTCTCACAGGGTTGTAGCGTTTGTTTGAGTTCCTTCCTTCAAGCATGTTACAAAAACGAATTTTTCTTTTATGATTGCATGTGAAGTCATACATTATAACCATAACCAAGCATATACCAAGAGTAAATCAAACTTTCATCCATGTTTATAACTCTTTTTAACAGTCATGCAATTACAAACCAAATCCTCATTATTGTGTTGGAAGGTACCCTAAGACACAAAAACGACTCAAAACACTCTTTTTAGGCTTTTCAAAACATGTTTTTCAAATTTTTATGTGATTTTCGGAGTTATAAAAACAAAACATACTAAAACACTCTAAAACATCTTAAAAAAACACCTTAAAACAGCAAGGAACAACATTTGAAGTTATGGGTGATAAAATCCCACGAATTTGCATTAAATATACTTAGTTACCCCCCCCCCCCCCCCCCCACACTTAAATCAAACATTGTCCTCAATGTTTAAAGCATAGATCCACACAAAACATAAGTAAACACACAAAAAGCACTTAAACATACTAAACATGGCAGAATGTAATTAACAAAGAGAAGAGTTTAGGGATGTAAATCTGGTTATGGAGTGTAAATTCCCTCTTCTCCTTGGTGATTGCATTGAGGCTTTGATCTTTGTGATTCCACAGGCTTACTCTTGAACTGGTTTCCGCCCATCGTTGATTTTCCTTTGTGCTACTGGGCTGGAGGATTCTTTTGGTCTTCCCCGAAGGTCTGAGCTTACCCCTTTGGTCTGTTTCTTTGTTCAATCTTTCCAATTCGTATTGAAAAGGGTTGGAGGATAACTCAGCCTATGTTTGTCTCCACATGCTTCAATGTATCATTTTCACTTGCCTTACTAGCTCCCCTTTGCAGAAGTGGTCCCTTCTCCGGAAGTGTATCAATCGTTGAAGATGACTACTCGAGAGCAACGCTAGGTAAGCAATCAGGAATAGATTCCAGGCAGTTGGCTCCAGATCGGAAGACTGACTCCAAGTGCCGGCTGATTGCTTCTTTTACTTTGCCATGCGAGTAAGAACAAGGACAAAGAAAAAGACAGGAAAAGCGCATGATATGAGATACTTTTGCTTTTGACCTTGATGATATGAGATACCTTTGCTTTGAAGAAGCGGTGAATGAATCAGCACATGCTTCAATCCGCCGTTTCCTCCTGGGTCATATGTACTCCAGGCATCTGGTATCATCTTTGGGGAAGAAGAAAGAATTGAGTATTTCGAAAGGCTTTGCTGGGAGTGCACCCTCAGAGGTGAGGGAGAGTTGGGCATTTTCTTCAGGTTTGCCTTGCCATAAAAGACGAAGGTCGACATATATAGAGATAATATCAAGTGGTGGTACTGTTTTTTTTTACCCTTGTCGACAAATGTCTCTTCGATATCAGAACGACGCCTCTTCGATTTCTGAGCAGGCGCCCCTTCGATTTCTGAACGACGCCCCTTTGCTTTCTGAACGACACGTAGTAGTGCGGATGCGGCTCCTTTTGACAAAGCTGCACGCGTTTTCTGAAAAGCAGAGAAAGCATCGCCGAACTTTGCGCTTGTCGGCTAAAGATGTGTAGTTGCGGTGATGGCCTCCACGTGTTGTCTGAAAAGAAGAATTCTTTTGACAAAGTTGAACGCGTCTTCTGAAAAGCCAAGAAAGCGTTGCCTAAATTACGCTGGAAATTCCGGCTTTTTGAATTGGTGGACGCGTCGCCTTGGCTTTTTTATTGAGCTATCGATCACCACAACAAACACACTCTGAAGATTTCCCATTCTTGAAAATCGACTCCGGCCCTTTGAAATTTAACTCCATCCCTTCTCTTTGAACACTTTTGAAAAATGGCAAACTCATCGAACCTTAGCTTGGAATTGAGCCTTAGCAGTGATACGAGCGCGCCGCGTCAAGGTAACGTATGGCGCCCTTCTTTCTTATCTTCTAATGGTCTTCTTACAGGTGAAGACTTCGTGATGCAGGACACCACAACAGCTACAATAGTAGCTAGAAACCTCCTCACTCCAAAAGATAGTAGGCAGCTGTCAGGACGGTCCGATGAGTTGGTCGTTCAAGAGTCCCTCGCACTTAGTGTTCAGTGTGCGAGTTCTGTGTCCAACATGGGCCAACGCCTGCTTGCCCGCTCCCGTCAGGTGGAATCATTGATGGCAGAGGTGGAGAGTCTCAAGCAGGAGATCCAGCAGCTTAAGTACGAGAATAGAAGTTTGCACGTGCTTGCCAACAACTATTCGTCGGGCATGAAGAGGAAGCTTGATGAGCTGCACGAATCTGAGGGTCGAATCCAAAGTGACCGTCAAAGGCTTGCGGCTTATCTCCAGAGGCACCTTTTTCCTGGGTCATCCAGCGCTTGGCCAAGTATTGAGGCCTGGAATGCTCTAGCTCCGATGCCTCCCGCTTCTATGCCTTTTGCTTCTATGCCTTCCGCTTCTGCGCCTCGTAGTGGGGCTTCACGTAAACAACCTTTGTGAAGCTCCAGCTTTCTCCATGTTTAGTCTTTTTTCTTTTTTCTTTTTTTTTTTTCTTTTTTTTTTTTTTTTTTTTTTTGAACATGCTTTGTTTATTCAGTGCATTGGGTTGCCTCCCAAGTAGCGCTTTCTTTTACGTCTTGCAGCCGGACGAAGAACCCAATCACTCCAGGATATGTTCACGAATCGGATGAGAACTTCGAGTCATGAACTAGTACCTAAAACAAGAAACAAAACAAAATTAAGAATCTGGAAAAATAAAAACAAAAGAAAATAAAACAATCCAAGGGATTAGCAAATTTTCTAATCCCCGGCAACGGCGCCAAAATTTGATGCGATATTTATACGCACACAAATTAAACCCTCTTTTTGACAATTGTAGTATAAGTATAAGTAGGGATCGTTCTGGACCGGGGATTAGGAGGGATTGTTAATCACTTGGATTTGACTCAAAAACATAAAAACAAAGTTAAAAACGTTCACAAAGACTCAAAGGACTCAAAACAAGTTCAAAAGACTCAAAACTGCCTAAAAACACTAACTAGGCAGTTTCTGACCTTAAACCCAATGTTGGACGAATTTAAGATTATGGCTTGATTCAAATGTAAAATAACAATATAAAACACTATACTAGACTCAAAGAATGCAAAACTAAACTTTAAAACACTAAAACAAACCAAAAGACTCAAAACAACACAAACACACTCAAATCTGCCTAAAAACCACTTTCTGGGCAGATTTGAGCACAAACACAAATTTGGACGAATTTGTGTAACAAAATGACCCAAAACTCTTATAAACACAAACTAAGACACTTTCTAACTAAATTAGACAATAAAGTAAAGGGGGATTTTAATTTGACGAAAATTGAAATAACGAAACAAGTTTAATAAACTAGACAGAATGTAAATATGAATGCGATGAAAATGAATGGATGAATGCTAGCAAGAAGGTTCTTCTCCACACATGTTACACTTGCATAATAAAATGATTTCCAATTGCATTTCAATAAACCATGAATTCTCAACACCCCAAGTTAACCGTGATGCACTAATTAACCTTCAAATCTTCCTAACGTTATTGAATTGGATGGGTTAGCGCATACAACAATTCAAAACATTCCCCACAAGTCCCCTACATGATTGCATAATAGAGATACAAGCAAGAATCATTACGCTCTATGAAAATTATAAGTGTTGACGAGGCATTCGTTACTATGGAATACGCATGAAACTTATGCCAAGAATTCGTTTAACGCGATTGTTTATAAGCAACCTCCACTACTTGTGAATATAAGTTCGTAACTATTAGGTGAAACTCACTTATATTCTAGCGTCATATTCATGCATGAAAATTAAGCGTGCACTCTCAATAAACAGACATAAATAAGTTATCAATCAAACGGTTAAACAAATTGAATCACAACTTATGAAACGCAATTAGAAGTAATCAAATCAAAATGCAAGCATAAACATATATTTCGAATTTCCTCATAACTTTGAAATCAAAGAAACACCTAAACATTCCAACAACTCAAACTTGAATTGTATGAACGTTTAGGCACTCTTCTCTTCCATTCCTCATACGTACAAAACAAAGAGTATTGAAATTAACATTGAAATCAAAGAAACACCTAAACATTCCAACAACTCAAACTTGAATTGTATGAACGTTTAGGCACTCTTCTCTTCCTCTTCGTTGTAGGACAAGGTCTAAGGATAGTTTGATGGTGTGAATGGTTTGGGGAGTGGTGAAAATGGAAGGATGGTGTTTGGATTGTAAGGGAAACTCATGGCACAAAGGGGGAAGTGTTGGTGGTATGTACAATGGAATGGAAGTGTTTATGGAATGGATGAATTTCTGGCACAAAGGCCTTATTTCTGTGGTGAATGGATCCCCCCCTTTGTGGCTGCAATGAAGGGTTATTTATAGGTGAAATGGGGGGAACATGACAG
Organism: Pyrus communis; assembly: GCF_963583255.1. NCBI lineage: Eukaryota > Viridiplantae > Streptophyta > Magnoliopsida > Rosales > Rosaceae > Pyrus > Pyrus communis. The sequence continues at coordinate 9,533,849 of NC_084805.1, read as the reverse complement.
CTAGGAGGGTGGTGGAAATCTGGAATAGTGATGGGAGATGCATGTGGCTGATTTATGCATGTGATTAAAGGGTGGAAATGCATGTGCTTTGAATAAGTGGCTGCATGTGCTGAAATGAATGTGTTTGCATGTGACTTAAAGCTAGGGTGAATGATGATAAATGCATGTGGATGGATATAATGAAGGGTGAATGTGCATGTGCTGCAATGGGTTGGGAAAACCTGTGAGGGAATGATTAAGGTGAATGAATAATGAAATGGGAAAGCATGTGCAAAAGGGGAATGCATGTGGCTGCAAGGTTTTGTGTTAGGTGATGGGTGCATGTTAAGTGATAAGTGATTATGATAAGTGATATGATAAGTGATGATGATAAGTGATAAGTGATATGATATGTGGTTTGATGCGAGAATTATACGCACACAAATTAAACCCTCTTTTCCTTGGTAATTGCAGTAAGTATGTAAGTAGGGATCGTTCTAGACCGGGGATTAGGAGGGATTGTTAACCACTTGGATTTGACTCAAAAACGTAAAATAACAATATGAAACACTATACTAGACTCAAAGAATGTAAAACTAAACTTTAAAACACTAAAACAAACCAAAAGACTCAAAACAACACAAACACACTCAAATCTGCCTAAAAACCACTTTCTGGGCAGATTTGAGTACAAACACAAATTTGGACGAAATTGGGAAATAAATTTAATCAAAACTCTTAAAAACAAAAAACTAAGATACTTTCTAACTAATTTGACATTAAAGTAAAGGGGGATTGAGTTTTATACGAAATTAAACTAAAAGAACAGATTGTAAATTAAAGCAAAATGTAAATGTGAATGTGATAGAATGAATGGAATGAAGGCTAGCTAAGGGGTTCATCTCCATACATGTTATACTTGCACAATAAAACGATTTCCAATTGCATTTCAATAAATCATTAATTCTCAACACCCCAAGTTAACCGTGATGCACTAATTAACCTTCAAATCTTCCTAACGTTATTGAATTGGATGGGTTAGCGCATACAACAATTCAAAACATTCCCCACAAGTCCCCTACATGATTGCATAATAGAGATACAAGCAAGAATCATTACGCTCTATGAAAATTATAAGTTTTGACGAGGCATTCGTTACTATGGAATACGCATGAAACTTATGCCAAGAATTCGTTTAACGCGATTGTTTATAAGCAACCTCCACTACTTGTGAATATAAGTTCGTAACTATTAGGTGAAACTCACTTATATTCTAGCGTCATATTCATGCATGAAAATTAAGCGTGCACTCGCAATAAACATACATAAATAAGTTATCAATCAAACAGTTAAACGAATTGAATCACAACTTATGAAACGCAATTAGAAGTAATCAAATCAAAATGCAAGCATAAACATATATTTCGAATTTCCTCATAACTTTGAAATCAAAGAAACACCTAAACATTCCAACAACTCAAACTTGAATTGTATGAACGTTTAGGCACTCTTCTCTTCCATTCCTCATACGTACAAAACAAAGAGTATTGAAATTAACATTGAAATCAAAGAAACACCTAAACATTCCAACAACTCAAACTTGAATTGTATGAACGTTTAGGCACTCTTCTCTTCCTCTTCGTTGTAGCACAAGGTCTAAGGATAGTTTGATGGTGTGAATGGTTTGGGGAGTGGTGAAAATGGAAGGATGGTGTTTGGATTGTAAGGGAAACTCACGGCACAAAGGGGGAAGTGTTGGTGGTATGTACAATGGAATGGAAGTGTTTATGGAATGGATGAATTTCTGGCACAAAGGCCTTATTTCTGTGGTGAATGGATCCCCCCCCTTTGTGGCTGCAATGAATGGTTATTTATAGGTGAAATGGGGGGAACATGACAGCTAGAAGGGTGGTGGAAATCTGGAATGGTGATGGGAGATGCATGTGGCTGATTTATGCATGTGATTAAAGGGTGGAAATGCATGTGCTTTGAATAAGTGGCTGCATGTGCAAGGGGACAATCTGAAAATGCATGTGAAAGCATGTGTTGGCTGCAATGATGAAATGGATGGGAGTGCATGTGGCTTAATTAATTAAAGGGAGTGCATGTGCAATGTTTTAAAGGATGGAATGCATGTGAATATGATGGAAATCTAATGGGAACTCATGGCAAGGATGATTTCTGGTGGTGAATGGGTGTATGTTTGAATGATTAAAGGGACATGTGGGTTGGAAATGATGAAGGAAATGCATGTGAGTGACAACTAGATATGTTGATGAATGCATGTGGAATGTTTGTGGTGAGTGAATGTGGTGGTGAATGTGGCTGATTTGATTTATGGAAGATGCATGTGGATTAAAGGTGAGTGAATGATTATGGAATGCAATCTGAAATGGGAGATGGAATGGGATGTTTTGCATGTGAATTAAAGAGTAAATGCATGTGAATTAAAGAGTGAATGCATGTGCAATGACAGCTAGGTTGAATATGCATGTGGAATGGCTGATTTATTTGAAGATGCATGTGCAATGAAGTGGAATGACAGCTAGGTTATGATGATGAATGCATGTGGCTGATTTAATTGAATAGGAAAGCATGTGGATTTAATGGTTTAAAGGGTGAATGCATGTGGATGCATGTGTTGATGAATGGGATTAGGAAAGGTTTAAATGTCCTAAAACTAAAGGGAACAAGGTTCCAACACTTTGGTCTTCAATTAGGTCTTCAATTTCGTCCAACACTTTGGCTCCAAGCATAAGCTATCCATCCTTAGCCCAAAAGTGCTCCAAAAGTCTCCAAAATGCATCTTTTTGCTCCTTTAGCCCTTTGGACCTACAAACACACGAAAATAGCTTAAGGTACTAAAATAACTAAAGAAACATAACGTAAATGCACGAGAATAAGCCATTTAAGTCGCATGAATATGCTCCTATCAAATACCCCCACACTTATCTTTTGCTAGTCCTTGAGCAAAACAAAACAACAAAAGAACACGAAACTAGACAAAACGAACAAAACACAACCTACACCTTTAGCCATCTTTACACTTAAGTACATTCTTAATCATAGTCACCACATACTAGTTCACAATTAAGCATTTAAAACACATTTCGAATGTAGTAACTGATAGGAGCATATTCATGCGACTTAAATGGCTTGTTCTCGTGCATTTACGTATGTTTCTTTAGTTATTTTAGTACTTTAAGCTATTTTCGTGTGTTTGTAGGTCCAAAGGGCTAAAGGAGCAAAAAGATGCATTTTGGAGACTTTTGGAGCACTTTTGGGCTAAGGATGGATAGCTTATGCTTGGAGCCAAAGTGTTGGACGAAATTGAAGACCTAATTGAAGACCAAAGTGTTGGAACCTTGTTCCCTTTAGTTTTAGGACATTTAAACCTTTCCCAATCCCATTCATCAACACATGCATCCACATGCATTCACCCTTTAAACCATTAAATCCATGATAGGAGCATATTCATGCGACTTAAATGGCTTGTTCTCGTGCATTTACGTTATGTTTCTTTAGTTATTTTAGTCCTTTATGCCATTTTCGTGTGTTTCTAGGTTCATATGGCTAAGGAAGCAAAAAGGTGCATTTTGGAGCATTTTGGAGCAAAATTGGGCTTGGAATGGATAGCTTATGTTTGGAGCCAAGGTGTTGGACGAAATTGAGGCACTTTAGGACACAAAACAATGGCCCTAGCCCAATTAGATAACCTTGCCATGGCTTATCCCTTCTCCCCTTCCCTTGCCATGCAAACCACCCTATTTTAGGCCCATTCTATGTACTTAAACCTTAGCCCTTTAACCTTGCAGCCATATCCCCTCTTTTATCCACATGCATTCATAATCATTCATAATCATTCACCACCAATTCAGCCACATGCACTTGTTCTTTCATCATTGCACCACAATCCTTTACCATTGCAGCCACATGCACTCCCATCCTTTACCATTGCAGCCACATGCACTTCCCCCTTCATCATTTCAGCCACCAAACACCCACATGCACTCCCACTCCAGATTTTCAGCCATCCCAATTCATCATTGCACATCAACACATTCTATCATTTCCACATGCATTCCCCTTACAATTTCAGCCACTCCACATGCATTTCCAGCTTTCCACCAAGTTCCTAGCTGTCATGTTCCCTCTTTTTCACCTATAAATAAGCATCCATTGCAGCCACAAATCACTAACTCTTCCATATTCAGAAAACCATCTCATATACACATTCATTCACGCTAGAAATTCATTCCCTCTCTCTAACACTGCCATACTTCACCATTCTTCATATTTTCTGCCCAAAAACACTCCTTGCCTTCCCCTACATCCATCCCTACCCTAAACACATCATTCTACATCATCCATAACCCCCAAAACTCACCAAAACCCCTTGTGCCGCAACAACAAAGAGGAGGAGAAGAGGCCTAAACGTTCATACAATTCAAGTTTGAGTTGTTGGAATTTTTAGGTGTACTTCCTTTCCTTGATTTCAATGTTTACTTTGTTATTACTCTCTAAGTTTGTTGTAATCATGAGTGGCTAAACCCCTAATTAGTTAGGGGAAAGTTTGAAGCCATGAACATGTTTGAAATATGAATTGATTTCTTCCAATTGTGATTTTTTAAGTTGTGATTGTAATTCAATTATCATGTTTATTAAAAACTTGTTTTTGTATGTTGATTAGGGATGCATACTTAGTCTTCATGCATAAACTCGATGCTAGTTTATAAACGAGTTTCACCTAATCGTCACAAGTTTATAAACATGAGTAGTGAAGGTTGCTAGTCACAACCGCGTTAATTGAATTCTTGGCATGAGTATCATGCATTCATAGTTACAATTGCCTCGTCAACACTTATAATTTTCATAGAGCATCATGATCTCTCATTGTATCTCTTCTATGCATTCATGTTGAGAACCATTGGAGAATGATTTGAATTGTCGCATGCATCATCCAATTCAATAACATAAGGAAAATTTGAGAGTTAATTAGTGCATCACGGTTAACTTGGGGTGTTGAGCATCATAGTTAATGAAAAGCAATTGGAAATCGTTTATTATGCAAGTATAACATGTATGGAGATGAACCCCTTAGCCATTCTATCATCCATTCATTCCATTCCATCAAATTCGTTTTACAATCTATTTAGTTTATTAACTTGTTTTGTTATTTCAATTTTCGTATAAATCTAAATCCCCCTTTACTTTATTGTCCAATTTAGTTAGAAAGTGTCTTAGTTTATGTTTCTAAGTGTTTTGATTAAATTTGTTACATAAATTCGTCCAAATTCACCAAAGTGCTCAAAACTGCCCAGAAAGTGATTTTAAGGCAGTTTTGAGTGTTTTGGGTGATGTTTGAGTCTTTTCGTTTGTTTTAGTGTTTTAAAGTTTAGTTTTGCATTCTTTGAGTCTAGTATAGTGTTTCATATTGTTATTTTACGTTTTTGAGTCAAATCCAAGTGGTTAACAATCCCTCCTAATCCCCGGTCTAGAATGATCCCTACTTATACATATACTACAATTTGACGAAAAGAGGGTTTAATTTGTGTGCGTATAAATCACGCATCAAATTTTGGCGCCGTTGCCGGGGATTAGCAAATTTGCTAATCTCTTGGATTGTTTGTTTCTGTTATGTATTTTAGTTTTAGTTTTTGATTTTTTGTTTTGTTTGTTGAATTCAAATACTAGAGAAGAACAACATGGCACTTGATAATGCTTCTCTTTTGTCACAGCTCATGGAATGGTCTCAAATGCAAAGTGTTGATATATTTGATCTTCAATCAAGGAATAACGTGTTTTCCAATACTTACAGTTCAGATTGGAGTGATCATTCAAACTCTATGTGGTGGGAACCTCAACATGTTCAAGAAGAAGGATATTGGCAGCCATATGAGGAGTTCTATTCAAGACCTATACACCCACCACAACCTCATATTCAATATGCCCAACCAAATTTAAGTTCGTCAATAGATTATAATCAAAAGCTTAACGAATTAATTTGTTTGGTGCAGGGCTCACAAAATCAAGACAATGAGGTTCGACAAGAAGACAAAAGGTTGGACCACTTGGAAAAGCAAATTGGGCAGATAGCGGAGTTCGTAGGACAATTTTGCGACCAAGGCAAACTCCCTAGTTCAACCATTGTAAATCCGAAGGGAGGATTTGAAGCACCTTTGTCAGAAGCACTTATTGCTCCTACGCCATCTAATTCAAGTAAGGTTGTTCCAATTAGTTCTAACCCCATTCCAACAAATATCCCTATTCCTTGCAGGTCCATGAATTCCAAGAAAGAAGAAAGTGAAAAAGACATCTTGGAAGCCCTTCCAAAGGTGCAAAGTAGGGAATGTCATGAATTCATCAAAGAGGACGTTCTTGAAACCACAAAATCCAAAGAAGTTAAATTTGATGACATTGGACAAGTCATAACCATCACTTGCAATCTGGCCAAGTCCAATATTCCTGAAATGTTCAAAGAAGATGTGTTTATCCTTGAGTTCATGTCGGAGCACATAAGTAAGCCACCTCCTCCAATTTCAATTTTCTTTTATACTAACATGTTGTTAATGATTCAGGCATCCAATCTTGAATTTAAACCATTACCGGATTATTTCAAGTATCACCGCCCATTCAAAGATAAATTCCATGCCGATTGATTCAGGAAAAAAATAAAAATAAAAAAAATAAAAAAAAAAAAAAATAAATAAATAAATAAAATAAAGCAGATGTAGCCTTCACAGAGGTTGTTTGCTTGAGGCCCCACTACGTGGCTTTACTCTTGAAGCGGAAGGCGTAGGAACAGAAGGCATCAGAACGGAAGGCGTAGGAGCAGAAGACATAGGAACGGAAGGCATCGGAGCGGGAGGCATCGGAGCTAGAGCATTCCAGGCCTCAATACTTGGCCAAACGCTGGATGACCCAGGAAAAAGGTGCCTCTGGAGATAAGCCGAAAACCTCTGACGGTCGCTTTGAATCCGACCTTCAGACTCTTGCAGCTCATCAAGCTTCCTCTTCATGCCCGACGAATAGTTATTTGCAAGCACATGCAAACTTCTATTCTCATACTTCAGCTGCTGGACCTCCTGCTTGAGACTTTCCACCTCTGCCATCAATGATTCCACCTGACGGGAGCGGGCAAGCAGGCGTTGGCCCATGTTGGACACAGAGCTCGCACACTGAACACTAAGTGCGAGGGACTCTTGAACGGCCAACTCATCGGACCGTCTTGACAGCAGCCTACTATCTTTTGGAGTGAGGAGGTTCCTAGCTACTATTGTAGCTGTTGTGGCGTCCTGCATCACGGAGTCTTCACCTGTAAGAAGACCGTTAGAAGATAAAAAAGAAGGGCGCCATACATTACCTTGACGGGGCGCAACCGGATCGCTGCTGAGACTCAAATCTAAGCTAAGGTTCGATGAGTTTGCCATTTTCGAAAGTGTTCAAAGAGAAGGGGTGGATGGAGTTAAAATTTCAAAGGGCCGGAGACGATGTTCAAGAATGGGAAATCTTCAGAGTGTGTATGTTGGCGGTGATCGATAGCTCTATAAAAAGCTAAGGCGACGCGTGATAGGAGCATATTTAGGCGACTTACTTAGCATGTTTTCGTGCATTTATATTGTTAATTCATAGTTGTTTTTGGCGTTTAAGCCATTTTCGTGTGTTTTTAGGTTCATGTGGCTAAGGAAGCAAAAAGATGCATTTTGGAGCATTTTGGAGCAAAATTGGACTTGGAAGGGATAACTTATACTTGGAGCAAAAGGAATGGACGAAATTGAAGAGTTGATGTCACAAGGATTCCTACTTGAAGTAGCCACACACCTTCCACATTTCAGCCACATGCACTTGTTCCTCCATCATTGCACCAACAACAACCAAACATGCACTCCCTTTAATCACATGCATAAATCAGCCACATGCATCTCCCATCACCATATCAGATTTCCATCATATTCACATGCATTCCATCCTTTAAAACATTGCACATGCACTCCCTTTAATTAATTAAGCCACATGCACTCCCATCCATTTCATCATTGCAGCCAACACATGCTTTCACATGCATTTTCAGATTGTCCCCTTGCACATGCAGCCACATATTCATTGCACATGCAATTCCAACCCACATGCATCCTTTAATCATTCAAACATGCAGCCACATTCCCTCCTAGCTGTCATGTTCCCCCCATTTCACCTATAAATAAGCATCCATTGCATTCATTCTCATTCAATTCGTCCATATTCAGAAAATCATCCAAAACACCACCAGAAATCATCCGTGAGTTTCCCTACTAATCCAAACACCACTCCAACCACTCCCCATCCCTCCAAAACACTTCACACTATCCCAAAACTCACCTTAGACCTTGTGATACAACAACGAGGAAGAGAAGAGTGCCTAAACGTTCATACAATTCAAGTTTGAGTTGTTGGAATGTTTAGGTGTTTCTTTGATTTCAATGTTTAAATTCAATTCTCTTTGTTTTGTACGTATGAGGAATGGAAGAGAAGAGTGCCTAAACGTTCATACAATTCAAGTTTGAGTTGTTGGAATGTTTAGGTGTTTCTTTGATTTCAAAGTTATGAGGAACTAAACCCCCCTTGGCTAGGGGGGATTCGAAATAAATGTTTATGCTTGCATTTTGATTTGATTACTTCTAATTGCGTTTCATAAGTTGTGGATTCAATTTGTTTAACTATTTGATTGATAACTTATTTATGTATGTTTATTGAGAGTGCACACTTAATTTTCATGCATGAATTTGACGCTAGAATATAAGTGAGTTTCACCTAATAGTTACAAACTTATATTCACAAGTAGTGGAGGTTGCTTATAAACAATCGCGTTAAACGAATTCTTGGCATAAGTTTCATGCAATCATAGTAACGAATGCCCCGTCAACACTTATAATTTTCATATAGCGTAATGATTCTTGCTTGTATCTCTATTATGCAATCATGTAGGGGACTTGTGGGGAATGTTTTGGGTTGTCGTATGCAATCATCCAATTCAATAACGTTAGGAAGATTTGAAGGTTAATTAGTGCATCACGGTTAACTTGGGGTGTTGAGAATTAATGATTTATTGAAATGCAATTGGAAATCATTTTATTATGCAAGTATAACATATGTGGAGATGAACCCCTTAGCTATTCTATCATCCATTCATTCCATTTCATCAATTTCATAGTTACATTCTGTTTTAAGTTTAATTTGTTCATTTAATTTAATTTCGTATAAACCTCAATCCCCCTTTACTTTAATGTCCAATTTAGTTAGAAAGTGTCTTAGTTTGTGTTTATAAGAGTTTTGAGTCATTTTGTTACACAAATTCGTCCAAATTTGTGTTTGTGCTCAAATCTGCCCAGAAAGTGGTTTTTAGGCAGATTTGAGTGTGTTTGTGTTGTTTTGAGTCTTTTGGTTTGTTTTAGTGTTTTAAAGTTTAGTTTTGCATTCTTTGAGTCTAGTATAGTGTTTTATATTGTTATTTTACGTTTGAATCAAGCCATAATCTTAAATTCGTCCAGCATTGGGTTTAAGGTCAGAAACTGCCTAGTTAGTGTTTTTAGGCAGTTTTGAGTCTTTTGAACTTGTTTTGAGTCCTTTGAGTCTTTGTGAACGTTTTTAACTTTGTGTTTATGTTTTTGAGTCAAATCCAAGTGATTAACAATCCCTCCTAATCCCCGGTCCAGAACGATCCCTACTTATACATATACTACAATTTGACGAAAAGAGGGTTAATTTATGCGCGTATAATTCTCGCATCAAATTTTGGCGCCGTTGCCGGGGATTAGTAAATTTGCTAATCTCTTGGATTGTTCGTTTCTGTTATGTATTTTAGTTTTAGTTTTTGATTTGTGTTTTGTTTGATTGATTTTAAGTACTAGAGAAGCACAACATGGCACTTGATAATGCTTCTCTTTTGTCACAGCTCATGGAAAGGTCCCAAATGCAAAGTGTTGATATATTTGATCTTCAATCAAGGAATAACGTGTTTTCCAATACTTACAGTTCAGATTGGAGTGATCATTCAAACTCTATGTGGTGGGAACCTCAACATGTTCAAGAAGAAGGATATTGGCAGCCATATGAGGAGTTCTATTCAAGACCTATACACCCACCACAACCTCATATTCAATATGCCCAACCAAATTTAAGTTCGTCAATAGATTATAATCAAAAGCTTAACGAATTAATTTGTTTGGTGCAGGGCTCACAAAATCAAGACAATAAGGCTCGACAAGAAGACAAAAGGTTGGACCACTTGGACAAGCAAATTGGGCAGATAGCGGAGTTCGTAGGACAATTTTGCGACCAAGGCAAACTCCCTAGTTCAACCATTGTAAATCCGAAGGGAGGATTTGAAGCACCTTTGTCAGAAGCACTTATTGCTCCTACGCCATCTAATTCAAGTAAGGTTGTTCCAATTAGTTCTAACCCCATTCCAACAAATATCCCTATTCCTTGCAGGTTCATGAATTCCAAGGAAGAAGAAAGTGAAAAAGACATCTTGGAAGCCCTTCCAAAGGTGCAAAGTAGGGAATGTCATGAATTCATCAAAGAGGACGTTCTTGAAACCACAAAATCCAAAGAAGTTAAATTTGATGACATTGGACAAGTCATAACCATCACTTACAATCTGGCCAAGTCCAATATCCCTGAAACTTTCAAGGGAGTGGTGTTTGTCATTAAGTTCTTATCGGACAAAACAAGTAAGTTTTTTTTTCCAAATTCCATTACGTTTTATACTAACTTGCTGTTTTTTATGAATCAGGCACCTACACTAGAATTCAAACCAATGCCGGTTCACTTCAAGTATCACCTTCCATTCAAGGACCAATTCCATGCCGTTTGATTTTATTTATGTAAAAAAAAAAAAAAAAAAAAAAAAAAAAAAAAAAAAAAATTCATTTATTAAAAAAGGATACTAAACATGGAGAAAGGTGGAGCTTCACAAAGGTTGTTTACGTGAAGCCTCACTACGAGGCGCAGAAGCGGAAGGCATAGAAGCAGAAGGCATAGAAGCGGGAGGCATAGAAGCGGGAGGCATCGGAGCGGAAGCCATCGAAGCGGGAGGCATCGGAGCTAGAGCATTCCAGGCCTCAATACTTGGCCAAGCGCTGGATGACCCAGGAAAAAGGTGCCTCTGGAGGAAAGACGAAAACCTTTGACGGTCACTTTGAATCCGACCTTCAGACTCTTGCAGTTCATCAAGCTTCCTCTTCATGCCCGACGAATAGTTATTTGCAAGCACATGCAAACTTCTATTCTCGTACTTAAGCTGCTGGATCTCTTGCTTAAGACTTTCCACCTTTGCCATCAATGATTCCACCTGACGGGAGCGGGCAAGCAGGCGTTGGCCCATGTTGGACACAGAACTCGCACACTGAACACTAAGTGCGAGGGACTCTTGAACGGCCAACTCATCGGACCGTCCTGACAGCAGCCTACTATCTTTTGGAGTGAGGAGGTTCCTAGCTACTATTGTAGCTGTTGTGGCGTCCTGCATCACGGAGTCTTCACCTGTGAGAGGACCGTTAGAAGAGAAGAAAGAAGGGCGCCATACGTTACCTTGACGCGGCGCGCCCGTATCACTGCTAAGGCTCAATTCCAAGCTAAGGTTCGATGAGTTTGCCATTTTTCAAAAGTGTTCAAAGAGAAGGGATGGAGTTAATTCTCAAAGGGCCGGAGTCGATTTTCAAGAATGGGAATTCTTCAGAGTGTGTTTGTTGTGGTGATCGATAGCTCTATAAAAGCCAAGGCAACGCGTCCACCGATTCAAGAAGCCGGAATTTCCGGCGTAATTTAGGCGACGCTTTCTCGGCTTTTCAGAAGGCGCGTTCAACTTTGTTAAAAGATTTCTTCTTTTCAGACAACACGTGGAGGCCATCACCGCAACTACACATCTTTAGCCGACAAGCGCAAAGTTCGGCGACGCTTTCTCTGCTTTTCAGAAAACGCGTGCAGCTTTGTCAAAAGGAGCCGCATCTGCACTACCACGTGTCGTTCAGAAAGAGAAGGGGCGTCGTTCAGAAATCGAAGGGGCGCCTGCTCAGAAATCGAAAAGGCGTCGTTCTGATATCGAAGAGACATTTGTCGACAAGGGTAAAAGAACAGTACCACCACTTGATATTATCTCTATATATGTCGACCTTCGTCTTTTATGGCAAGGCAAACCTGAAGAAAATGCCCAACTCTCCCTCACCTCTGAGGGCGCACTCCCAGCAAAGCCTTTCGAAATACTCAATTCTTTCTTCTTCCCCAAAGATGATACCAGATGCCTGGAGTACAGATGACCCAGGAGGAAACGGCGGATTGAAGTGTGCTGATTCATTCACCGCTTCTTCAAAAGCAAAGGTATCTCATATCATCAAGGTCAAAAGCAAAAGTATCTCATATCATGCTCTTTCCCTGTCTTTTTCTTTGTCCTTGTTCTTACTCGCATGGCAAAGTAAAAGAAGCAATCAGCCGGCACTTGGAGTCAGTCTTCCGATCTAGAGCCAACTGCTTGGAATCTATTCCTGATTGCTTACCTAGCGTTGCTCTCGAGTAGTCATCTTCAACGGTTGATACACTTCCGGAGAAGGGACCACTTCTGCAAAGGAGAGCGAGTAAGGCAAGTGAAAATGATACATTGAAGCATGTGGAGACAAACATAGGCTGAGTTATCCTCCAACCCTTTTCAATACGAATTGGAAAGATTGAACAAAGAAACAGACCAAAGGGGTAAGCTCAGACCTTCGGGGAAGACCAAAAGAATCCTCCAGCCCAGTAGCACAAAGGAAAATCAACAAGTGGAGGAGACCCAAAGGAATCCTGCTGCCCAGTTCAAGAGTAGCACAAAGGAAAATCAACGATGGGCAGAAACCAGTTCAAGAGAAAGCCTGTGGAATCACCAAGATCAATGCCTCAATGCAATTACCAAGGAGAAGATGGAATTTACACTCCATAACCAGATTTGCGTCCCTAAACTCTTCTCTTTGTTAATTACATTCTGCCATGTTTAGTATGCTTAAGTGCTTTTTGTGTGTTTACTTATGTTTTGTGTGAATCTATGCTTAAAACATTGAGGACAATGTTTGATTTAAGTGTGGGGGGGGTAACTAAGTATATTTGATGCAAATTCGTGGGATTTTATCACCCATTACTTAAAATGTTGTTCCTTGCTGTTTTAAGGTGTTTTTAAGTTATTTTAGAGTGTTTTAGTATGTTTTGTTTTTATAACTCCGAAAATGACATAAAAATTTGAAAAACATGTTTTAAAAAGCCTAAAAAGAGTGTTTTGAGTCGTTTTTGTGTGTTTGTGTCTTAGGGTAGCTTCCAACACAATGATAAGGATTTGGTTTGTAATTGCATGACGGTTAAAAAGAGTTATAAACATAGAGAAAAGTTTGATTTACTCTTGGTATATTGATGCGAGAATTATACGCGCATAAATTAAACCCTCTTTTCGTCAAATTGTAGTATATGTATAAGTAGGGATCATTCTAGACCGGGGTTTAGGAGGGATTGTTAACCACTTGGATTTGACTCAAAAACGTAAAATAACAATATGAAACACTATACTAGACTCAAAGAATGCAAAACTAAACTTGAAAACACTAAGACAAACCAAAAGACTCAAAACAACACAAACACACTCAAATCTGCCTAAAAACCACTTTCTGGGCAGATTTGAGCACAAACACAAATTTGGACGAAATTAAGTAATAACTTGACTCAAGAACGTAAAAACACAATATAAAACACTAAACTAACTTGATTTCTAACTAAATTGGACATTAAAGTAAAGGGGGATTTAGATTTATACGAAAATTGAAATAACAAAACAAGTTAATAAACTAAACAGATTGTAAAACGAATTTGATGGAATGGAATGAATGGATGATAGAATGGCTAAGGGGTTCATCTCTATATATGTTATACTTGCATAATAAAATGATTTCCAATTGCATTTCAATAAACTATGATACTCAACACCCCAAGTTAACCGTGATGCACTAATTAACCTTCAAATCTTCCTAACGTTATTGAATTGGATGATGCATGCGACAATTCAAAACATTCCCCACAAGTCCTCAACATGAATGCATAGAAGAGGTACAAGCAAGAATCATTACGCTCTATGAAAATTATAAGTGTTGACGAGGCATTCGTTACTATGGATTGCATGAAACTTATGCCAAGAATTCATTTAACGCGATTGTTTATAAGCAACCTCCACTACTTGTGAATATAAGTTCATAACGATTAGGTGAAACTCACTTATATTCTAGCGTCATATTCATGCATGAAAATTAAGTGTGCACTCTCAATGAACATACATAAATAAGTTATCAATCAAACAGTTAAACGAATTGAATCCACAACTTATGAAACGCAATTAGAAGTATTCAAATCAAAATGCAAGCATAAACATATATTTGAATCACCCCCTAACCAAGGGGGGTTTAGTTCCTCATGGTACAAAACAAAGAGAATCAAAGAAACACCTAAACATTCCAACAACTCAAACTTGAATTGTATGAACGTTTAGGCCCTCTTATCATCCATTCCTCATTCGTACAAAACAAAGAGCATTGAAATCAAAGAAACACCTAAACATTCCAACAACTCAAACTTGAATTGTATGAACGTTTAGGCACTCTTCTCTTCCTCGTTGTTGTAGCACAAGGTCTAAGGATAGTTTGATGGTGTGAATGGTTTGGGGAGTGGTGTTTGGATTAATAGGGAAGGCACGGCACAAGGGTGGTTTGATGTCTACATTTCTGCAATGGATGAGTTTATGGAAGAGTGTTTGGAATGGATGAATTTCTGGCACAAAGGCCTTATTTCTGTGGTGAATGGATTGTGTATGAATGAGTGTGAATGAATGAGTATTTATAGGTGAAATGGGGGGAACATGACAGCTAGGTTGCATGTGCACATGTTGGTTGAATGATTATGAGTGCATGTGGCTGAAATAGCATGTGGAATGGCTGGAAATGCAAGGAGAAGGCATGTGCACGGTTTTGGGAGAGAATGGGAGTGCAAGTGGCTGAAGTGTTAGAGGAACAAGTGCATATGGCTGCATTGTGGTGCAATGATGGAGGAACAATCTGAAAATGCAAGGTATGGCTGGAATGATTGTGTTTGTTTGAATGTGCATGTGATTAAATTAAAGGATGCAAAGTAAATAAATAATGAATGCATGTGTTGAATTATGAAGATGCATGTGCAATGAAGTGGAATGACAATCTGAAATGGGATAGGTACCCACGGCAATGATGATTTCTGGTGGTGTTTTGGGTGCATGTGGAATGAATGATTTCTTGGTGAGTGGATGCATGTGTTGATTAAAGGGGGAATGCAAAGGAAAAGCTAGAAATGCATGTGGAGTGGCTGCAAGGTGAATGAATAATGAAATGGGAAAGCATGTGCAAGGTTTTGGTGTGAATGATTGAATGTGCATGTGGCTGCAATGGAGGAGGAATCCTTCAATTTCGTCCATCCTCTTGGCTCCAAGCATATGATATCCATTCCAATCTCTAATTTGCTCCAAAAGGCTCCAAAAGGCATCATTTTGCATACTTTGCCCTTAGAACCTGAAAACACACAAAAGAAGCATAAAGGACTAAAATAACTAAAGAAACATAACGTAAATGCACGAGAACAAGCCATTTAAGTCGCATGAATATGCTCGTATCAAATACCCCCACACTTATCTTTTGCTAGTCCTCGAGCAAAACAAAACAACAAAAGAACACGAAACTAGACAAAACGAACAAAACACAACCTACACCTTCCAACAATCGTCTCACGGATTTCCAATGCACATGACAAGTTAAAAATCATTAGTCCCATAGATTTTTGTCATCTTCACACTTAAGTACATTCTTACTCATAGTCACCACATATTATTTCACAATTAAGCATTTAAAACTATGTTTTGAATGTAGTAACATGCCTTAGAGAATTTGCTCAAATCCTTACAAGATATGCACTCGTTTTTCACACAGATTTTCTTACTACACACCCTACACTAGGTATATGTGAGAAGATTGATGTAAACATGTAGACGAACACTCACATATGTTATAACAAGGAAAGCATTTTCTGGAATTATTAACATGTATATATATGATCTCATGAATGGAATGCTACTACTTAGAACGAGAACCAGTGATTCCATAAGCTCATATCAATTCCAAACTCCACATTATTGAACACATAACGATCAAGATAGAAGCATAAGGGTTGAAACGGGGCTAAAGGTGTTTGGCTAACAAAGAAAGGATAGGGAAAACAAATGTTCTTTAAGCAATAGTGAGCAAAGTATTGAATTAGGCACTTAGAATTCCCTTTAGAACGCAGAAGTCAACGTTGAACACCCAAGGGGAAGTCACACAAAACTTAGGGCCATATTCAAACTTTTTGGGCCCTTTCTTCAACAATCACACTTGTGAGTCCATTCTCACTTATTTTCACTCTTTTTCTTTCTTTTCTTCTTCTTTTTCTCACATTTTTTTTTTCTTTTTCCCGTGCCTCCTTTAAGACTTAGGCACATACATACACACAAAAATCCCTTCCCCCACACTTATTTTCTGCAACATATTAATCAAAAGGAATTCTTTTAAGTCATGCTCACTATACTTCAAGAACAAGGGTATAGGAAAGTCCTACTCTAGGTTAGGTAAGGGGTGATGTGGTTAGCAAAAAAAAAGAGGCTAAACGAGGCTCAATGGGGTTAAAACTAATATATACGAAATATGGGAAGTAAGGCTATTTGGCTATGGTGGCAACAACTTCATCTTGATATATATTATGCAATTCAATGTCATGCTTTGAATGAAACGGATATAAGTTCTAGCATTTAGTTCTATCATGATACAATTGCATTCTAAGTAGCAACCAAGCAAGGAATAATGAGATCATGCAACAACTTTAGAAAACAAGGAATCACAGAAAATAACTCTCCAAAGAAAGTAATGGCTCGAGTCTCACAGGGATGTAGCGTTTGTTTGAGTTCCTTCCTTCAAGCATGTTACAAAAACGAATTTTTCTTTTATGATTGCATGTGAAGTCATATATTATAACCATAACCAAGCATATACCAAGAGTAAATCAAACTTTTCTCCATGTTTATAACTCTTTTTAACAGTCATGCAATTACAAACCAAATCCTTATCATTGTGTTGGAAGGTATCCTAAGACACAAACACACAAAAACGACTCAAAACACCCTTTTTAGGCTTTTCAAAACAATTTTTTCAAATTTTTATGGTATTTTCGGAGTTATAAAAACAAAACATACTAAAACACTCTAAAACACTTAAAAACACCTTAAAACAGCAAGGAACAACATTTGAAGTTATGGGTGATAAAATCTCACGAATTTGTATCAACAACATTAGTTACCCCCCCCACACTTAAATCAAACATTGTCCTCAATGTTTTAAGCTTCAAATCACACCAAACAAAAGTAAACATAAAAACAGCAACTAAACATACTAAACATGGCATAATGTAAATAACAAAGAGAAGAGTTTAGAGACGCAAATCTGGTTGTGGAATGTAAATTCCATCTTCTCCTTGTTGATTGCATTGAGGCTTGATGTTGTTGATTCCACAGGGGTTCCTCCCATCGTTGATTTTCCTTTGTGCTACTCCTGAAATGGGCAGCAGGATTCTTTTGGTCTCCCCCGAAGGTCTGAGCTTACTCCTTTGGTCTGTTTCTTTGTTCAATCTTTCCAATTCGTATTGAAAAGGGTTGGAGGATAACTCAGCCTATGTTTGTCTCCGCATGCTTCAATGTATCATTTTCCTTTGCCTTGCTTGCTCCCCTTGCAGAAGTGGTCCCTTCTCTGGAAGTGTGTCAACCGTTGAAGATGACTACTCGAGAGCAACGCTAGGTAAGCAATCAGGAATGGATTCCAGGCAGTCGGTTCCAGAACAGAAGACTGACTCCAAGTGCCTCTGATTGCTTTCGTTTACTTTGCCATGCGAGTAATAACAAGGACAAAGGAAAGGACAGGGAAAGAGCATGATATGAGATACCTTTGCTTTAGACCTTGATGATATGAGATACCTTTGCTTTTGAAGAAATGGCGAATGAAGCAGCACATGTATTTGTTGTGGTTGTCTCCACATGCTTCGATCGACCGTTTCCTTCTGCCTTATTTGTACTCCAGGTTTCTGGTATCTTCTTTGGGGGAGAAAAAATTGAGTATTTCAAAAGGCGTTGCTGGGAGAGCGCCCTCAGAGGTGCGGAAGAGTTGGACATTTTCTTCAGGTTTGCCTTGCCATAAAAGACGAAGGTCGACATATATAGAGATAATATCAAGTGGTGGTACTGTTCTTTTACCCTTGTCGACAAACGTCTCTTCAATTTCTGAGCAAACGGCTCTTCGATTTCTGAACGGACGCCCCTTCGATTTCTGCACAGGCGCCCCTTCGCTTTCTGAACGACACGTGGTAGTGCGGATGCGGCTCTGTCAGAGCTCTTTTGACAAAGTCGCACGCGTTTTCTGAAAAGCAGAGAAAGCGTCGCCGAAATTTACGCTTGTCGGCAAAAGTGTAGCTGCGATGATGACCTCCACGTGAACTTTTGACAAAGTTGAACGCGTTTTCTGAAAAGCAGAGAAAGCGTCGCCGAACTTCCGCCGGAAATTCTGGCTTTTTGAATTGGTGGACGCGTCGCCTTGGCTTCTTATAGAGCTATCGATCACCACAAACAAACACACTCTGAAGATTTCCCATTCTTGAAAATCGACTCCGGCCCTTTGAAATTTAACTCCATCCCTTCTCTTTGAACACTTTTGAAAAATGGCAAACTCATCCAACCTTAGCTTGGAATTGAGCCTTAGTAGTGATACGGGCGCGCCGCGTCAAGGTAACGTATGGCGCCCTTCTTTCTTATCTTCTAACGGTCCTCTTTCAGGTGAAGACTCCGTGATGCAGGATGCCACAACAGCTACAATAGTAGCTAGGAACCTCCTCACTCCAAAGGATAGTAGGCTGCTGTCAGGACGGTCCGATGAGTTGGCCGTTCAAGAGTCCCTCGCACTTAGTGTTCAGTGTGCGAGTTCTGTGTCCAACATGGGCCAACGCCTGCTTGCCCGCTCCCGTCAGGTGGAATCATTGATGGCAGAGGTGGAAAGTCTCAAGCAGGAGATCCAGCAGCTTAAGTATGAGAATAGAAGTTTGCATGTGCTTGCAAATAACTATTCGTCGGGCATGAAGAGGAAGCTTGATGAGCTGCAAGAGTCTGAAGGTCGGATTCACAGTGACCGTCAAAGGTTTTCGTCTTTCCTCCAGAGGCACCTTTTTCCTGGCTCATCCAGCGCTTGGCCAAGTATTGAGGCCTGGAATGCTCTAGCTCCGATGCGTCCCGCTCCGATGGCTTCCACTCCGATGCCTTCCGCTCCGATGCCTTCCGCTTCAAAACCTTCCGCTTCGACGCCTCGTAGTGGGGCTTCACGTAAACAACCTTTGTGAAGCACCACCTTTCTTCCATGTTTAGTATTTTATTTAATATATGAAATTTTTTTTTTTTTTTTTTTTTTTTTTTTTTTTTTTGCATTGGGTTGCCTCCCAAGTAGCGCTTTCTTTTACGTCTTGCAGCCGGACGAAGAACTCAATCACTCCAAAATATGTTCACGAATCGGATGAGAACTCCGAGTCACGAACTAGTACCTAAAACAAGAAACAAAACACGATTAAGAATCTGGAATAAAATAAAAACAAACGAAAATAAAACAATGCAAGGGATTAGCAAATTTTCTAATCCCTGGCAACGGCGCCAAAATTTGATGCGAGAATTATACGCGCATAAATTAACCCTCTTTTCGTCAAATTGTAGTATATGTATAAGTAGGGATCGTTCTAGACCGGGGATTAGGAGGGATTGTTAACCACTTGGATTTGACTCAAAAACGTAAAATAACAATATGAAACACTATACTAGACTCAAAGAATGCAAAACTAAACTTGAAAACACTAAGACAAACCAAAAGACTCAAAACAACACAAACACACTCAAATCTGCCTAAAAACCACTTTCTGGGCAGATTTGAGCACAAACACAAATTTGGACGAAATTAAGTAATAACTTGACTCAAGAACGTAAAAACACAATATAAAACACTAAACTAACTTGATTTCTAACTAAATTGGACATTAAAGTAAAGGGGGATTTAGATTTATACGAAAATTGAAATAACAAAACAAGTTAATAAACTAAACAGATTGTAAAACGAATTTGATGGAATGGAATGAATGGATGATAGAATGGCTAAGGGGTTCATCTCCATACATGTTATACTTGCATAATAAAATGATTTCCAATTGCATTTCAATAAACTATGATACTCAACACCCCAAGTTAACCGTGATGCACTAATTAACCTTCAAATCTTCCTAACGTTATTGAATTGGATGATGCATGCGACAATTCAAAACATTCCCCACAAGTCCTCAACATGAATGCATAGAAGAGGTACAAGCAAGAATCATTACGCTCTATGAAAATTATAAGTGTTGACGAGGCATTCGTTACTATGGATTGCATGAAACTTATGCCAAGAATTCATTTAACGCGATTGTTTATAAGCAACCTCCACTACTTGTGAATATAAGTTCATAACGATTAGGTGAAACTCACTTATATTCTAGCGTCATATTCATGCATGAAAATTAAGTGTGCACTCTCAATGAACATACATAAATAAGTTATCAATCAAACAGTTAAACGAATTGAATCCACAACTTATGAAACGCAATTAGAAGTATTCAAATCAAAATGCAAGCATAAACATATATTTGAATCACCCCCTAACCAAGGGGGGTTTAGTTCCTCATGGTACAAAACAAAGAGAATCAAAGAAACACCTAAACATTC
Source organism: Pyrus communis (assembly GCF_963583255.1). Classification (NCBI taxonomy): domain Eukaryota; kingdom Viridiplantae; phylum Streptophyta; class Magnoliopsida; order Rosales; family Rosaceae; genus Pyrus; species Pyrus communis. The sequence goes on along the minus strand of NC_084805.1, from coordinate 9,512,992 downwards.
CAACAACTCAAACTTGAATTGTATGAACGTTTAGGCCCTCTTATCATCCATTCCTCATTCGTACAAAACAAAGAGCATTGAAATTAAACATTGAAATCAAAGAAACACCTAAACATTCCAACAACTCAAACTTGAATTGTATGAACGTTTAGGCACTCTTCTCTTCCTCGTTGTTGTAGCACAAGGTCTAAGGATAGTTTGATGGTGTGAATGGTTTGGGGAGTGTGATGCGAAATATATAAGCACACAAATTAAACCCTCTTTTCGACAATTGTAGTATAGATATAAGTAGGGATCGTTCTAGGCCGGGGATTAGGAGGGATTGCTAATCTAATGAAAATTGACTCAAAGATGTGAAAATATGTTTTAAAACACTTTAAATAGACTCACAAGACTCTTACTAACTTATATGACTCAAAACAAACTTTAAAGACTCAAAACAACCAAAAACAACCAAAAAGACTCAATTTAGACTCTATGACTTAATTTGGACGAAAATACACTTGGTTTTGACTCTAAAGACTCAAAAAGACTCTTTTGGACAGATTTGGAACAAATAAGAAAGGGGGTTTTGATTTTGGACGAATTTAAAAGAAAACAAGTGACTTAAAACTTTAAAACAGATTTTGGACGAAAATAAGAAAAACTAATGGATGATGGGATAGCCAAGGGATACTTCTCCACACATGATACTTTCTAACATAAATTGATTTCCAGTTGCTTTTCCGATAAACCATGAACCTCAACACCCCAGATTAACCGTGACATCACTAATTAACCCTCAGATTTCCCTTAAGTTAGTGGATTGGATGACATCATACGACAACCCAAAGCATTCTTCAAAAAGTCCCCTACATGACATCATAATAGAGATACGGTTAAAGATCATTACGTTCAATGGAAACCATAAGTATTGACAAAACACTTGTAACTATGACATCATGATACGCATGCTAGGAATTTACTTAACATGATTGTGAAAACAACCTTAACTACTTGTGAATATAAGTTTGTGACGATTATGTGAAACACCCTTATATTCTAGCCCCAAATTCAAGCATGCAAATTAAGTAGGCCTCCCTAATAAACATACAAGAATAAGTTATCCATCAAACGGTTAAGTAAATTGCATTCGCAATTTATGAAATCACAACTGGAATTAATCAAATCATATTATAATTGTAATCATGGTTTCAAAGCATCCCTAGGCTAAAACGAGTTTAGCCTCTCATGTTCATGACAAAACAAAGCAATATAGATTTAAACATTGAAAATAAAAGATAGATTACACCTAGACACGTCCAATACTCCAACTTGAATGTACAAACGCCCAAGGCTTGGTCTTCCTTCTCCTTCTCCTTGCTAGGTCACGGCACAAAGGTCTATGGTGAGTTTGTGGATGATTTTCTGGATTTTGGATGGTTTTAGGTATATATGGTGGTGCGGCAAGGGGTTATGGTGGTATATGGAGGTTGGGATGGATGTATGGAAGTAGGGGAATGATGGATGGGTGGTTGCAAGGTCACGGCAAGGGTTGATTTCTGAAGGGATGTATGAATGTTGTGTGAAGGGATGGTGATTATTAAATGGCACGGCAAGGCTGTTTATATAGGCTATTTTGGCACACTTAGTGTAGGAAAAGGATTGCCTAATCCTATTGAAAAAGGGGTATCTTAAGGCAGAAACCAAAGGGGATTGGAAATAGGGAATTCGGCTAGGATTTAGGGATTCTAGAAGGTTTTTGGTGCGGCACATGTATAGGGTTGAGATAAGGTTTCTAGAAGGGAAGGTTTAGGGCAGATTCCTAAACCTAAAGGGCCAAGGATACATGATATTTGTGTAGGAAAAGGATTGCAATTCCTAAACCTACAAGGAATGGAGTTCTTGCGGCAATTTAGTGGATAAGGCTTCTAGAAACTGAATTATGTGCTTAAATGTGTAATTGATTCTCCCTAAGTAGCTAGGTTTAGGTCCCAATCTGATTTGGATAGGAGAGAAAAGGATAATGTTAGAGATAGGATAGGATAAGGTTTCTAGGATAGGATAAGATAAGGTTTGGATAAGGTGGGATAAGGTTCCTTGTTTCTTGCTTCTTCCTTATCTTCATTGGAATAGAACTTCTTCCACCAGATTTGTAGCCTTTCCTAGCTCTTCTAGTCTTCAATTTCGTCCATCCTCTTTGCTCCATGATTAAGCTATCCAATCCATGCCCAAAAATGCTCCAAATAGCCTCAAAATGCACTTTCTTGCTCCTTTTGCCATTAGGACCTAAAAACACACGAAAATACTTTAAAAGACTGAAATACATAGTAATTAACTCACTAAGTGTAAGGAAACAACACAACTAAGTAGCATAAATATGCTCCTATCAAATTCCCCCACACTTAGCTTTTGCTAGTCCTCAAGCAAAACGAAATAAATCAAAAACAAAAAAAAACACATTCTAAACCTTCCAACATGTATCTCAGGGATTCCCAACGAACATGACACATTAGAGAACATCATCCCCACGGTTTTTAGCTTTCTTTATACTTCAACAAACACTTAATCATAGTTACTACCTATTAGTTCACATATAATCAATTAAAACAATGTTTCGAATGTAGTAACATGCCTTAGAGAATTCCCTCAATTCCTCACTAGAATGCACTCTATTTTCACACAGATTTTCTAACTTCACACCCTACACTAGTTATATGTGAGAAGATTGATGTAAATATGAAGACTAATACTCACATATGTTATATCAAAGAAAGCATTTTCTGGATTTACGACAATGACATGAATATGATCTCATGAATGGAATGCTACTACTTAGAACGAGAACCAGTGATTCCATATGCTCATACCAAATTCAAACTCCACATATTGAACACATAACATCAAGATAGAAGTTGAGGGTTGTAACGAGGCTAAGGTATTGGCTAACAAAGAAAGGTAAGGATAAACAAACGTTCTTAAAGCAATAGTAAGCAAAGTAATGAAATTGACACTTAAACTCACTTCTAATGGCAAAAAAAACTAACTTTTAAACACAAGGGAAGATTCATGCAACATTTAGGGTCAAATTCACTCTTTTGGACCCTTCCTTCAACAACCAACACTTGTGAGTTCATTCTCACTTATTTTTCAACTCCTTTTCTTTCTTTTGAACACTTTTCTATTTTCTTTTGATTTTTCTACGAATTTCTCTTCTTTCCTTCTCTTTTTCTCTTTTTTTTTTTTTTCTTTCTTTCTCTTTTTTTTTTTTCTTTTTCGTGCCCTATCATCTTCCCCCACACTTGTTTTCTGCCATGAATTGACTAAAGGAGTTCACTCTAAGTCGTGCTTCACTATCCTTTAAAAACCAAGGTATGGAAAGTCCTATTCTAGGCTAGGTGAGGATAATGTGGCTAAAAACGAAAATAGGCTTTGAAAAGGCTCAAGAGGGTTAACCCTACAATACATATGAAAAGGGATAATCTTTTTGGCTCTGGCTTGACTAACAACTTCATCTTATTGTATGTTATGCAATCAATACCATGCTTTGAATGAAATGGGCATGAGTTCTAGTATTTGGAACTATAATGAAATGCATTCTAAATAGCAACCAAGCAAAGAATGATGAGATCATGCAACGACTTTAGAAAACAAGAAATCATAGATTATACTCTCCAAAGAACGTTATAGGCTCAAGTCTCTCAAGGATGTAGCGTTAGTTTGAGTTTCTTCCTTCAAGCATGTTACAAAAACTGATTTTATCTTTGTAATTACATGTGAATTCATAAATTATAACCATAACCAAGCATAAACCAAAGCATAAATCAACTTCCAGCCATGTTTACAACATTCTTTAATAGTCATGCAATTAAAAACCAAATCCTCATCATTGTGTTGGAAGGTGACCTAAGACACAAACAAACACACAAAAACAACTTAAAAACAACTCTTTTTGGGTTTTTTCAAAACTATTTTGTAATTGTTTTGTAAATTTTCGGATTTTCTGACCAAAAGACATAAAAACACTTCAAAACACTCTAAAAACACTTAAAAACAGTGTGAAACAACATTAGAAATGATGGGTGATAAAATCCCACGAATTTGCATGAAAAACACTTTGTTTACCCCCCCACACTTAAATCAAACATTGTCCTCAATGTTTCACACAAAGACTCACATCCAAACAAACAATATAAACGAACTAACATGACAAAATAAAAATAATAAAGAGATAGGGATTGAGGAACGCAAATCTGATTTTGTAGCTTGAATTGGTTAATTGCCCACATCCTCTCTCGTTGAATGCATGGGTTGCCTCCCAAGAAGCGCTTGCTTTAACGTCGTGCAGCCGGACGAACCTTCTTCTTATCCTCATTTGGAGCCCACGGCATGGAGTGTGATATCCTCCACAACTTGCCCTTCAACATTTGCATAATATGGCTTCAAACGATGCCCGTTCACCTTGAATTCTTGGCCATTCCTCAAGCTTTGGATTTGAACTGCGCCATGTGAAAAAACATTAGTGACAACAAAAGGACCAATCCATTTAGAACGTAACTTACCAGGGAATAAACGAAGGCGGGAATTAAAAAGTAAAACTTTTTGCCCTATGGAGAATGTTTTGCTTCGGATCATCTTGTCATGAAAAGCTTTGGTCTTTTCCTTGTAAATGCACGCATTCTCATATGCTTCACGCCTAAGTTCCTCAAGTTCATTCAATTGCAACTTCCTATGCATTCCAGCCGCATCTATGTCCATATTGAATGTCTTGATCGCCCAATGAGCCTTGTGCTCTAATTCCACGGGGAGATGACATGGCTTGCCATACACTAGCCGAAAAGGGGACATGCCTATTGGTGTCTTGTATGCCGTCCTATAGGCCCATAAAGCATCCTCCAAACGCACACTCCAATCTTTTCTTGTTGGTCCAACGGTCTTCTCCAAGATTTGCTTGATTTCTCTATTGGACACCTCGGCTTGGCCATTGGTTTGGGGATGGTAAGGTGTTGAAACCTTATGTGTGACTTGATACTTCTTGAGTAGTGCTTCAATGGTACGATTACAAAAGTGAGAGCCTCCATCACTAATAAGCACTCGAGGCATCCCAAATCTAGCAAAAATGTTAGTCTTTATAAAATCTGCAACAACTCTAGAATCATTAGTACGGGTGGCTTTGGCTTCCACCCATTTTGAGACATAATCCACCGCAAGCAAAATATAAGTAAAGCCAAACGAAGATGGGAAAGGACCCATGAAATCAATGCCCCAAACATCAAAAATTTCAACGTTAAAGATAGGTGTTTGCGGCATTTGGTCCCTTGCACCAATATTTCCCATTCGTTGGCAACGATCACAAGTTAAACAAAATGTTCTAGCATCTTTAAAGATTGTTGGCCAATAAAAACCACATTCTAATACTTTAAGGGCAGTGCGTTGTGTGCCAAAGTGTCCACCACAAGCATAAGTATGACAAAATGTTAGAATCGAATTAAACTCACAATCATGCACACAACGACGCACAATCTGATCTGCACAAAACTTCCACAAATATGGGTCATCCCATACATAAAACCGTGCCTCTTTCTTTAATTTATCACGTTGGTGCCTTGCTAGGGTACTTGGAACACGTTTTGACACCAAAAAATTGACCAAATCGGCATACCAAGGCTCACATACCTTAATGGACAGCAATTGTTCATCGGGGAAAGTCTCTTGGATGGGTAAGGAGTCCTCATTGCACACCAAACGACTTAAATGGTCAGCAACTACGTTCTCACTCCCTTTCTTGTCTCGAATTTCAATATCAAACTCTTGGAGAAGAAGCATCCATCTAATGAGCCGTGGTTTAGCCTCCTTTTTAGTGAATAAGTACCTAAGAGCTGCATGGTCAGAAAATACAATCACTTTAGTGCCAAGTAGAATAGTTTAATTGAGCATCGTTCAAGGTCCTAGAAGCATAGTAGATGGCGTGGGAATGCTTGTTCTTCCTTTGACCCAAAACAGCCCCTATTGCATAATCGGATGCATCACACATGAGCTCAAAAGGCAACGTCCAATCAGGTGGAAGGATGATAGGTGCCGTGGTAAGCTTGTCCTTGAGAAGCTTGAATGCCTTCTCACACTCCTCGTTGAACTCGAACGCCACTTCTTTTTGTAGGAGACGGCATAGGGGTTGTGCAATCTTGGAGAAATCCTTGATAAATCGCCTATAGAATCCTGCATGGCCAAGAAAAGAACGAACCTCTCTAACCGTAGTAGGAGAGGGTAAGTAGCGTACAAGATCTATTTTAGACTTATCAACTTCAATTCCTTTTTCAGAGATGATATGGCCCAAAACTATGCCTTGTTTAACCATAAAATGACATTTTTCCCAATTCAAAACAAGGTTAGTTTCCGTACATCTTTGCAAGATTAAAGTAAGATTATTGATAGGAGCATATTCATGCGACTTAGATGGCTTGTTCTCGTGCATTTATATTGTTAATTCATAGTTGTTTTAGGCGTTTAAGCCATTTTCGTGTGTTTTTAGGTTCATGTGGCTAAGGAAGCAAAAAGATGCATTTTGGAGCATTTTGGAGCAAAATTGGACTTGGAAGGGATAACTTATACTTGGAGCAAAAGGAATGGACGAAATTGAAGAGTTGATGTCACAAGGATTCTGATGCGTGATTTATACGCACACAAATTAAACCCTCTTTTCGTCAAATTGTAGTATATGTATAAGTAGGGATCGTTCTGGACCGGGGATTAGGAGGGATTGTTAATCACTTGGATTTGACTCAAAAAACGTAAAAACACAAAATAAATGTATTTCTAACTAAATTGACATTAAAGTAAAGGGGGATTTAAGTTTATACGAAAATTGAAATAACGAAACAAGTTAAATAAACTAGACAGAATGTAAATATGAAATTGATGAAATGGAATGAATGGATGATAGAATAGCTAAGGGGGTCATCTCCACATATGTTACACTTGCATAATAAAAAGATTTCCAGTTGATCTTTCGATAAATTATGAAACTCATCACCCCGGGTTAATTAGGTCCGCTTAAATTAACCGTCAAGTTTTCCTTAAGTTAATGAATTGGATGGGTTAGCGCAACGCAATTCACAACATTCTCCAAAAGTCCTTTACGTGAACAGCACAATAAAGATACAATCAAAGATCATTAAGCATTATGAAAACTATAAGTGTTGACGAGGCATTCGTTACTATGATGAGCATGAAACTCGTGCCAAGAATTCATTTAACGCGATTGTTTATAAGCAACCTCCACTACTTGTGAATATAAGTTCATAACGATTAGGTGAAAATCACTTATATTCTAGCGTCATATTCATGCATAAAAATTAAGCGCGCATTCTTAATAAACATACATAAATAAGTTATCAATCAAACGGTTAAACAAATTGAATCAACAACTTATGAAATGCAATTAGAAGTAATCAAATCAAAATGCAAGCATAAACATATATTTCGAATCACCCCCTAGCTAAGGGGGGGTTTAGTTCCTCATACAAAACAAAGAGAATTAAAATTAAACATTGAAATCAAAGAAACACCTAAACATTCCAACAACTCAAACTTGAATTGTATGAACGTTTAGGCCCTCTTCTCTTCCTCTTTATTGTAGCATAAGGTCTAAGGATAGTTGGTTTGGGGGAATGGAAGTGTGGAATGGAGTGAGGAGTGATGGAAATGGAAAGATGGTTTTTGGATTAAGGGAGACTCACGGCTAAGAGAGAAAGGGATGTGTTTGTGGTGTGTTGTGTATGAAATGAGATGTCCATGAATGAATGAATGCAAGGGTATTTATAGGAGTAGTGGAGGGAACATATGGCTATGTCATTTGTAGGTGAAGTAGGTGGATGTTGTAGGTGAAGTAGGTGGATGTTGTAGGTGAAGTAGGTGGATGTAGGTGGATGTTGTAGGTGAAGTAGGTGGATGTTGTAGGTGAAGTAGGTGATAAGTGATAAGTGAATGATTATGATAAGTGATAAATGAATGTATGATATGATAAGTGGTGAATGATAAGTGGTAGTGTTTAAGTATTTAAAATAGGGAACAAAGCCCTTCCTTGCATGGCAAGGAAGGGAGACACAAGGAAACACACGACAATGTCCTAAGGTTGCTAGGAATGATGTTTTTGTGTTCTAAAATGCATAGGAGTTTTCAATGATGCTCAAACATGAGGTCTTTTTAGGATTTAACTTTCCTACTTCAAGTCTTCAATTTCGTCCATCCTTTTGGCTCCAAGCATATGATATCCATTCCAATCTCTAATTTGCTCCAAAAGGCTCCAAAAGGCATCCTTTTGCATACTTTGCCCTTAGAACCTGAAAACACACAAAAGAAGCATAAAGAACTAAAATAACTAAAGAAACATAACGTAAATGTACGAGAACAAGCCATTTAAGTCGCATAAATATGCTCCTATCAAATACCCCCACACTTAGCTTTTGCTAGTCCTCGAGCAAAACAGAAAAACAAAACAAAAAGAACAAAACACAACCTACACCTTCCAACAATTGTATCAGGAACTTCCAATGCACATGACAAATTAAAAATCATTATTCTCACAGATTTGAGCCATCTTTACACTTAAGTACATTCTTACTCATAGTCACCACATACTAGTTCACAATTAAGCATTTAAAACCATGTTTTGAATGTAGTAACATGCCTTAGAGAATTCCCTCAATTTCTTACTAGATGTACTCTCGTTTTTCACACAGATTTTCTGACTACACACCCTACACTAGGTATATGTGAGAAGATTGATGTAATCATAAAAACGAACACTCACATATATGTATTTCAAAGGAAGCAATTTCTGGAGTTAATAAGCATGTTTAGATATGATCTCATGAATGGAATGCTACTACTTAGACGCGAGAACCAGTGATACCATAAGCTCATACCAAGTTCAAACTCCACAAATTGAAATACACAACATTCAAGATAGAAGTCAAGGGTTGTAACGGGGCTTGGGGTATGTGAATAACAAAGAAGGGATATGGAAAACAAAGGTTTTTAAAGAAATAGTGAGCAAAGCATTTAAATCAACTTAGAATTCACTTTTGAATGAAAACTCAACTTTTGAACAAAAAGGGAGAATTTAGACAATTTACGCCCAGAATTGGTGTTTTGGAACCTTTCTTCAATCACTTATTCTTTCATTTTTTTTTTTTAAGCTCTTTTTTCTTTCTTTCTTTCTTTTCTCTTTTTTTTTTTTCTTTTCTTTTTCTTTTCTTTTGAATCTCAAAACATAAACACTTAAACATTCTCTCCCCCACACTTATTTTCTTTCATAATGTAACTCAAAAGGAATTCAATTAAGTCATGCTCACTATCTTTTAAGAACAAGGGTGGGGATTGTCCTAAACTAGGCTAGGTGAGGAAAATGTGGGTAAACAAAGAATAAAGGCTAAACAAGGCTCAACGGGGTTAAAACTTACAACATATACGAAGTATGGGAAGTAAGGCTATTTGGCTATGGTGGTGGTCACTACACAACTTCTTCTTGAATATGTGTTATGCAAATCAATAACATGCTTTGAATGAAATGGGCATGAGTTCTAGCATTTAGTTCTATCATGATACAATTGCATTCTAAGTAGCAACCAAGCAAGGAATAATGAGATCATGCAACAACTTTAGAAAATAAAGAATCACAGAAAATAACTCTCCAAAGAAAGTAATGGCTCGAGTCTCACAGGGATGTAGCGTTTGTTTGAGTTTCTTCCTTCAAGCATGTTACAAAAACGAATTTTTCTTTTATGATTGCATGTGAAGTCATACATTATAACCATAACCAAGCATATACCAAGAGTAAATCAAACTTTTCTCTATGTTTATAACTCTTTCTAACCGTCATGCAATTATAAACCAAATCCTTATCATTGTGTTGGAAGGTACCCTAAGACACAAACACACAAAAACGACTTTTAAAACAACTCTTTTTGGGTTTTTCAAAACAATTTTTCAAATTTTTATGGGATTTTCGAATTATAAAACAAAACACACTAAAACACTCTAAAACAACTTAAAAACACCTTAAAACAGCAAGAAACAACATTAGAAGTTATGGTGGATAAAACCCTACGAATTTGCATCAAAACACTTTAGTTACCCCCCCACACTTAAATCAAACATTGTCCTCAATGTTTTAAGCATAGATTCACACAAAACATAAGTAAACACACAAAAAGCAACTAAACATATTAAACATGGCATAATGTAATTAACAAAGAGAAGAGTTTAGGGACGCAAATCTAGTTATGGAGTGTAAATTCCCTCTTCTCCTTGGTGATTGCATTGAGGCTTTGATCTTTGTGATTCCACAGGCTTACTCTTGAACTGGTTTCTGCCCATCGTTGATTTTCCTTTGTGCTACTTCTTGAACTGGGCAGCAGGATGGTTCTTTTGGTTTCCCCCGAAGGTCTGAGCTTCCTCCTGTTATCTGTTTCTTTGTTCAATCTTTGCAGGAGTGGTCCCTTCTCTGGAAGTGTAACAACCGTTGAAGATGACTACTCGAGAGCAACGCTAGGTAAGCAATCAGGAATAGATTCCAGGCAGTTGGCTCCAGATCGGAAGACTGACTTCAAGTGCCGGCTGATTGCTTCTTTTACTTTGCCATGCAAGTAAGAACAAGGACAAAGAAAAAGACAGGGAAAGAGCATGATATGAGATACTTTTGCTTTTGACCTTGATGATATGAGATACCTTTGCTTTGAAGAAGCGGTGAATGAATCAGCACATGCTTCAATCCGCCGTTTCCTCCTGGGTCATATGTACTCCAGGCATCTGGTATCATCATTGGGGAAGAAGAAAGAATTGAGTATTTTGAAAGGCTTTGCTGGGAGTGCGCCTTCAGAGGTGAGGGAGAGTTGGGCATTTTCTTTAGGTTTGCCCTGCCATAAAAGACGAAGGTCGACATATATAGAGATAATATCAAGTGGTGGTACTTTTTACCCTTGTCGACAAACGTTTTGATCCCGCAAATCCGGCTCTTTGAAATAGTGGTGCCTCTTCGATCTTTGAATACGCCTCTTCGATTTTTGAGCAGGCGCCCCTTCGATTTCTGAACGACGCCCCTTCGCTTTCTGAACGACACGTGCTAGTGCAGATGCGGCTCCTTTTGACAAAGCTGCACGCGTTTTCTGAAAAGCAGAGAAAGCGTCGCCGAACTTTGCGCTTGTCGGCTAAAGATGTGTAGATGCGATGATGGCCTCCACATGTTTTCAGCTTTGTCAGAAATCTTTTGACAAAGTTGAACGCGTTTTCTGAAAAGCCGAGGGAGCGTCGCCTAAATTACGCCGGAAAATCCGGCTCTTTGAATCGGTGGACGCGTCGTCTTGGCTTTTTATAGAGCTATCAATCACCCCAACACACACACTCTGAAGATTTACCATTCCTGAAACTCGACTCCGGCCCTTTGTGAAATTTTAACTCCATCCACCCCTTCTCTTTGAACACTTTTGAAAAAAAATGGCAAACTCATCGAACCTTAGCTTAGATTTGAGTCTCAGCAGCGATCCGGTTGCGCCCCGTCAAGGTAACGTATGGCGCCCTTCTTTTTTATCTTCTAACGGTCCTCTTTCAGGTGAAGACTCTGTGATGCAGGACGCCACAACAGCTACAATAGTAGCTAAAAACCTCCTCACTCCAAAAGATAGTAGGCTGCTGTCAGGACGGTCCGATGAGTTGGCCGTTCAAGAGTCCCTCGCACTTAGTGTTCAGTGTGCGAGTTCTGTGTCCAACATGGGCCAACGCCTGCTTGCCCGCTCCCGTCAGGTGGAATCATTGATGGCAGAGGTGGAAAGTCTTAAGCAGGAGATCAAACTGCTTAAGCATGAGAATAGAAGTTTGCACGTGCTTGCCAACAATTATTCGACGGGCATGAAGAGGAAGCTTGATGAACTGCAAGAGTCTGAAGGTCGGATTCAAAGTGACCGTCAAAGGTTTTCGTCTTTCCTCCAAAGGCACATTTTTCCTGGATCATCCAGCGTTTGGCCAAGTATTGAGGCCTCGAATGCTCTATCTTCGATGCCTCCAGCTCCGATGCCTTCCGCTCCTATGTCTTCTGCCCCGATGCCTTCCGTCTCGATGCCTTCCGCTTCGATGCCTTCCGCTTCAAGAGTTTTGCCACGTAGTGGGTCTTTAAGTAAACAACCTTTGTGAAGCCTCCATCGTTCTGCCATGTTTTTTTTTTTTTTTTTTTTTTTTAATTTTTTAATTTTTTTTTTATAACATAAATAAAATCAAACGGCATGGAATTGGTCCTTGAATGGAAGGTGATACTTGAAGTGAACCGGCATTGGTTTGAATTCTAATGTAGGTGCCTGATTCATATAAAACAACAAGTTAGTATAAAATGTAATGGAATTTGGAAAAAATGACTTACTTGTTTTGTCTGACAAGAACTCAATGACAAACACCACTCCTTTGAAAGTTTCAGGGATATTGGACTTGGCCAGATTGCAAGTGATGGTTATGACTTGTCCAATGTCATCAAATTTAACTTCTTTGGATTTTGTGGTTTCAAGAACGTCCTCTTTGATGAATTCATGACATTCCCTACTTGTCACCTTTGAAAGGGCTTCCAAGATGTCTTTTTCACCTTCTTCTTCCTTGGAAGTCATGAATTTGCAAGGAATAGGGATACTTGTTGGAACGGGGTTAAAAATAATGAAATTTGGAACAACCATACCTGTATTAGATGGCATAGGAGCAATAAGTGCCTCCGGTAAAGGTGTTTCCACCCTTTCCGTGGGTTGGGTGTATTCCTCTTCCTTGTGATTTGATTTTGATGGTTGAGGGTCCGTTCCAACCTCCTTGTCACTTCTCAACATGATAGCATTGGTGTTTTCAAATTCTCCCTTCTGATTTGCAATGGTTGAACTAGGGAGTTCGCCTTGGTCTCGAAACTGTCCTACGAACTCCGCGATCTGCCCAATTTGCTTATCCAAGTGGTCCAACCTTTGTGGTGGCTGCATAGGCGTTGAATAGAACTCCTCATATGGCTGCCAATATCCTTCTTGTTGAGCCTCATTATCTTGATTTTGTGAGCCCTGCACCAAACAAATTAATTCATTAAGCTTTTGATTATAATCTATTGACGAACTTGAGTTTGGTTGGACATATTGAATATGAGGTTGTGGTGGCTGCCAATATCCTCCTTGTTGAGCATTTTGAGGTTCCCACCACATAGAGTTTGAATGATCACTCCAATCCGAATTGTAAGTATTGGAAAACACGTTATTCCTTGATTGAAGATTAGATATATCAACTCTTTGCATTTGGGACCTTTCCATGAGCTGTGACAAAAGAGAAGCGTTATCAAGTGCCATGTTGTTCTTAACAAACAAAACACAAATAAAAACTAAATCTAAAAGACAATACAGAAACAAACAATCCAAGGGATTAGCAAATTTTCTAATCCCCGGCAACGGCGCCAAAATTTGATGCGTGATTTATACGCACACAAATTAAACCCTCTTTTCGTCAAATTGTAGTATATGTATAAGTAGGGATCGTTCTGGACCGGGGATTAGGAGGGATTGTTAATCACTTGGATTTGACTCAAAAAACGTAAAAACACAAAATAAATGTATTTCTAACTAAATTGACATTAAAGTAAAGGGGGATTTAAGTTTATACGAAAATTGAAATAACGAAACAAGTTAAATAAACTAGACAGAATGTAAATATGAAATTGATGAAATGGAATGAATGGATGATAGAATAGCTAAGGGGGTCATCTCCACATATGTTACACTTGCATAATAAAAAGATTTCCAGTTGATCTTTCGATAAATTATGAAACTCATCACCCCGGGTTAATTAGGTCCGCTTAAATTAACCGTCAAGTTTTCCTTAAGTTAATGAATTGGATGGGTTAGCGCAACGCAATTCACAACATTCTCCAAAAGTCCTTTACGTGAACAGCACAATAAAGATACAATCAAAGATCATTAAGCATTATGAAAACTATAAGTGTTGACGAGGCATTCGTTACTATGATGAGCATGAAACTCGTGCCAAGAATTCATTTAACGCGATTGTTTATAAGCAACCTCCACTACTTGTGAATATAAGTTCATAACGATTAGGTGAAAATCACTTATATTCTAGCGTCATATTCATGCATAAAAATTAAGCGCGCATTCTTAATAAACATACATAAATAAGTTATCAATCAAACGGTTAAACAAATTGAATCAACAACTTATGAAATGCAATTAGAAGTAATCAAATCAAAATGCAAGCATAAACATATATTTCGAATCACCCCCTAGCTAAGGGGGGGTTTAGTTCCTCATACAAAACAAAGAGAATTAAAATTAAACATTGAAATCAAAGAAACACCTAAACATTCCAACAACTCAAACTTGAATTGTATGAACGTTTAGGCCCTCTTCTCTTCCTCTTTATTGTAGCATAAGGTCTAAGGATAGTTGGTTTGGGGGAATGGAAGTGTGGAATGGAGTGAGGAGTGATGGAAATGGAAAGATGGTTTTTGGATTAAGGGAGACTCACGGCTAAGAGAGAAAGGGATGTGTTTGTGGTGTGTTGTGTATGAAATGAGATGTCCATGAATGAATGAATGCAAGGGTATTTATAGGAGTAGTGGAGGGAACATATGGCTATGTCATTTGTAGGTGAAGTAGGTGGATGTTGTAGGTGAAGTAGGTGGATGTTGTAGGTGAAGTAGGTGATAAGTGATAAGTGAATGATTATGATAAGTGATAAATGAATGTATGATATGATAAGTGGTGAATGATAAGTGGTAGTGTTTAAGTATTTAAAATAGGGAACAAAGCCCTTCCTTGCATGGCAAGGAAGGGAGACACAAGGAAACACACGACAATGTCCTAAGGTTGCTAGGAATGATGTTTTTGTGTTCTAAAATGCGTAGGAGTTTTCAATGATGCTCAAACATGAGGTCTTTTTAGGATTTAACTTTCCTACTTCAAGTCTTCAATTTCGTCCATCCTTTTGGCTCCAAGCATATGATATCCATTCCAATCTCTAATTTGCTCCAAAAGGCTCCAAAAGGCATCCTTTTGCATACTTTGCCCTTAGAACCTGAAAACACACAAAAGAAGCATAAAGAACTAAAATAACTAAAGAAACATAACGTAAATGTACGAGAACAAGCCATTTAAGTCGCATAAATATGCTCCTATCAGATTCCTACTTGAAGTAGCCACACACCTTCCACATTTCAGCCACATGCACTTGTTCCTCTATTATTGCACCAACAACAACATTGCACATGCACTCCCTTTAATTAACTAACCCACATGCACCCTCTATTCTTTCATCATTCCAGCCACTCCACATCCCTCACCAAGAAATCATTCAACACATGCATCCATAATCATTTCTCCACACCAAAACCGTGCACATGCATTCCCCTTGTACAATTCCATCATTCCACACCTCCATGGCAGCCACCAACCAACCTAGCTGTCATGTTTCCCCTTTAATCATTCAAACATTCACCCACATGCATTTCTAACCCACATGCACCCTAGATTCTAATCAGCCATTCACATTTAATCATTCATTCCCATCAGATTTCTAGCATATTCACATGCATTCCATCCTTTAAAACATTGCACATGCACTCTACATGCATTCATCCTAGCTGTCATGTTTCCCCTTTCATCATTCTCTCACATTCTTTAAATCAGCCAACACATGCATCCACCTTTCTCCCATCAGATTTCCAACATTTCACATGCATTTTCAGATTGTCCCCTTGCACATGCAGCCACATATTCATTGCACATGCAATTCCAACCCACATGCATCCTTTAATCATTCAAACATGCAGCCACATTCCCTCCTAGCTGTCATGTTCCCCCCATTTCACCTATAAATAAGCATCCATTGCATTCATTCTCATTCATACTCATTCATACAGATTTCTATCTCAAACACTTCCATTGCAGAAATGTAGACATCAAAACTCCCTTATGCCGTGCCCTCCCTTACAATCCAAACACCATCCTTCCATTTCCACCACTCCCCAAACCACTCACACCATCAAACTATCCCTAGACCTTGTGCTACAACGAAGAGGAAGAGAAGAGTGCCTAAACGTTCATACAATTCAAGTTTGAGTTGTTGGAATGTTTAGGTGTTTCTTTGATTTCAACGTTTAATTTCAATACTCTTTGTTTTGTACGAATGAGGAATGGAAGATAAGAGGGCCTAAACGTTCATACAATTCAAGTTTGAGTTGTTGGAATGTTTAGGTGTTTCTTTGATTCTCTTTGTTTTGTACCATGAGGAACTAAACCCCCCTTGGTTAGGGGGTGATTCGAATATATGTTTATGTTTGCATTTTGATTTGAATACTTCTAATTGCGTTTCATAAGTTGTGATTCAATTTGTTTAACCGTTTGATTGATAACTTATTTATGTATGTTCATTGAGAGTGCACACTTAATTTTCATGCATGAATATGACGCTAGAATATAAGTGAGTTTCACCTAATAGTTATGAACTTATATTCACAAGTAGTGGAGGTTGCTTATAAACAATCGCGTTAAATGAATTCTTGGCAAGAGTATCATGCATTCATAGTTACAATTGCCTCGTCAATACTTATAATTTTCATAGAGCGTAATGATTCTTGCTTGTACCTCTTCTATGCATTCATGTTGAGGACTTGTGGGGAATGTTTTGAATTGTCGCATGCATCATCCAATTCAATAACGTTAGGAAGATTTGAAGGTTAATTAGTGCATCACGGTTAACTTGGGGTCTTGAGAATTCATGGTTTATTGAAATGCAATTGGAAATCATTTTATTATTCAAGTATAACATGTATGGAGATGAACCCCTTAGCCATTCTATCATCCATTCATTCCATTCCATCAAATTCGTTTTACAATCTGTTCGTTTATTAACTTGTTTTGTTATTTCAATTTTCGTATAAATCTAAATCCCCCTTTACTTTAATGTCCAATTTAGTTAGAAATCAATTTAGTTTGTGCTTTTAAGTGTTTTGATTCATTTTATTTCCCAATTTCGTCCAAATTCACCAAAGTGCTCAAAACTGCCCAGAAAGTGATTTTAAGGCAGTTTTGAGTGTTTTGGGTGATGTTTGAGTCTTTTGGTTTGTTTTAATGTTTTAAGTGTTTAGTTTTACATTCTTTGAGTTAGTTTAGTGTTTTATATTGTTATTTTACGTTTTTGAGTCAGTTTCCAAGTGATTTGCAATCCCTCCTAATCCCCGGTCTAGAACGATCCCTACTTACATCATTACTACAATTGTCAAAAAGAGGGTTAATTTGTGTGCGTATAATTCACGCATCAAATTTTGGCGCCGTTGCCGGGGATTAGAAAATTTGCTAATCCCTTGGATTGTTTTATTTTTGTTTGTTTTTATTCCAGATTCTTAATCTTGTTTTGTTTCTTGTTTTAGGTACTAGTTCATGACTCGGACTTCTCATCCGATTCGTGAATATATCCTGGAGTGATTGGGTTCTTCGTCCGGCTGCAAGACGTAAAAGAGAGCGCTACTTGGGAGGCAACCCAATGCACTGAATAAAACAAAGCATGTTCAAAAAAAAAAAAAAAAAAAAAAAAAAAAAAAAAAAAAAAAGAGATACTAAACATGGAGAAAGATGGTGCTTCACAAAGGTTGTTTACGTGAAGCCCCACTACGAGGCGTCGGAGCAGAAGGCATCGGAGCGGAAGGCGTTGGAGCAGAAGGCATTGAAGCGGAAGGCATCGGAGCGGAAGGCATCGGAGCGGGAGGCATCGAAGATAGAGCATTCCAGGCCTCAATACTTGGCCAAGCGCTGGATGAGCCAGGAAAAAGGTGCCTCTGGAGATAAGCAGAAAACCTTTGACGGTCGCTTTGAATCCGACCTTCAGACTCTTGCAGTTCATCAAGCTTCCTCTTCATGCCCGTCGAATAGTTATTTGCAAGCACATGCAAACTTCTATTCTCATACTTCAGCTGCTGGACCTCCTGCTTGAGACTTTCCACCTCTGCCATCAATGATTCCACCTGACGGGAGCGGGCAAGCAATTTTCGAATTATAAAACAAAACACACTAAAACACTCTAAAACAACTTAAAAACACCTTAAAACAGCAAGGAACAACATTTGAAGTTATGGTGGATAAAACCCTACGAATTTGCATCAAAACACTTTAGTTACCCCCCCCCCCCCCCCCCACACTTAAATCAAACATTGTCCTCAATGTTTTAAGCATTGATTCACACAAAACATAAGTAAACACACAAAAAGCAACTAAACATATTAAACATGGCACAATGCAATCACCAAGGAGAAGAGGGAATTTACACTCCATAACCAGATTTGCGTCCCTAAACTCTTCTCTTTGTTAATTACATTCTGCCATGTTTAATATGTTTAGTTGCTTTTTGTGTGTTTACTTATGTTTTGTGTGAATCAATGCTTAAAACATTGAGGACAATGTTTGATTTAAGTGTGGGGGGGGGGGTAACTAAAGTGTTTTGATGCAAATTCGTAGGGTTTTATCCACCATAACTTCAAATGTTGTTCCTTGCTGTTTTAAGGTGTTTTTAAGTTGTTTTAGAGTGTTTTAGTGTGTTTTGTTTTATAATTCGAAAATCCCATAAAAATTTGAAAAATTGTTTTGAAAAACCCAAAAAGAGTTGTTTTAAGAGTCGTTTTTGTGTGTTTGTGTCTTAGGGTACCTTCCAACACAATGATAAAGATTTGGTTTATAATTGCATGACGGTTAGAAAGAGTTATAAACATAGGGAAAAGTTTGATTTACTCTTGGTATATGCTTGGTTATGGTTATAATGTATGACTTCACATGCAATCATAAAAGAAAAAAATTCGTTTTTGTAACATGCTTGAAGGAAGGAACTCAAACAAACGCTACAACCCTGAGAGACTTGAGCCTATAACGTTCTTTGGAGAGTATAATCTGTGATTTCTTGTTTTCTAAAGTCGTTGCATGATCTCATTATTCTTTGCTTGGTTACTACTTAGAAGGCGTTTCATCATATAGTTCCAAATGCTAGAACTCATGCCCATTTCATTCAAAGCATGTTATTGATTTGCATAACACATATTCAAGAAGAAGTTGTGTAGTGACCACCACCATAGCCAAATAGCCTTACTTCCCATACTTCGTATATGTTGTAAGTTTTAACCCCGTTGAGCCTCGTTTTGCCTTTATTCCTTGTTTACCCACATCACCCCTTACCTAGCTTAGAGTAGGACTTTCCTATACCCTTGTTCTTAAAGTTTAGTGAGCATGACTTAAATGAATTCCTTTTGAGTTACATTATGCAAGAAAATGAGTGTGGGGGAGTAAAAGTTTGTTCTTACGTTTATATGTATGTTTTGAGATTCAAAAGAAAAAGAAGAAGAAAAGAAAAAAAAAAAAAAAAAAAAAAAAAAAGGAGTGAAAATAAGTAAGAATGAACTCACGAGCGTTGATGGTTGAAGAAAGGGTCCAAAAAGTTGAATATGGCCCTAAGTTTTGTGTGATTTTCCCTTGGGTGTTCAAAGTTGACTTCTGCGTTCTTAAGGGAATTCTAAGTGCCTAATTCAATACTTTGCTCACTATTGCTTTAAGAATGTTTGTTTATCCTTCACCTTTCATTGTTAGCCAATACCCTAGCCCCGTTACTACCCTTTGACTTCTATATTGAGTGTTATGTATTTCAATTGTGGAGTTTGAACTTGGTATGAGCTTATGGTTGTTAAGTCACATTTTGCATGCATTTATATCTTCTTTATTTGGCATCTTTGTGATTGTTTTGGAGTAAACTAGTTGCGTTTTACATTGTTTTGTGTTAGTGTGCAGCCAAGTGTGTAATAATATCAATCGGAAGGCAAATGATGAAATGTGGTGCAATTCGACCACATTGGATGGTTCTAAACAGAAAATGATGCATTGGAGTCACTTTGGGTGGTTCTAAACAAGGCAAAAACATGCAATCACATGCATGTCCACAACCTGCCCGTGCACTCCCATTTGGTTCCAAATCAGATTATGCACCTCTAAAACATCAAAACATGCATTCACATGCATGTTCAAACACTTTGCCGAACTCACATGCAATTCCATTTCCCTTTTGCATTCATCTTTACAGAAATTCACATGCATTGTGATTAAACAAGTAATTCCTTGCATCCTTTATTCCAGAAATTCCATTTCATGCCATCATTTCAGAAATCCAACCCATTCCTTTGTCCATGCCGTGTGTTCTTCCCATTTTTAGACTTGTATAAACATTTTCTGGTGCTCCAATTGACCTTTGCAGGTTCCACTCCCTTGTGGCAGACTTTGCACATGCATTTTGATTAAACAAAACACATCCTTGCAGATCTTGTCCATGCCATGCGTCCACTATCTCAGAAACACAATCATTCCATCACTTATGCACTGCCATCTGAGTTAAACAAAGCCAAGATCCAATCTGATTGTCTCCCCATCATTAGACTCATTCAGAAATGCACCAAGACTTAGGGATTTTCGGACTCAGATCAGGGGGGATCACATACAGCCTATTACACTCCATTTTCTGTCCATAACACTCACTAATCTCCATCTCGGATCCATTCCATTACATACACCATTTTGCTCCATTTTCTGCCCATCATTCACTCTTATTTCCCCTCTCCATTCCATTAGATTCGACACACTCTCCCTCTCTCACAGAAACTGTCCATTTCTCTCCATTATGCACCACTCACAGAAACCATTCGACATTAGTTTCTCCACCCTCATTTACAATCACATTTGGGAGCTCCAACACCGAAGGCACTCTTCAAGGAATTCAATATCAGTTTTGCTTCAAGGGTTCCTTCTACTTCATTCTATGTTCATTCATGTTGTGTATGTTTATGTTAAATCTTGTGTAAACATGAATTGTAACTAATCCTCCTCTAGGGATTCGATGTAACCTTGCAAAGTTTGCCATGTAATTAAGTTAGAATGCTCATTTTGTCCATCTATTTCTTGTTTCATTTTCTGTTTTAATGGTGACTTAGTATGTTGATTTTAATGTTTGATCATCATTTGAATTAATCACTAAGTTGTGTAGCCAAGATTAAAGCACACATCATGCATAATCTTGGTAGATATGTGAATGAATGAAGGGAGTGTTTAGCACACATCCTGCCGAATTACTCCCTTTGGTTTTATGAAAGTTTCTTGTACATTATATAATCTTGATTATGAACCAAAGTTGCACATCACAATTAGGTTCATGATTAGAGACATTTGATCAAATCCACACATCATATGGTTGATCATATCCAAGTGAAACAAACTCAAGAAATAGGTAGTTGGATGAGTATAAACTAACTTGACAAACATGGATTTAATTGAGCAATGGTGAAATCGAATCCCTAGTTTCATTTCCATTGATACTATCTCATTATATTGGTTGTTGATTCATTGATTTGTGTTTACTTCATTCTCTTATGCTTTCAAGTTAAAACAACAAAATCTGCATAGTTTGATTAGTTTGATTCAAATCTGCCTATTTAGACTAGTTTGATTCATTTCTTAGATTTCTTGCAAACAAGTAGTTACAAAGGTCCAATTAGTCCCTGTGGATTCGACACCCTTACTTATGCCATTATACTAAATATATTCTAGCATTAGGAAGGAAATATTACATCAACAATGGTGTCACTGGTTCTCGCGTCTAAGTAGTAGCATTCCATTCATGAGATCATATCTAAACATGCTTATTAACTCCAGAAAATGCTTTCCTTATTATAACATATGTGAGTGTTCGTCTACATGTTTACATCAATCTTCTCACATATACCTAGTGTAGGGTGTGTAGTCAGAAAATCTGTGTGAAAAACGAGAGTACATCTAGTAAGAAATTGAGGGAATTCTCTAAAGGCATGTTACTACATTTGAAATGTGTTTTAATTGCTTAATTGTGAACTAGTATGTGGTGACTAAGATTAAGAATGTACTTAAGTGTAAAGATGGCTCAAATCTATGAGAATAATGATTTTTAACTTGTCATGTGCATTGGAAGTCCTTGATACGATTGTTGGAAGGTGTAGGTTGTGTTTTGTTCTTTTTGTTTTGTTTTTCTGTTTTGCTCGAGGACTAGCAAAAGCTAAGTGTGGGGGTATTTGATAGGAGCATATTTATGCGACTTAAATGGCTTGTTCTCGTACATTTACGTTATGTTTCTTTAGTTATTTTAGTACTTTAAGCTATTTTCGTGTGTTTGTAGGTCCAAAGGGCTAAAGGAGCAAAAAGATGCATTTTGGAGACTTTTGGAGCACTTTTGGGCTAAGGACGGATAGCTTATGCTTGAAGCCAAAGTGTTGGACGAAATTGAAGACCTAATTGGAGCCAAAGTGTTGGAACCTTGTTCTCTTTAGTTTTAGGACATTTAAACCTTTCCTAATCCCAATCATGCCATGCATAACACACATCCATTCTAACACATTGTCATTGCACATGCATTTCCTTCATTAGTTAACCCACATGCACTTATCACTTATCATCACCACATATCATATCACTTAATCACTTATCACTTATCATCACCACTTAACCACTTATCATATCATAACCACATATCATATCACTTATCACTTATCACTTAACATATCATCCACCTACTTCACCTACAACATCCACCTACTTCACCTACAACATCCACTTCACCTACAACATCCACCTACTTCACCTACAACATCCACTTCACCTACAACATCCACCTACTTCACCTACAAATGACATAGCCATATGTTCCCTCCACTACTCCTATAAATACCCTTGCATTCATTCATTCATGGACATCTCATTCCATTTCACAACACAACACCCCTCAAACACTTCCTTAGAATCCAAACCATCTTTCCATTTCCACCATTCCTCATCCATTTCCATAATTCCCCAAACCTCACCTTAGACCTTGTGCTACAACAACGAGGAAGATAAGAGGGCCTAAACGTTCATACAATTCAAGTTTGAGTTGTTGGAATGTTTAGGTGTTTCTTTGATTTCAAAGTTTAAATTCAATTCTCTTTGTTTTGTACGTATGAGGAATGGAAGAGAAGAGTGCCTAAACGTTCATACAATTCAAGTTTGAGTTGTTGGAATGTTTAGGTGTTTCTTTGATTTCAAAGTAATGAGGAACTAATCCCCCTTTAGCTAGGGGGTGATTCGAAACTATGTTTATATTTGCAATATGAATTGATTACTTTTGGTTGGAATTTCATAAGTTGTGGATTCAATTCGTTTAACTGTTTGATTGATAACTTATTTATGTATGTTCATTGAGATTGCAAGCTTAATTTTCATGCATGAATATGACGCTAGAATATAAGTGAGTTTCACCTAATCGTTATGAACTTATATTCACAAGTAGTGGAGGTTGCTTATAAACAATCGCGTTAAACGAATTCTTGGCATAAGTTTCATGCGTATTCCATAGTAACGAATGCCTCGTCAACACTTCTAATTTTCATTGAACTTAATGATCTTTGTTGAATGTCTCTATCATGCGTATTCCATAGTTAGGGACTTTGATTAAGAATAATTTGGTTGTAATGCGTATTCCATTCAATCCAATGAATTTAGGGAAATCTAAAAGTTAATTTAAGCGGACCTAATTAACTTGGAGCATTGAGTTTCATAATTTATCGAAAGACCAACTGAGAATCAATCTTGTATGCAAGTATAACATGTGTGGAGAAGAACCCCTTAGCTAGCCTTCATTCCATTTATTCCATCATCCATATTCACATTTACATTCTGCTTAGTTTATTAACTTGTTTTGTTATTTCAATTTTCGTCAAATCAAAACTCTTCCCCCCTTTTTCCTTATTGTTCAATTTAGTTTATGTTTTAAAGCATTTTGAGTCTTTGGTTTGTCTTAGTGATTTAAAGTTTAGTTTTGCATTCTTTGAGTCTAGTATAGTGTTTTAAACTTTATTTTACGTTTTTTTAGTCAAATCCAAGTGATTAACAATCCCTCCTAATCCCCGGTCTAGAACGATCCCTACTTATACTTATACTACAATTGTCAAAAAGAGGGTTTAATTTATGCGCGTATAATTCTCGCATCACTATGTTGGACACAGAACTCGCACACTGAACACTAAGTGCGAGGGATTCTTGAACGGCCAACTCATCGGACCGTCCTGACAGCAGCCTACTATCTTTTGGAGTGAGGAGGTTCCTAGCTACTATTGTAGCTGTTGTGGCGTCCTGCATCACGGAGTCTTCACCTGAAAGAGGACCGTTAGAAGATAAGAAAGAAGGGCGCCATATGTTACCTTGACGCGGCACGCCCGTATCACTGCTAAGGCTCAATTCCAAGCTAAGGTTCGATGGGTTTGCCATTTTTCAAAAGTGTTCAAAGAGAAGGGGTGGATGGAGTTAAATTTCAAAGGGCCGGAGACGATGTTCAAGAATGGGAATTCTTCAGAGTGTGTTTGTTGTGGTGATCGATAGCTCTATAAAAAAAGCCAAGGCGACGCGTCCACCGATTCAAAAAGCCGGAATTTCCGGCGGAAGTTCGGCGACGCTTTCTCTGCTTTTCAGAAAACGCGTTCAACTTTTTCAAAAGTTCACGTGGAGGTCATCATCGCAGCTACACTTTTGCCGACAAGCGTAAATTTCGGCGACGCTTTCTCTGCTTTTCAGAAAACGCGTGCGACTTTGTCAAAAGAGCTCTGACAGAGCCGCATCCGCACTACCACGTGTCGTTCAGAAAGCGAAGGGGCGCCTGTGCAGAAATCGAAGGGGCGTCCGTTCAGAAATCGAAGAGCCGTTTGCTCAGAAATTGAAGAGACATTTGTCGACAAGGGTAAAAGAACAGTACCACCACTTGATATTATCTCTATATATGTCGACCTTCGTCTTTTATGGCAAGGCAAACCTGAAGATAATGTCCAACTCTTCCGCACCTCTGAGGGCACTCTCCCAGCAACGCCTTTTGAAATACCCAATTTTTTCTCCCCCAAAGAAGATACCAGAAACCTGGAGTACAAATAAGGCAGAAGGAAACGGTCGATCGAAGCATGTGGAGACAACCACAACAAATACATGTGCTGCTTCATTCGCCGTTTCTTCAAAAGCAAAGGTATCTCATATCATCAAGGTCTAAAGCAAAGGTATCTCATATCATGCTCTTTCCCTGTCCTTTCCTTTGTCCTTGTTATTACTCGCATGGCAAAGTAAACGAAAGCAATCAGAGGCACTTGGAGTCAGTCTTCTGTTCTGGAACCGACTGCCTGGAATCCATTCCTGATTGCTTACCTAGCGTTGCTCTCGAGTAGTCATCTTCAACGGTTGACACACTTCCAGAGAAGGGACCACTTCTGCAAGGGGAGCAAGCAAGGCAAAGGAAAATGATACATTGAAGCATGTGGAGACAAACATAGGCTGAGTTATCCTCCAACCCTTTTCAATACGAATTGGAAAGATTGAACAAAGAAACAGACCAAAGGAGTAAGCTCAGACCTTCGGGGGAGACCAAAAGAATCCTGCTGCCCATTTCAAGAGTAGCACAAAGGAAAATCAACGATGGGAGGAACCCCTGTGGAATCAACAACATCAAGCCTCAATGCAATCACCAAGGAGAAGAAGGAATTTACACTCCATAACCAGATTTGCGTCTCTAAAACTCTTCTCTTTGTTAATTACATTCTGCCATGTTTAGTATGTTTAAATGCTTTTTGTGTGTTTACTTATGCTTTGTATGAATCTATGCTTAAAACATTGAGGATAATGTTTGATTTAAGTGTGGAGGGGTAACTAATGTTGTTAATGCAAATTTGTGGGATTTTATCACCCATATCTTCAAATGTTGTTCCTTACTGTTTTAAGGTGTTTTTAAGTTGTTTTAGAGTGTTTTAGTATGTTTTGTTTTTATAACTCCGAAAATACCATAAAAATTTGAAAAAATTGTTTTGAAAAGCCTAAAAAGAGTGTTTTGAGTCGTTTTTATGTGTTTGTGTCTTAGGGTACCTTCCAACACAATAATGAGGATTTGGTTTGTAATTGCATGACTGTTAAAAAGAGTTATAAACATAGAGAAAAGTTTGATTTACTCTTGGTATATGCTTGGTTTTGGTTATAATGTATGACTTCACATGCAATCATAAAAGGAAAATTCGTTTTTGTAACATGCTTGAAGGAAGGAACTCAAACAAACGCTACAACCCTGTGAGACTCGAGCCATTACCTTCTTTGGAGAGTTATTTTCTGTGATTCTTTGCTTTCTAAATTTGTTGCATGATCTCATTATTCCTTGCTTGGTTGCTACTTAGAATGCAATTGTATCATGATAGAACTAAATGCTAGAACTTATATCCGTTTCATTCAAAGCATGACATTGAATTGCATAATATATATCAAGATGAAGTTGTGTAGTTGCCACCATAGCCAAATAGCCTTACTTCCCATATTTCGTATATATTAGTTTTAACCCCGTTGAGCCTCGTTTAGCCTATTTTCTTTGCTAACCACATCACCCGTTACCTAACCTAGAGTAAGACTTTCCTATACCCTTGTTCTTGAAGTATAGTGAGCATGACTTAAATGAATTCCTTTTGATTAATATGTTGCAGAAAATAAGTGTGGGGGAAGGGATTTTTGTGTATATGTATGTGCCTAAGTCTTAAAGGAGGCACGGGAAAAAGAAAAAACAAAATGTGAGAAAAAGAAGAAGAAAAGAAAGAAAAAGAGTGAAAATAAGTGAGAATGAACTCACAAGTGTGATTGTTGAAGAAAGGGCCCAAAAAGTTTGAATATGGCCCTAAGTTTTGTGTGACTTCCCCTTGGGTGTTCAAAGTTGACTTCTGCGTTCTAAAGGGAATTCTAAGTGCCTAATTCAATACTTTGCTCACTATTGCTTAAAGAACGTTTGTTTTCCCTATCCTTTCATTGTTAGCAACTCCCCAAGCCCCGTTACAACCTTTGACTTCTATCTTGATCGTTATGTGTTCAATAATGTGGAGTTTGGAATTGATATGAGCTTATGGAATCACTGGTTCTCGTTCTAAGTAGTAGCATTCAATTCATGAGATCATATATATATACATGTTAATAATTCCAGAAAATGCTTTCCTTGTTATAACATATGTGAGTGTTCGTCTACATGTTTACATCAATCTTCTCACATATACCTAGTGTAGGGAGTGTAGTCAGAAAATCTGTGTGAAAAACGAGTGCATATCTTGTAAGGATTTGAGCAAATTCTCTAAGGCATGTTACTACATTCAAAACATGGTTTTAAATGCTTAATTGTGAAATAATATGTGGTGACTATGAGTAAGAATGTACTTAAGTGTGAAGATGACAAAAATCTATGGGACTAATGATTTTTAACTTGTCATGTGCTTTGGAAATCCCTGAAACGATTGTTGGAAGGTTTAGGTTGAGTTTTTCTTGTTTAGTGTCGTTTTGTTTTTGGTTTCTTTTGTTTTGTTTTGCTCGAGGACTAGCAAAAGATAAGTGTGGGGGTATTTGATAGGAGCATATTCATGCGACTTAGATGGCTTGTTCTCGTGCATTTATATTGTTAATTCATAGTTGTTTTAGGCGTTTAAGCCATTTTCGTGTGTTTTTAGGTTCATGTGGCTAAGGAAGCAAAAAGATGCATTTTGGAGCATTTTGGAGCAAAATTGGACTTGGAAGGGATAACTTATACTTGGAGCAAAAGGAATGGACGAAATTGAAGAGTTGATGTCACAAGGATTCCTACTTGAAGTAGCCACACACCTTCCACATTTCAGCCACATGCACTTGTTCCTCCATCATTGCACCAACAACAACATTGCACATGCACTCCCTTTAATTAATTAACCCACATGCACCCTTTATTCTTATCATTCCAGCCACTCCACATCCCTCACCAAGAAATCATTCAACACATGCATCCATAATCATTTCTCCACACCAAAACCGTGCACATGCATTCCCCTTGTGCAATTCCATCATTCCACACCTCCATGGCAGCCACCAACCAACCTAGCTGTCATGTTTCCCCTTTAATCATTCAAACATTCACCCACATGCATTTCTAACCCACATGCACCCTAGATTCTAATCAGCCATTCACATTTAATCATTCATTCCCATCAGATTTCTAGCATATTCACATGCATTCCATCCTTTAAAACATTGCACATGCACTCTACATGCATTCATCCTAGCTGTCATGTTTCCCCTATCATCATTCTCTCACATTCTTTAAATCAGCCAACACATGCATCCACCTTTCTCCCATCAGATTTCCAACATTTCACATGCATTTTCAGATTGTCCCCTTGCACATGCAGCCACATATTCATTGCACATGCAATTCCAACCCACATGCATCCTTTAATCATTCAAACATGCAGCCACATTCCCTCCTAGCTGTCATGTTCCCCCCATTTCACCTATAAATAAGCATCCATTGCATTCATTCTCATTCATACTCATTCATACAGATTTCTATCTCAAACACTTCCATTGCAGAAATGTAGACATCAAAACTCCCTTATGCCGTGCCCTCCCTTACAATCCAAACACCATCCTTCCATTTCCACCACTCCCCAAACCACTCACACCATCAAACTATCCCTAGACCTTGTGCTACAACGAAGAGGAAGAGAAGAGTGCCTAAACGTTCATACAATTCAAGTTTGAGTTGTTGGAATGTTTAGGTGTTTCTTTGATTTCAACGTTTAATTTCAATACTCTTTGTTTTGTACGAATGAGGAATGGAAGATAAGAGGGCCTAAACGTTCATACAATTCAAGTTTGAGTTGTTGGAATGTTTAGGTGTTTCTTTGATTCTCTTTGTTTTGTACCATGAGGAACTAAACCCCCCTTGGTTAGGGGGTGATTCGAATATATGTTTATGTTTGCATTTTGATTTGAATACTTCTAATTGCGTTTCATAAGTTGTGATTCAATTTGTTTAACCGTTTGATTGATAACTTATTTATGTATGTTCATTGAGAGTGCACACTTAATTTTCATGCATGAATATGACGCTAGAATATAAGTGAGTTTCACCTAATAGTTATGAACTTATATTCACAAGTAGTGGAGGTTGCTTATAAACAATCGCGTTAAATGAATTCTTGGCAAGAGTATCATGCATTCATAGTTACAATTGCCTCGTCAATACTTATAATTTTCATAGAGCGTAATGATTCTTGCTTGTACCTCTTCTATGCATTCATGTTGAGGACTTGTGGGGAATGTTTTGAATTGTCGCATGCATCATCCAATTCAATAACGTTAGGAAGATTTGAAGGTTAATTAGTGCATCACGGTTAACTTGGGGTCTTGAGAATTCATGGTTTATTGAAATGCAATTGGAAATCATTTTATTATTCAAGTATAACATGTATGGAGATGAACCCCTTAGCCATTCTATCATCCATTCATTCCATTCCATCAAATTCGTTTTACAATCTGTTCGTTTATTAACTTGTTTTGTTATTTCAATTTTCGTATAAATCTAAATCCCCCTTTACTTTAATGTCCAATTTAGTTAGAAATCAATTTAGTTTGTGCTTTTAAGTGTTTTGATTCATTTTATTTCCCAATTTCGTCCAAATTCACCAAAGTGCTCAAAACTGCCCAGAAAGTGATTTTAAGGTAGTTTTGAGTGTTTTGGGTGATGTTTGAGTCTTTTGGTTTGTTTTAATGTTTTAAGTGTTTAGTTTTACATTCTTTGAGTTAGTTTAGTGTTTTATATTGTTATTTTACGTTTTTGAGTCAGTTTCCAAGTGATTTGCAATCCCTCCTAATCCCCGGTCTAGAACGATCCCTACTTACATCATTACTACAATTGTCAAAAAGAGGGTTAATTTGTGTGCGTATAATTCACGCATTAATTATGCAAGCAATCATCAAATGAGTCCCCAAAGACACTAAAATCGTCCATAAATACTTCAATTATCTTTTCAACATAATCGGAGAAGATACTTACCATGCATCGTTGGAAGGTGGCGGGTGCATTGCATAAACCAAATGGCATACGACGATATGCAAAAGTACCAAATGGACAAGTAAAGGTGGTCTTTTCTTGATCATCCGGTGCTATGACAATTTGATTATATCCCGAGTAACCATCAAGAAAGCAATAAAAAGAATGACCCGCTAACCTTTCAAGCATTTGATCAATGAATGGTAAAGGGAAGTGATCTTTCCTTGTTGCGGCATTTAGCTTCCTATAGTCAATGCACACCCTCCAACCGGTTTGAATACGTGTAGGCACAAGTTCATCTTCTTCATTCTTCACCACCGTGACTCCGGACTTCTTGGGAACCACTTGGACCGGTGAAACCCAACAACTATCCGAGATGGGATAGATGACGCCACAATCAAGCAATTTGATGATTTCCTTCTTCACTACTTCCATCATTGGTGGGTTGAGTCGACGTTGGGCTTCCCTTGATGGTTTGGCGCCTTCTTCCATGAGAATTCGATGCATGCATGTGGTAGGACTTATACCCTTTATATCGGCCAAAGTCCACCCAATGGCCGTCTTGTGCTCTTTGAGAACCCTCACCAATTTCTCCTCCTCTTGTGCCGTGAGTGATGAAGCTATAATGACGGGCAATGTGTCTTGCTCGCCCAAAAACACATACTTCAAGTGATTTGGCAACGGTTTGAGCTCAAGTGTAGGTGGTTGTTCTATAGAAGGAAGCAACTTATTAGTCGTAATTGGAATTGAAATTGGACTAGGGTGCTTACCTTGGAGCCGTGGCAATGACTCTAGGGCTGCCACGGTCTCAATTACATCTTCATCAAAGGCCACGGCATGGGTGTTCAATTGTGTGCCGTGGGTTGCTATGGTGGCAGCCATGTGATCCTTCAATTCTATGCCATTTGTAATGACTGTTTCAAGTGCATCGCCATGTAATTGATCAAGGTGTGCCTGCGCCAAAGAATCAAGAATATCAATAGAGAAACATGAGTGATCATCATTAGGGAATCTCATAGTTTCAGAAATATTAAAATCAATCACTTCCCCATCGAATTCCATTGTTAAAGTGCCTTTAAACACGTCTATCTTAGTTCGTGCTGTCTTCATGAATGGCCTCCCAAGAAGAATTGGCAAGGATGGAGCATGGGTAGTTTCCTCCATTTCAAGGACATAGAAATCCGCCGGGAAGATCAAATTATTCACCTGCACTAAGACATCTTCCAATACTCCCTTTGGATAGGCATTAGATCTATCGGCTAATTGAATAATCACACCATCATTTTTCAATTCACCAAGGTTCATTGAAGCATAAATAGAGTATGGCATGACGTTAATTGAAGCTCCTAAGTCTAACATAGCATGTTCGAACTTAGTTTGACCAATAATACAAGGGATTGTAAAGCTACCTGGATCTTTGCACTTTGGTGGTAATTTTCTTTGTAAAACAGCGGAAACATTCTCACTTACCCTTACTACCTCTTTATGTGATGGCCTCTTCCTTGTAGTGCACAATTCTTTCAAGAACTTAGCGTATTTGGGCACTTGCTTTATGGCATCTAGGAGCGGGATATTGACTTGAACTTTCCTAAATGTCTCAAGAATGTCCTTCTCATGCTCCTCCTTCTTTGTTTGCAAAAATCTGTGAGGAAAAGGAACATTGGGTGGAACGGGGTTAGAATTAATCAAATTTGAACCTATCTTCCCTTTGGTGGCCGAATGGGATGTATTGGATGAAGTAGTGTCCTTAGATGCTTGCGGCAATAGATGTTGTGTCCTTGCCGTGGGCATGTTTGGAGCCTTCTCTTCATGTTGCAACGTCTCATCTTCATTAGGACTTGTTTTGGGTGGTGTGGATGTAGTGCCAACTTCTTTTCCACTCCTCAAAGTAATTGCTTTGGCAGATTCGAACCCTCCCTTTGGATTGACAATGGTTGAACTTGGAAGCTTGCCTTGGTCTCGGAATTGTCCCACAAACTCCGCAATCTGCCCTATTTGCTTTTCTAAGTGGTCCACCCTTTTGTCTTGGTTTTGCATTGCCTTGTTTTGATTTTCTTGCCCCTGAGACAAACTAGTAAGTAACTTAAGAATTGTAGCATTATCTAAAGATGTACCTTGATGGTTTTGGGCGGATTGGGGTTGGTTTTGGTCTTGGCCGTGGGGTTTGGTGTAAAATCCCGGGGGTTGCTGCCTAAAGCCTCCTTGTTGGTAAGGTTGTTGAGGCTCCCTCCACTTGAAATTTGGATGGTCTCTCCAACCCGGATTGTATGTATTGGAATATGGATCATTCCTTGGCTGATTTTGGCTTGGAAATCCAATGGCGTTTGCACTCTCCCATCCCCCATTCTCAATCAATTGAGGGCACTTTTCCGAAGGATGACCTTGAATAGAACATACGCCACATACAATTGGACTTTGGATCTTCATTCCTTCGGCCATCTGAGACACAAGAGAAGTAAGATTAGCTAATTGAGTTTGAATGTCGGATTGAGAACTTACCTCATTCACTTGTTGCCGTGGGGGGTCCCTTTGCCCAATTCCTTCGTATTGTTGTGCATTGAGAGCCCGGTTTGCAATAAGGTTCTTGGCTGCCATAGGGGTTTTATCCACCAACGCTCCTCCCGCCGAAGCATCAAGCATTTGTCTTTCAATGGGAAGAAGACCTTCATAGAAGTATTGAAGTAGAAGCTCCTCTTTCATTTGATGTTGAGGACATGATGCAACAAGGGTTTTAAAACGCTCGTAGTATGTTGGAAAAGACTCCCCTTGACTTTGTTGAATTCCACTAATCTTCTTTCTCAAGAGAATGACTCTTGAAGTAGGAAAGAACTTTTCAAGAAACGCCCTCTTCATGCTCTCCCAAGAGGTGACCGTTCCGGGTGCTAGCTCGTATAACCAATCTTTGGCCTTCTCCAAAAGTGAGAACGGGAAAGCCTTCATCTTCAAAATGCTACCATCAACGTTAACTGGAGTCATGCTTGAACACACTACCTCGAACTCCTTCAAATGCTTGTTGGGATCTTCCATGGATAATCCATGGAATTTTGGAATGTGATGCAACAAGCTTGACTTCAATTCAAATTCGTCGGTCTTGTCTTGAGCCGCCCTTGGGTATTGGATGCACAAGGGTGCAGCATTGGCCATTCCCGAAGCCGAAAGCTCCTTGATTGTACGGTTGTCCACTGCCATGGTTTCTTCCTCTTGTGCCGTGGGTTCTTCTTCCTCCCTTGGCGGTGGCTCTTCCTCCTCCTCAAGGTTGGGAGCCGTACTAGATTCTGGGTTCTTCTTCTTCTTCCTCAAAGTGCGCTCAAAATCGTCGTCGAAATCCAAGATGTTCGCACTAAGGGGTTGAGAACTACGAGTCATAAACTAGTACCTATAAACAAGAAAAGAAATTAGGTCAGTAGCTAAAACAAAAAGAAAATACAAAGAAACAAAAAGAAACAACGGGGGATTAGCAAAATTGCTAATCCCCGGCAACAGCGCCAAAAATTTGATGCGAAATATATAAGCACACAAATTAAACCCTCTTTTCGACAATTGTAGTATAGATATAAGTAGGGATCGTTCTAGGCCGGGGATTAGGAGGGATTGCTAATCTAATGAAAATTGACTCAAAGATGTGAAAATATGTTTTAAAACACTTTAAATAGACTTACAAGACTCTTACTAACTTATATGACTCAAAACAAACTTTAAAGACTCAAAACAACCAAAAACAACCAAAAAGACTCAATTTAGACTCTATGACTTAATTTGGACGAAAATACACTTGGTTTTGACTCTAAAGACTCAAAAAGACTCTTTTGGACAGATTTGGAACAAATAAGAAAGGGGTTTTTGATTTTGGACGAATTTAAAAGAAAACAAGTGACTTAAAACTTTAAAACAGATTTTGGATGAAAATAAAAAAAACTAATGGATGATGGGATAGCCAAGGGATACTTCTCCACACATGATACTTTCTAACATAAATTGATTTCCAGTTGCTTTTCCGATAAACCATGAACCTCAACACCCCAGATTAACCGTGACATCACTAATTAACCCTCAGATTTCCCTTAAGTTAGTGGATTGGATGACATCATACGACAACCCAAAGCATTCTTCAAAAAGTCCCCTACATGACATCATAATAGAGATACGGTTAAAGATCATTACGTTCAATGGAAACCATAAGTATTGACAAAACACTTGTAACTATGACATCATGATACGCATGCTAGGAATTTACTTAACATGATTGTGAAAACAACCTTAACTACTTGTGAATATAAGTTTGTGACGATTATGTGAAACACCCTTATATTCTAGCCCCAAATTCAAGCATGCAAATTAAGTAGGCCTCCCTAATAAACATACAAGAATAAGTTATCCATCAAACGGTTAAGTAAATTGCATTCGCAATTTATGAAATCACAACTGGAATTAATCAAATCATATTATAATTGTAATCATGGTTTCAAAGCATCCCTAGGCTAAAACGAGTTTAGCCTCTCATGTTCATGACAAAACAAAGCAATATAGATTTAAACATTGAAAATAAAAGATAGATTACACCTAGACACGTCCAACACTCCAACTTGAATGTACAAACGCCCAAGGCTTGGTCTTCCTTCTCCTTCTCCTTGCTAGGTCATGGCACAAAGGTCTATGGTGAGTTTGTGGACGATTTTCTGGATTTTGGATGGTTTTAGGTATATATGGTGGTGCGGCAAGGGGTTATGGTGGTGTATGGAGGTTGGGATGGATGTATGGAAGTAGGGGAATGATGGATGGGTGGTTGCAAGGTCACGGCAAGGGTTGATTTCTGAAGGGATGTATGAATGTTGTGTGAAGGGATGGTGATTATTAAATGGCACGGCAAGGCTGTTTATATAGGCTATTTTGGCACACTTAGTGTAGGAAAAGGATTGCCTAATCCTATTGAAAAAGGGGTATCTTAAGGCAGAAACCAAAGGGGATTGGAAATAGGGAATTCGGCTAGGATTTAGGGATTCTAGAAGGTTTTTGGTGCGGCACATGTATAGGGCTGAGATAAGGTTTCTAGAAGGGAAGGTTTAGGGCAGATTCCTAAACCTAAAGGGCCAAGGATACATGATATTTGTGTAGGAAAAGGATTGCAATTCCTAAACCTACAAGGAATGGAGTTCTTGCGGCAATTTAGTGGATAAGGCTTCTAGAAACTGAATTATGTGCTTAAATGTGTAATTGATTCTCCCTAAGTAGCTAGGTTTAGGTCCCAATCTGATTTGGATAGGAGAGAAAAGGATAATGTTAGAGATAGGATAGGATAAGGTTTCTAGGATAGGATAAGATAAGGTTTGGATAAGGTGGGATAAGGTTCCTTGTTTCTTGCTTCTTCCTTATCTTCATTGGAATAGAACTTCTTCCACCAGATTTGTAGCCTTTCCTAGCTCTTCTAGTCTTCAATTTCGTCCATCCTCTTTGCTCCATGATTAAGCTATCCAATCCATGCCCAAAAATGCTCCAAATAGCCTCAAAATGCACTTTCTTGCTCCTTTTGCCATTAGGACCTAAAAACACACGAAAATACTTTAAAAGACTGAAATACATAGTAATTAACTCACTAAGTGTAAGGAAACAACACGACTAAGTAGCATAAATATGCTCCTATCAGAGTGGTGTTTGGATTAATAGGGAAGGCACGGCACAAGGGTGGTTTGATGTCTACATTTCTGCAATGGATGAGTTTATGGAAGAGTGTTTGGAATGGATGAATTTCTGGCACAAAGGCCTTATTTCTATGGTGAATGGATTGTGTATGAATGAGTGTGAATGAATGAGTATTTATAGGTGAAATGGGGGGAACATGACAGCTAGGTTGCATGTGCACATGTTGGTTGAATGATTATGAGTGCATGTGGCTGAAATAGCATGTGGAATGGCTGGAAATGCAAGGAGAAGGCATGTGCACGATTTTGGGAGAGAATGGGAGTGCAAGTGGCTGAAATGTTAGAGGAACAAGTGCATGTGGCTGCATTGTGGTGCAATGATGGAGGAACAATCTGAAAATGCAAGGTATGGCTGGAATGATTGTGTTTGTTTGAATGTGCATGTGATTAAATTAAAGGATGCAAAGTAAATAAATAATGAATGCATGTGTTGAATTATGAAGATGCATGTGCAATGAAGTGGAATGACAATCTGAAATGGGATAGGTACCCACGGCAATGATGATTTCTGGTGGTGTTTTGGGTGCATGTGGAATGAATGATTTCTTGGTGAGTGGATGCATGTGTTGATTAAAGGGGAATGCAAAGGAAAAGCTAGAAATGCATGTGGAGTGGCTGCAAGGTGAATGAATAATGAAATGGGAAAGCATGTGCAAGGTTTTGGTGTGAATGATTGAATGTGCAAGTGGCTGCAATGGAGGAGGAATCCTTCAATTTCGTCCATCCTCTTGGCTCCAAGCATATGATATCCATTCCAATCTCTAATTTCCTCCAAAAGGCTCCAAAAGGCATCCTTTTGCATACTTTGCCCTTAGAACCTGAAAACACACAAAAGAAGCATAAAGGACTAAAATAACTAAAGAAACATAACGTAAATGCACGAGAACAAGCCATTTAAGTCGCATGAATATGCTCCTATCATATATGCTTGGTTATGGTTATAATGTATGACTTCACATGCAATCATAAAAGAAAAATTCGTTTTTGTAACATGCTTGAAGGAAGGAACTCAAACAAACACTACAACCCTGTGAAACTCGAGCCATTACCTTCTTTGGAGAGTTATTTTCTGTGATTCTTTGTTTTCTAAAGTTGTTGCATGATCTCATTATTCCTTGCTTGGTTGCTACTTAGAATGCAATTGTATCATGATAGAACTAAATACTAGAACTTATATCCGTTTCATTCAAAGCATGACATTGAATTGCATAACATATATCAAGATGAAGTTGTGTAGTTGCCACCATAGCCAAATAGCCTTACTTCCCATATTTCGTATATATTAGTTTTAACCCTGTTGAGCCTCGTTTAGCCTATTTTCTTTGCTAACCACATCACCCCTTACCTAGCCTAGTATAGGACAGTCCACACCCTTGTTCTTAAAAGATAGTGAGCATGACTTAAATGAATTCCTTTTGAGTACATTATGAAAGAAAATGAGTGTGGGGGAGAGAATGTTTTGTTCTTAAGTGTTTATGTATGTTTTGAGAGTCAAAAGAAAAGGAAAAAAAAAAATTGTGAAAAACATATGAAAAAGAAAAACAGAAAAGAAAAGAAAGAAAGGAAAAAGAGCTTGTTCCCCCTTGTTGTTCAAAAGATTGAGTTTTCATTCAAAAGTGAATTCTACGTTAATTCAAATGCTTTGCTCACTATTGCTTTAAGAATGTTTGTTTATCCTTCACCTTTCATTGTTAGCCAATACCCTAGCCCCGTTACACCCTTTTGACTTCGATCTTGATCGTTATGTGTTCAATAATGTGGAGTTTGGAATTGATATGAGCTTATGGAATCACTGGTTCTCGTTCTAAGTAGTGGCATTCCATTCATGAGATCATATCTAAACATGCTTATTAACTCCAGAAATTGCTTCCTTTGAAATACATATATGTGAGTGTTCGTTTTTATGTTTACATCAATCTTCTCACATATAACTAGTTTAAGGTGTGTAGTCAGAAAATCTGAGTGAAAATTGAGTGCATATATTGTAAGGAATTGAGCAAATTCTCTAAGGCATGTTACTACATTCAAAATATAGTTTTAAATGCTTAATTGTGAATTAGTATGTGGTGACTATGATTAAGTATGTACTTAAGTGTAAAGATAACCAAAATCTGTGGGAATAATGATTTTTAACATGTCATGTGCATTGGAAATCCCTGAGACGATTGTTGGAAGGTGTAGGTTGTGTTTTGTTCGTTTTGTTTTGTTTTTGGTTTCTTTTGTTTTGTTTTGCTCGAGGACTAGCAAAAGCTAAGTGTGGGGGAATTTGATAGGAGCATATTTAGGCGACTTACTTAGCTTGTTTTCGTGCATTTATATTGTTAATTCATAGTTGTTTTTGGCGTTTAAGCCATTTTCGTGTGTTTTTAGGTTCATGTGGCTAAGGAAGCAAAAAGATGCATTTTGGAGCATTTTGGAGCAAAATTGGACTTGGAAGGGATAACTTATACTTGGAGCAAAAGGAATGGACGAAATTGAAGAGTTGATGTCACAAGGATTCCTACTTGAAGTAGCCACACACCTTCCACATTTCAGCCACATGCACTTGTTCCTCCATCATTGCACCAACAACAACCAAACATGCACTCCCTTTAATGATGCGAGATTTATACGCACACAAATTAAACCCTCTTTTCGTCAAATTGTAGTATATGTATAAGTAGGGATCGTTCTAGACCGGGGATTAGGAGGGATTGTTAACCACTTGAATTTGACTCAAAAACGTAAAATAACAATATGAAACACTATACTAGACTCAAAGAATGCAAAACTAAACTTTAAAACACTAAAACAAACCAAAAGACTCAAAACAGCACCAAAACACTCAAAACTGCCTAAAAATCACTTTCTGGGCAGTTTTGAGCACCTTGAGTACTTTGGACGAATTTGAGAAACAAAATGAATCAAAACACTTATAAACACAAACTAAATGTATTTCTAACTAATCTAACACTTTAAAAGAAATGGGAGATTGGTTTTGAATGAAACTTGAAATAAAAACAGAAACTTGGAAACAAACAGATTGTAAATTAAAGCATAAGGAAATGAAGTAAACACAAGATGAATGAATCAACAACTAATAAAATAAGAGAGTACCAATGAAGATGAAGCTAGAGATTCGATTTCACCATTGCTAAGCCAAGTCCATGCTTGTTAAGTCAAATTATACTCATCCCTCTACTTATTTCTTGGGTTTGTTTCACTTAGATATGATCAGCCATATGATGTGTGGATTTGATCAAATGTCTCTAATTATGAGCCTAATTGTGATGTGCAACTTTGGTTCCTAATCAAGACTATGTAGTGCATAAGAAACTTTCACAAAACCAAAGGGAACACTCAGCAGGATGTTTGCAAAACATTCCCTTCATTCATTCACATATCCACCAAGATTATGCATGATGTGTGCTTTAATCTTGGCTAAACAACCTGTGGTTAATTCAAATGATGATCAAGCACTAAAATTAACACACTAAGTCACAATTAAATCGGAGAATGAAGCAAGAAATAGATAGATAAAATGAGAATTCCGAATTAACTACATGGCAAACTTTGCAAGGCTACATCGAATCCCTAGAGGAGGATTAGTTACAATTCATGTTTGCAAAGGATTTAACATAAAAATATAAAACATGAATGAACATAGAATTAATAAGAAGAAAGAACCCTTGAAGCAAAACTGATGTAGAATCAAAGAAACACCTAAACATTCCAACAACTCAAACTTGAATTGTATGAACGTTTAGGCCCTCTTATCTTCCTCTTCGTCGTAGCACAAGGTCTAAGGGATGTTGTTGGTGTGTTGAATGGATTGGGGAATTATGGAAATGGAAGGATGATGTTTGGATTGTAAGGGAGAGTCACGGCACAAAGGGGGGTTTATGGTCTACATTTCTGCAATGGATGAAGTGTATGAATGGAATGGATGGAATTTGTGAAGGGCATGGCCCCAAGGGACCAATTTCTGTTGTGAAATGAATTGTTGATGAATGAGAATGAATGAATGAGTATTTATAGGTGAAATGGGGGGAACATGACAGCTAGGTTGCATGTGCTAATGTTTGTGTGTGCATGTGAAATCTGGAATTGCATGTGGAATGAATGATTTCTTGGTAAGGGGATGCATGTGTTGATTAAAGGGGAAATGACAATCTGAAATGGGATAGCATGTGGGTGGAAATGCATGTGGGTGAATGTTTAAAGTGCATGTGCAATGTTTTAAAGGATGGAATGATGGAGGAACAAGTGCATGTGAATGCATGGTGATAGCATGTGCATGGTTTTGGTTGGAATGATGGCAGATTGTGAAAACATGTGAATGCATGTGTTTGATGAATGATAAGTGGTGAATGATATGATAAGTGATAAGTGGTGAATGATATGATAAGTGATAAGTGGTGAATGATATGATAAGTGATAAGTGGTGAATGATAAGTGATATGATATGTGATTATGATAAGTAATGGGAGCATGTGTATGGTTTTGGGAGAAAGGTGGAGATGCACGGCATAAGGGAATTGGAAAGGTTTAAATGTCCTAAAACTAAAGGGAACAAAGTTCCAACACTTTGGTCTTCAATTTCGTCCAACATTTTGGCGCCAAGCATAAGCTATCCATCCTTAGCCCAAAAGTGCTCCAAAAGTCTTCAAAATGCATCTTTTTGCTCCTTTAACCCTTTGGACCTACAAACACACGAAAATAGCTTAAAGGACTAAAATAACTAAAGAAACATAACGTAAATGCACGAGAACAAGCCATTTAAGTCGCATGAATATGCTCCTATCAAATACCCCCACACTTATCTTTTGCTAGTCCTCGAGCAAAACAAAACAACAAGAGAACACGAAACTAGACAAAACGAACAAAACACAACCTACACCTTCCAACAATCGTCTCACGGATTTCCAATGCACATGACAAGTTAAAAATCATTAGTCACATAGATTTTAGTCATCTTCACACTTGAGTATATTCTTAATCATAGTCACCACATACTATTTCACAATTAAGCATTTAAAACCATGTTTTGAATGTAGTAATTATGCCTTAGAGAATTTGCTCAATTCCTTACAAGATATGCACTCGTTTTTCATACAGATTTTCTGACTACACACCCTATACTAGTTATATGTGAGAAGATTGATGTAAATATGAATTCTAACACTCACATATATATATCACAAAGAGAGCAATTTCTGGAGTTAATAAGCATGTTTAGATATGATCTCATGAATGGAATGCTACCACTTAGATGCGAGAACCAGTGACACCATAAGCTCATACCAAGTTCAAACTCCACAAATTGAAATACACAACACTCAAGATAGAAGTCAAGGGTTGTAACGGGGCTTGGGGTATGTGGATAACAAAGAAAGGATATGGAAAACAAAGGTTCTTAAAGAAACAGTGAGCAAAGCATTTGAATCAACTTAGAATTCACTTTTGAATGAAAACTCAACTTTTGAACAAAAAGGGAGATTTTAGACAATTTACGCCCAGAATTGGTGTTTTGGAACCTTTCTTCAATCACTTATTCTTTCATTTTTTTTTCTTTCTTTCTTTTCTCTTTTTTTTTCTTTTGAATCTCAAAACATAAACACTTAAACATTCTCTCC
The DNA here is from genome assembly GCF_963583255.1 of Pyrus communis. Lineage (NCBI taxonomy): Eukaryota > Viridiplantae > Streptophyta > Magnoliopsida > Rosales > Rosaceae > Pyrus > Pyrus communis. Next base: position 9,471,744 of record NC_084805.1, on the reverse strand, counting down.
CCCACACTTATTTTCTTTCATAATGTAACTCAAAAGGAATTCAATTAAGTCATGCTCACTATCTTTTAAGAACAAGGGTGGGGATTGTCCTAAACTAGGATAGGTGAGGAAAATGTGGGTAAACAAAGAATAAAGGCTAAACAAGGTTCAACGGGGTTAAAACTTACAACATATACGAAGTATGGGAAGTAAGGCTATTTGGCTATGGTGGTGGTCAATACACAACTTCTTCTTGAATATGTGTTATGCAAATCAATAACATGCTTTGAATGAAATGGGCATGAGTTCTAGCATTTGGAACTATATGATGAAACGCCTTCTAAGTAGTAACCAAGCAAAGAATAATGAGATCATGCAACGACTTTAGAAAACAAGAAATCACAGATTAAACTCTCCAAAGAACGTTATAGGCTCAAGTCTCTCAGGGTTGTAGCGTTTGTTTGAGTTCCTTCCTTCAAGCATGTTACAAAAACGAATTTTTTCTTTTATGATTGCATGTGAAGTCATACATTATAACCATAACCAAGCATATACCAAGAGTAAATCAAACTTTTCCCTATGTTTATAACTCTTTTTAACCGTCATGCAATTATAAACCAAATCCTTATCATTGTGTTGGAAGGTACCCTAAGACACAAACACACAAAAACGACTCAAAACACTCTTTTTAGGCTTTTCAAAACATTTTCTTCAAATTTTTATGTGAAAAACACACTAAAACACTCTAAAACAATTTAAAAACACCTTAAAACAGCAAGGAACAACATTTGAAGTTATGGGTGATAAAATCCCACGAATTTGTATTAACAACATTAGTTACCCCCCCCACACTTAAATCAAACATTGTCCTCAATGTTTTAAGCATAGATTCACACGAAACATAAGTAAACACACAAAAACGCTAAAACATACTAAACATGGCAAAATGTAATTAACAAAGAGAAGAGTTTAGAGACGCAAATCTGGTTGTGGAATGTAAATTCCATCTTCTCCTTGTTGATTGCATTGAGGCTTGATGTTGTTGACTCCACAGGGGTTCCTCCCATCGTTGATTTTCCTTTGTGCTACTCTTGAACTGGGCAGCAGGATTCTTTTGGTCTCCCCCGAAGGTCTGAGCTTACTCCTTTGGTCTGTTTCTTTGTTCAATCTTTCCAATTCGTATTGAAAAGGGTTGGAGGATAACTCAGCCTATGTTTGTCTCCACATGCTTCAATGTATCATTTTCCTTGCCTTGCTTGCTCCCCTTGCAGAAGTGGTCGAGAGCAACGCTAGGTAAGCAATCAGGAATGAATTGTTGATGAATGAGAATGAATGAATGAGTATTTATAGGTGAAATGGGGGGAACATGACAGCTAGGTTGCATGTGCTAATGTTTGTGTGTGCATGTGAAATCTGGAATTGCATGTGGAATGAATGATTTCTTGGTGAGGGGATGCATGTGTTGATTAAAGGGGAAATGACAATCTGAAATGGTGATAGCATGTGCATGGTTTTGGTTGGAATGATGGCAGATTGTGAAAACATGTGAATGCATGTGTTTGATGAATGATAAGTGGTGAATGATATGATAAGTGATAAGTGGTGAATGATAAGTGATGAATGATAAGTGATATGATATGTGATTATGATAAGTAATGGGAGCATGTGTATGGTTTTGGGAGAAAGGTGGAGATGCACGGCATAAGGGAATTGGAAAGGTTTAAATGTCCTAAAACTAAAGGGAACAAAGTTCCAACACTTTGGTCTTCAATTTCGTCCAACATTTTGGCGCCAAGCATAAGCTATCCATCCTTAGCCCAAAAGTGCTCCAAAAGTCTTCAAAATGCATCTTTTTGCTCCTTTAACCCTTTGGACCTACAAACACACGAAAATAGCTTAAAGGACTAAAATAACTAAAGAAACATAACGTAAATGCACGAGAACAAGCCATTTAAGTCGCATGAATATGCTCCTATCATTTAATCACATGCATAAATCAGCCACATGCATCTCCCATCACCATATCAGATTTCCATCATATTCACATGCATTCCATCCTTTAAAACATTGCACATGCACTCCCTTTAATTAATTAAGCCACATGCACTCCCATCCATTTCATCATTGCAGCCAACACATGCTTTCACATGCATTTTCAGATTGTCCCCTTGCACATGCAGCCACATATTCATTGCACATGCAATTCCAACCCACATGCATCCTTTAATCATTCAAACATGCAGCCACATTCCCTCCTAGCTGTCATGTTCCCCCCATTTCACCTATAAATAAGCATCCATTGCATTCATTCTCATTCAATTCGTCCATATTCAGAAAATCATCCAAAACACCACCAGAAATCATCCGTGAGTTTCCCTACTAATCCAAACACCACTCCAACCACTCCCCATCCCTCCAAAACACTTCACACTATCCCAAAACTCACCTTAGACCTTGTGATACAACAACGAGGAAGAGAAGAGTGCCTAAACGTTCATACAATTCAAGTTTGAGTTGTTGGAATGTTTAGGTGTTTCTTTGATTTCAATGTTTAAATTCAATTCTCTTTGTTTTGTACGTATGAGGAATGGAAGAGAAGAGTGCCTAAACGTTCATACAATTCAAGTTTGAGTTGTTGGAATGTTTAGGTGTTTCTTTGATTTCAAAGTTATGAGGAACTAAACCCCCCTTGGCTAGGGGGGATTCGAAATAAATGTTTATGCTTGCATTTTGATTTGATTACTTCTAATTGCGTTTCATAAGTTGTGGATTCAATTTGTTTAACTATTTGATTGATAACTTATTTATGTATGTTTATTGAGAGTGCACACTTAATTTTCATGCATGAATTTGACGCTAGAATATAAGTGAGTTTCACCTAATAGTTACAAACTTATATTCACAAGTAGTGGAGGTTGCTTATAAACAATCGCGTTAAACGAATTCTTGGCATAAGTTTCATGCAATCATAGTAACGAATGCCCCGTCAACACTTATAATTTTCATAGAGCGTAATGATTCTTGCTTGTATCTCTATTATGCAATCATGTAGGGGACTTGTGGGGAATGTTTTGGGTTGTCGTATGCAATCATCCAATTCAATAACGTTAGGAAGATTTGAAGGTTAATTAGTGCATCACGGTTAACTTGGGGTGTTGAGAATTAATGATTTATTGAAATGCAATTGGAAATCATTTTATTATGCAAGTATAACATATGTGGAGATGAACCCCTTAGCTATTCTATCATCCATTCATTCCATTTCATCAATTTCATAGTTACATTCTGTTTTAAGTTTAATTTGTTCATTTAATTTAATTTCGTATAAACCTCAATCCCCCTTTACTTTAATGTCCAATTTAGTTAGAAAGTGTCTTAGTTTGTGTTTATAAGAGTTTTGAGTCATTTTGTTACACAAATTCGTCCAAATTTGTGTTTGTGCTCAAATCTGCCCAGAAAGTGGTTTTTAGGCAGATTTGAGTGTGTTTGTGTTGTTTTGAGTCTTTTGGTTTGTTTTAGTGTTTTAAAGTTTAGTTTTGCATTCTTTGAGTCTAGTATAGTGTTTTATATTGTTATTTTACGTTTGAATCAAGCCATAATCTTAAATTCGTCCAGCATTGGGTTTAAGGTCAGAAACTGCCTAGTTAGTGTTTTTAGGCAGTTTTGAGTCTTTTGAACTTGTTTTGAGTCCTTTGAGTCTTTGTGAACGTTTTTAACTTTGTTTTTATGTTTTTGAGTCAAATCCAAGTGATTAACAATCCCTCCTAATCCCCGGTCCAGAACGATCCCTACTTATACATATACTACAATTTGACGAAAAGAGGGTTAATTTATGCGCGTATAATTCTCGCATCAACGCGTCCACCGATTCAAAGAGCCGGAATTTCCGGCGTAAGTTAGGCGACGCTTTCTCGGCTTTTCAGAAAACGCGTTCAACTTTGTCAAAAGATTTCTGACAAAGCTGAAAACACGTGGAGGCCATCATCGCAACTACACGTCTTTAGCCGACAAGCGCAAAGTTCGGCGACGATTTCTCTGCTTTTCAGAAAACCCGTGCAGCTTTGTCAAAAGGAGACGCATCTGCACTACCACGTGTCGTTCAGAAAGAGAAGGGGCGTCGTTCAGAAATCGAAGGGGCGCCTGCTCAGAAATCGAAGAGGCGTCGTTCTGATATCGAAGAGACATTTGTCGACAAGGGTAAAAGAACAGTACCACCACTTGATATTATCTCTATATATGTCGACCTTCGTCTTTTATGGCAAGGCAAACCTGAAGAAAAATGCCCAACTCTCCCTCACCTCTGAGGGCGCACTCCCAGCAAAGCCTTTCGAAAGACTCAATTCTTTCTTCTTCCCCAAAGATGATACCAGATGCCTGGAGTACATATGACCCAGAAGGAAGCAGCACAACAAATACATGTGCTGATTCATTCACCGCTTCTTCAAAAGCAAAGGTATCTCATATCATCAAGGTCAAAAGCAAAAGTATCTCATATCATGCTCTTTCCCTGTCTTTTTCTTTGTCCTTGTTCTTACTCGCATAGCAAAGTAAAAGAAGCAATCAGCCGGCACTTGGAGTCAATCTTCCGATCTGGAGCCAACTGCCTGGAATCTATTCCTGATTGCTTACCTAGCGTTGCTCTCGAGTAGTCATCTTCAACGGTTGATACACTTCCGGAGAAGGGACCACTTCTGCAAAGGGGAGCGAGTAAGGCAAGTGAAAATGATACATTGAAGCATGTGGAGACAAACATAGGCTGAGTTATCCTCCAACCCTTTTCAATACGAATTGGAAAGATTGAACAAAGAAACAGACCAAAGGGGTAAGCTCAGACCTTCGGGGAAGACCAAAAGAATCCTCCAGCCCAGTAGCACAAAGGAAAATCAACAAGTGGAGGAGACCAAAAGAATCATGCAGCCCAGTTCAAGAGTATGCCTGTGGAATCACCAAGATCAATGCCTCAATGCAATCACCAAGGAGAAGAGGGAATTTACACTCCATAACCAAATTTGCTAATCCCTTGTGTTTTTGCCGTATGTTTTTAGTGTAATTTACCTAGTTTTCTTATTTTGTTTTGTTTTCTTGGTTTAGGTACTAGTGCATGACGCGGAGTTCTCAAACTGTGCATGCACATATCTTGGACTTTAACGACGATTTTGAACGTGATTTGAGAAGAAAGAGGAGGCATCCCGAACCTAGTGAACCTAGTTCAAGTTCAGAGGCCGAATCTGAGTTTGAAAGTGTGGAAGAAGAAGTTATGGCAGCGGACAATCGAACCATTAAAGAGCTTTCGGCCTCGGGGTTGACCAATGCCACACCATTATGCTTTCAATACCCCGCGGCTGCCCAAGGCAAGACCGATGAATTCGAGTTGAAGTCAAGCTTGTTGCACCACATTCCGAAATACCATGGGCTTTCCATGGAAGATCCCAACAAGCATCTCAAGGAGTTCGAGGTTGTTTGTTCGAGCATGACACCCATAAATGTCGATGGGAACATTCTAATGATGAAAGCTTTTCCATTCTCTCTTGTGGAAAAGGCTAAGGATTGGCTTTATGAATGGCACCATAGCAACCCACGGCATACAAATGAACAATTATGCCGTGGCCTTTGATGAAGATGTAATAGAGACCGTGGCAGCCCTAGAGTCATTGCCACGGCTCCAAGGTAAGTCCCCTAGTCCAATTTCCATTCCAATTTCAACTAATAAGTTGCTTCCTTCTATAGAACAACCACCTACCCTTGAGCTCAAACCGTTGCCAAATCACTTGAAGTATGTGTTTTTGGGAGAGCTGATGCGGGATTTAGACGCACACAAATTATACCCTCTTTTCGTCAAATTGTAGTATATGTATAAGTAGGGATCGTTCTAGACCGGGGATTAGGAGGGATTGTTAACCACTTGGATTTGACTCAAAAACGTAAAATAACAATATGAAACACTATACTAAACTCAAAGAATGCAAAACTAAACTTTAAAACACTAAAACAAACCAAAAGACTCAAAACAACACAAACACACTCAAATCTGCCTAAAAACCACTTTCTGGGCAGATTTGAGCACAAACACAAATTTGGACGAAATTAAGTATTAACTTGACTCAAGAACGTAAAAACACAATATAAAACACTAAACTAACTCAAAGAATGTAAAACTAAATGCTTGAAACACTAAAACAAACCAAAAGACTCAAACATCACCCAAAACACTCAAAACTGCCTTAAAATCACTTTCTGGGCAGTTTTGAGCACTTTGGTGAATTTGGACGAAATTGGGAAATAAAATGAATCAAAACACTTAAAAGCACAAACTAAATTGATTTCTAACTAAATTGGACATTAAAGTAAAGGGGGATTTAGATTTATACGAAAATTGAAATAACAAAACAAGTTAATAAACTAAACAGATTGTAAAACGAATTTGATGGAATGGAATGAATGGATGATAGAATGGCTAAGGGGTTCATCTCCATACATGTTATACTTGCATAATAAAATGATTTCCAATTGCATTTCAATAAACTATGATACTCAACACCCCAAGTTAACCGTGATGCACTAATTAACCTTCAAATCTTCCTAACGTTATTGAATTGGATGATGCATGCGACAATTCAAAACATTCCCCACAAGTCCTCAACATGAATGCATAGAAGAGGTACAAGCAAGAATCATTACGCTCTATGAAAATTATAAGTGTTGACGAGGCATTCGTTACTATGGATTGCATGAAACTTATGCCAAGAATTCATTTAACGCGATTGTTTATAAGCAACCTCCACTACTTGTGAATATAAGTTCATAACGATTAGGTGAAACTCACTTATATTCTAGCGTCATATTCATGCATGAAAATTAAGTGTGCACTCTCAATGAACATACATAAATAAGTTATCAATCAAACAGTTAAACGAATTGAATCCACAACTTATGAAACGCAATTAGAAGTATTCAAATCAAAATGCAAGCATAAACATATATTTGAATCACCCCCTAACCAAGGGGGTTTTAGTTCCTCATGGTACAAAACAAAGAGAATCAAAGAAACACCTAAACATTCCAACAACTCAAACTTGAATTGTATGAACGTTTAGGCCCTCTTATCATCCATTCCTCATTCGTACAAAACAAAGAGCATTGAAATTAAACATTGAAATCAAAGAAACACCTAAACATTCCAACAACTCAAACTTGAATTGTATGAACGTTTAGGCACTCTTCTCTTCCTCTTCGTTGTGGCACAAGGTCTAAGGTGAGTTTGATGGTGTGAATGGTTTGGGGAGTGGTGTTTGGATTAATAGGGAAGGCACGGCACAAGGGTGGTTTGATGTCTATATTTCTGCAATGGATGAGTTTATGGAAGAGTGTTTGGAATGGATGAATTTCTGGCACAAAGGCCTTATTTCTGTGGTGAATCGATCTCCCTCCTTGTGGCTGCAATGAAGGGTTATTTATAGGTGAAATGGGGGGAACATGACAGCTAGAAGGGTGGTGGAAATCTGGAATGGTGATGGGAGATGCATGTGGCTGATTTATGCATGTGATTAAAGGATGGAAATGCATGTGCTTTGAATAAGTGGCTGCATGTGCAAGGGGACAATCTGGAAATGAGATGGGAGATGCATGTGGCTGATTTGAATGTGTTTGCATGTGAATTAAAGCTAGGGTGAATGATGATAAATGCATGTGGATGGAAATAATGAAGGGTGAATGTGCATGTGCTGCAATGGGTTGGGAAAACATGTGAGGGAATGATTAAGGTGAATGAATAATGAAATGGGAAAGCATGTGCAAAAGGGGAATGCATGTGGCTGCAAGGTTTTGTGTTAGGTGATGGGTGCATGTTAAGTGATAAGTGATTATGATAAGTGATATGATAAGTGATGATGATAAGTGATAAGTGATATGATATGTGGTTATGATAAGTGATAAGTGGTGATGATAAGTAATAAGTGGTGATGATAAGTAATGATATGTGGGAGTGTGGCTGAAATGAAGGAGTGGAATGTTGGAATGTTATGCACGGCTAAGGAAATTGGAAAGGTTTAAATGTCCTAAAACTAAAGGGAACAAGGTTCCAACACTTTGGTCTTCAATTAGGTCTTCAATTTCGTCCAACACTTTGGCGCCAAGCATAAGCTATCCATCCTTAGCCCAAAAGTGCTCCAAAAGTCTCCAAAATGCATCTTTTTGCTCCTTTAGCCCTTTGGACCTACAAACACACGAAAATAGCTTAAAGGACTAAAATAACTAAAGAAACATAACGTAAATGCACGAGAACAAGCCATTTAAGTCGCATGAATATGCTCCTATCAAGAGCAAGACACATTGCCCGTCATTATAGCTTCATCACTCACGGAACAAGAGGAGGAGAAGTTGGTGAGGGTTCTCAAAGAGCACAAAACAGCCATTGGGTGGACTTTGGCCGATATCAAGGGTATAAGCCCTACCACGTGCATGCATCGAATTCTCATGGAAGAAGGCGCCAAAACATCAAGGGAAGCCCAACGTCGACTCAACCCACCAATGATGGAAGTAGTGAAGAAGGAAATCATCAAGTTACTAGATTGTGGCGTCATCTATCCCATCTCGGATAGTTGTTGGGTTTCACCGGTCCAAGTGGTTCCCAAAAAGTCCGGAGTCACTGTGGTGAAGAATGAAGAAGATGAACTTGTGCCTACACGCATTCAAACCGGTTGGAGGGTGTGCATTGACTATAGGAAGCTAAATGCCGCAACAAGGAAAGATCACTTCCCTTTACCATTCATTGATCAAATGCTTGAAAGGTTAGCCGGTCATTCTTTTTATTGCTTTCTTGATGGTTATTCGGGTTACAATCAAATTGTCATAGCGCCGGATGATCAAGAAAAGACCACCTTTACTTGTCCATTTGGTACTTTTGCATATCGTCGTATGCCATTTGGTTTATGCAATGCACCGGCCACTTTCCAACGATGCATGGTAAGTATCTTCTCTGATTATGTTGAAAAGATAATTGAAGTATTTATGGACGATTTTAGTGTGTTTGGAGACTCATTTGATGCTTGTTTGCATAATCTCACTTTAATCTTGAAAAGATGCATGGAAACTAACCTTGTTTTGAATTGGGAAAAATGTCATTTTATGGTTAAACAAGGTATAGTTTTGGGTCATATCATCTCTGAAAAAGGAATTGAAGTTGATAAGTCTAAAATAGATCTTATACGTCACTTACCCTCTCCTACTTCGGTTAGAGAGGTCCGTTCTTTTCTTGGCCATGCAGGATTCTATAGACGATTTATCAAGGATTTTTCTAAAATTGCACAACCACTATGCCGTCTCCTACAAAAAGAAGTGGCGTTTGAATTCACTAAGGAGTGCACGGCATCATTCAACCAACTCAAGGAGTTGTTGACCACGGCACCCATTATTGTTCCCCCGGATTGGAGCCTCCCGTTCGAGCTTATGTGTGATGCGTCCGACTATGCTTTAGGAGCAGTTGTAGGACAAAGAAAGGACAAGAGGCCGCATGTCATCTACTACGCCTCACGGGCGTTGAATGATGCTCAACTTAATTATTCCACAACCGAAAAAGAACTCTTGGCTATTGTATTTGCATTAGATAAGTTTAGATCATATCTTCTTGGTACTAAAGTAATTGTTTTCACTGACCATGCAGCCTTGAAGTATCTTCTCACCAAAAAGGAGGCTAAGCCAAGACTCATTCGTTGGATGCTCCTACTTCAAGAGTTCGATCTTGAAATCCGAGACAAGAAAGGGTGTGAAAACGTGGTGGCTGACTGATAGGAGCATATTTATGCGACTTAAATGGCTTGTTCTCGTACATTTACGTTATGTTTCTTTAGTTATTTTAGTACTTTAAGCTATTTTCGTGTGTTTGTAGGTCCAAAGGGCTAAAGGAGCAAAAAGATGCATTTTGGAGACTTTTGGAGCACTTTTGGGCTAAGGACGGATAGCTTATGCTTGAAGCCAAAGTGTTGGACGAAATTGAAGACCTAATTGGAGCCAAAGTGTTGGAACCTTGTTCTCTTTAGTTTTAGGACATTTAAACCTTTCCTAATCCCAATCATGCCATGCATAACACACATCCATTCTAACACATTGTCATTGCACATGCATTTCCTTCATTAGTTAACCCACATGCACTTATCACTTATCATCACCACATATCATATCACTTAATCACTTATCACTTATCATCACCACTTAACCACTTATCATATCATAACCACATATCATATCACTTATCACTTATCACTTAACATATCATCCACTTCACCTACAACATCCACCTACTTCACCTACAAATGACATAGCCATATGTTCCCTCCACTACTCCTATAAATACCCTTGCATTCATTCATTCATGGACATCTCATTTCATACACAACACACCACAAACACATCCCTTTCTCTCTTAGCCGTGAGTCTCCCCTTATAATCCAAACACCATTTTTCCATTCCCCTTCCACTTCTCCACCATTCCTCTTCCATTCCACACTTCCATCCCCCAAACCAATTATCCCTAGACCTTATGCTACAATAAAGAGGAAGAGAAGAGAGCCTAAACGTTCATACAATTCAAGTTTGAGTTGTTGGAATGTTTAGGCGTTTCTTTGATTTCAATGTTTAATTTCAATTCTCTTTGTTTTGTATGAGGAACTAAACCCCCCTTTAGCTAGGGGGTGATTCGAAATATATGTTTATGCTTGCATTTTGATTTGATTACTTCTAATTACGTTTCATAAGTTGTGAATTCAATTTGTTTAACTGTTTTATTGATAACCTATTTATGTATGTTTATTGAGAGTGCACACTTAATTTTCATGCATGAATTTGACGCTAGAATATAAGTGAATTTCACCTAATCGTTATGAACTTATATTCACAAGTAGTGGAGGTTGCTTATAAACAATCGCGTTAAACGAATTCTTGGCATAAGTTTCATGCAATCATAGTAACGAATGCCTTGGCAACACTTATAGTTTTCAAAGAACTTAATGATTCTTGCTTGTATCTCTATTATGCAATTCATGTAGGGAACTTGTGAGGAATGCTTTGGGTTGTCGTATGCAATCATCCAATTCATTAACTTAAGGAAAACTTGACGGTTAATTTAAGCGGACCTAATTAACTTGGAGTGTTGAGAATTAATGATTTATTGAAATGCAATTGGAAATCGTTTTATTATGCAAGTATAACATGTATGGAGATGAACCCCTTAGCTAGCATTCATCCATTCAATTCCATCACATTCATATTTACATTCTGTCTAGTTTATTAACTTGTTTCGTTATTTCAATTTTCGTAAAACCTAAACCCCCCTTTACTTTCTTGTTCTTTAATGCTTAGAATCTGTTTAGTTTATGTTTTAAAGTATTTTTGAATTCTTTGAGTCTAGTTTAGTGTTTTATATTGTGTTTTTATGTTTTTGAGTCAAATCCAAGTGATTAACAATCCCTCCTAATCCCCGGTCCAGAACGATCCCTACTTATATACTTACTACAATTGATAAAAAGAGGGTTTAATTTGTGTGCGTATAAATCATCGCATCAAATTTTGGCGCCGTTGCCGGGGATTAGAAAATTTGCTAATCCCTTGGATTGTTTGTTTCTGTATTGTCTTTTAGATTTAGTTTTTATTTGTGTTTTGTTTGTTAAGAACAACATGGCACTTGATAACGCTTCTCTTTTGTCACAGCTCATGGAAAGGTCCCAAATGCAAAGAGTTGATATATCTAATCTTCAATCAAGGAATAACGTGTTTTCCAATACTTACAATTCGGATTGGAGTGATCATTCAAACTCTATGTGGTGGGAACCTCAAAATGCTTAACAAGGAGGATATTGGCAGCCACCACAACCTCATATTCAATATGCCCAACCAAACTCAAGTTCGTCAATAGATTATAATCAAAAGCTTAATGAATTAATTTGTTTGGTGCAGGGCTCACAAAATCAAGACAATGAGGCTCAACAAGAAGGATATTGGCAGCCATATGAGGAGTTCTATTCAACGCCTATGCAGCCACCACAAAGGTTGGACCACTTGGACAAGCAAATTGGGCAGATCGTGGAGTTCGTAGGACAGTTTCGAGACCAAGGCGAACTCCCTAGTTCAACCATTGCAAATCCGAAGGGAGAATTTGAAACTGCCAAGGAAATCATGTTGAGAAGTGACAAGGAGGTTGGAACGGACCCTCAACCATCAAAATCAAATCACAAGGAAGAGGAATACACCCAACCCACGGAAAGGGTGGAAACACCTTTACCGGAGGCACCTATTGCTCCTATGCCATCTAATACAGGTATGGTTGTTCCAAATTTCATTATTTTTAACCCTGTTCCAAGATTCATGACTTCCAAGGAAGAAGAAGGTGAAAAAGACATCTTGGAAGCCCTTCCAAAGGTGACAAGTAAGGAATGTCATGAATTCATCAAAGAGGACGTTCTTGAAACCACAAAATCCAAAGAAGTTAAATTTGATGACATTGGACAAGTCATAACCATCACTTGCAATCTGGCCAAATCCAATATCCCTGAAACTTTCAAAGGAGTGGTGTTTGTCATTGAGTTCTTGTCGGACAAAACAAGTAAGTTTTTTTCAAATTCCTTTACATTTTATACTAACTTGCTATTTTTTTTTAATCAGGCACCTACACTAGAATTCAAACCATTGCCGGTTCACTTCAAGTATCACCTTCCATTCAAGGACCAATTACATGCCGTTTGATTTTATTTATGTTAATAAAAAATAAAAAATAAAAAAAAAAAAAAAAAAAAGAAAAAAAAAAAAAAGAAAGATACTAAACGTGGAGAAAGGTGGAGCTTCACAAAGGTTGTTTGCGTGAAGCCCCAATACGAGGCGCAGAAGCGGAAGGCATAGAAGCGGGAGGCATAGAAGCGGGAGGCATCGGAGCGGAAGCCATCGGAGCTAGAGCATTCCAGGCCTCAATACTTGGCCAAGCGCTGGATGACCCAGGAAAAAGGTGCCTCTGGAGATAAGACGCAAGCCTTTGACGGTCACTGTGAATTCGACCCTCAGATTCTTGCAGCTCATCAAGCTTCCTCTTCATCCCCGACGAATAGTTATTTGCAAGCACATGCAAACTTCTATTCTCGTACTTAAGCTGCTGGATCTCTTGCTTAAGTCTTTCCACCTCTGCCATCAACGATTCCACTTGGCGAGACCGAGCAAGCAGGCGTTGGCCCATGTTGGACACAGAACTCGCACACTGAACACTAAGTGCGAGGGACTCTTGAACGGCCAACTCATCGGACCGTCCTGACAGCAGCCTACTATCTTTTGGAGTGAGGAGGTTTTTAGCTACTATTGTAGCTGTTGTGGTGTCCTGCATCACAGAGTCTTCACCTGAAAGAGGACCGTTAGAAGATAAAAAAGAAGGGCGCCATACATTACCTTGACGGGGCGCAACCGGATCGCTGCTGAGACTCAAATCTAAGCTAAGGTTCAATGAGTTCGCCATTTTTTTTCAACGATGTTCAAAGAGAAGGGGTGGATGGAGTTAAAATTTCACAAAGGGCCGGAGTCGAGTTTCAGGAATGGGAAATCTTCAGAGTGTGTGTGTTGGGGTGATTGATAGCTCTATAAAAAGCCAAGACGACGCGTCCACCGATTCAAAGAGCCGGATTTTCCGGCGTAATTTAGGCGACGCCCCCTCGGCTTTTCAAGAAAACGCGTTCAACTTTGTCAAAAGATTTCTGACAAAGCTGAAAACACGTGGAGGCCATCATCGCATCTACACATCTTTAGCCGACAAGCGCAAAGTTCGGCGACGCTTTCTCTGCTTTTCAGAAGACGCGTGCAGCTTTGTCAAAAGGAGCCGCATCTGCACTACCACGTGTCGTTCAGAAAGCGAAGGGGCGTCGTTCAGAAATCGAAGGGGCGCCTGCTCAGAAATCGAAGAGGCGTATTCAAAGATCGAAGAGGCACCACTATTTCAAAGAACCGGATTTGCGGGATCAAAACGTTTGTCGACAAGGGTAAAAAGTACCACCACTTGATATTATCTCTATATATGTCGACCTTCGTCTTTTATGGCAGGGCAAACCTGAAGAAAATGCCCAACTCTCCCTCACCTCTGAGGGCGCACTCCCAGCAAAGCCTTTCAAAATACTCAATTCTTTCTTCTTCCCCAAAGATGATACCAGATGCCTGGAGTACATATGACCCAGGAGGAAACGGCGGATTGAAGCATGTGCTGATTCATTCACCGCTTCTTCAAAGCAAAGGTATCTCATATCATCAAGGTCAAAAGCAAAAGTATCTCATATCATGCTCTTTCCCTATCTTTTTCTTTGTCCTTGTTCTTACTTGCATGGCAAAGTAAAAGAAGCAATCAGCTAGCACTTGGAGTCAGTCTTCCGATCTGGAGCCAACTGCCTGGAATCTATTCCTGATTGCTTACCTAGCGTTGCTCTCGAGTAGTCATCTTCAACGGTTGATACACTTCCAGAGAAGGGACCACTCCTGCAAAGATTGAACAAAGAAACAGATAACAGGAGGAAGCTCAGACCTTCGGGGGAAACCAAAAGAACCATCCTGCTGCCCAGTTCAAGAAGTAGCACAAAGGAAAATCAACGATGGGCAGAAACCAGTTCAAGAGTAAGCCTGTGGAATCACAAAGATCAAAGCCTCAATGCAATCACCAAGGAGAAGAGGGAATTTACACTCCATAACCAGATTTGCGTCCCTAAACTCTTCTTTTTGTTAATTACATTATGCCATGTTTAAAATGTTTAGTTGCTTTTTGTGTGTTTACTTATGTTTTGTGTGAATCTATGCTTAAAACATTGAGGACAATGTTTGATTTAAGTGTGGGGGGGGGGGGGTAACTAAAGTGTTTTGATGCAAATTCGTAGGGTTTTATCCACCATAACTTCTAATGTTGTTCCTTGCTGTTTTAAGGTGTTTTTAAGTTGTTTTAGAGTGTTTTAGTGTGTTTTGTTTTATAATTCGAAAATCCCATAAAAATTTGAAAAATTGTTTTGAAAAACCCAAAAAGAGTTGTTTTAAAAGTCGTTTTTGTGTGTTTGTGTCTTAGGGTACCTTCCAACACAATGATAAGGATTTGGTTTATAATTGCATGACGGTTAGAAAGAGTTATAAACATAGAGAAAAGTTTGATTTACTCTTGGTATATGCTTGGTTATGGTTATAATGTATGACTTCACATGCAATCATAAAAGAAAAATTCGTTTTTGTAACATGCTTGAAGGAAGAAACTCAAACAAACGCTACATCCCTGTGAGACTCGAGCCATTACTTTCTTTGGAGAGTTATTTTCTGTGATTCTTTATTTTCTAAAGTTGTTGCATGATCTCATTATTCCTTGCTTGGTTGCTGATAGGAGCATATTTATGCGACTTAAATGGCTTGTTCTCGTACATTTACGTTATGTTTCTTTAGTTATTTTAGTACTTTAAGCTATTTTCGTGTGTTTGTAGGTCCAAAGGGCTAAAGGAGCAAAAAGATGCATTTTGGAGACTTTTGGAGCACTTTTGGGCTAAGGACGGATAGCTTATGCTTGAAGCCAAAGTGTTGGACGAAATTGAAGACCTAATTGGAGCCAAAGTGTTGGAACCTTGTTCTCTTTAGTTTTAGGACATTTAAACCTTTCCTAATCCCAATCATGCCATGCATAACACACATCCATTCTAACACATTGTCATTGCACATGCATTTCCTTCATTAGTTAACCCACATGCACTTATCACTTATCATCACCACATATCATATCACTTATCACTTATCATCACCACTTAACCACTTATCATATCATAACCACATATCATATCACTCATCACTTATCACTTAACATAACATCCACCTACTTCACCTACAACATCCACCTACTTCACCTACAACATCCACCCACTTCACCTACAACATCCACCTACTTCACCTACAACATCCACCAACTTCACCTACAACATCCACCTACTTCACCTACAAATGACATAGCCATATGTTCCCTCCACTACTCCTATAAATACCCTTGCATTCATTCATTCATGGAGATCTCATTCCATTTCACAACACAACACCCCTCAAACACTTCCATTATTCCCTAACCGTGAGTCCCCCTTCCACCATTCCTCATCCATTTCCATAATTCCCCAAACCTCACCTTAGACCTTGTGCTACAACAACGAGGAAGATAAGAGGGCCTAAACGTTCATACAATTCAAGTTTGAGTTGTTGGAATGTTTAGGTGTTTCTTTGATTTCAAAGTTTAAATTCAATTCTCTTTGTTTTGTACGTATGAGGAATGGAAGAGAAGAATGCCTAAACGTTCATACAATTCAAGTTTGAGTTGTTGGAATGTTTAGGTGTTTCTTTGATTTCAAAGTAATGAGGAACTAATCCCCCTTTAGCTAGGGGGTGATTCGAAACTATGTTTATATTTGCAATATGAATTGATTACTTTTGGTTGGAATTTCATAAGTTGTGGATTCAATTCGTTTAACTGTTTGATTGATAACTTATTTATGTATGTTCATTGAGATTGCAAGCTTAATTTTCATGCATGAATATGACGCTAGAATATAAGTGAGTTTCACCTAATCGTTATGAACTTATATTCACAAGTAGTGGAGGTTGCTTATAAACAATCGCGTTAAACGAATTCTTGGCATAAGTTTCATGCGTATTCCATAGTAACGAATGCCTCGTCAACACTTCTAATTTTCATTGAACTTAATGATCTTTGTTGAATGTCTCTATCATGCGTATTCCATAGTTAGGGACTTTGATTAAGAATAATTTGGTTGTAATGCGTATTCCATTCAATCCAATGAATTTAGGGAAATCTGAAAGTTAATTTAAGCGGACCTAATTAACTTGGAGCATTGAGTTTCATAATTTATCGAAAGACCAACTGAGAATCAATCTTGTATGCAAGTATAACATGTGTGGAGAAGAACCCCTTAGCTAGCCTTCATTCCATTTATTCCATCATCCATATTCACATTTACATTCTGCTTAGTTTATTAACTTGTTTTGTTATTTCAATTTTCGTCAAATCAAAACTCTTCCCCCCTTTTTCCTTATTGTTCAATTTAGTTTATGTTTTAAAGCATTTTGAGTCTTTGGTTTGTCTTAGTGATTTAAAGTTTAGTTTTGCATTTTTTGAGTCTAGTATAGTGTTTTAAACTTTATTTTACGTTTTTTAGTCAAATCCAAGTGATTAACAATCCCTCCTAATCCCCGGTCCAGAACGATCCCTACTTATATCATTACTACAATTGTCAAAAAGAGGGTTTAATTTGTGTGCGTATAATTCTCGCATCAAATTTTGGCGCCGTTGCCGGGGATTAGAAAATTTGCTAATCCCTTGGATTATTTGTTTCTGTATTGTCTTTTAGATTTAGTTTTTTTTATTTGTGTTTTGTTTGTTAAGAACAACATGGCACTTGATAACGCTTCTCTTTTGTCACAGCTCATGGAAAGGTCCCAAATGCAAAGAGTTGATATATTTAATCTTCAATCAAGGAATAACGTGTTTTCCAATACTTACAATTCGGATTGGAGTGATCATTCAAACTCTATGTGGTGGGAACTGATGCGTGAATTTATACGCACACAAATTAAACCCTCTTTTCGTCAAATTGTAGTATATGTATAAGTAGGGATCGTTCTAGACCGGGGATTAGGAGGGATTGTTAACCACTTGGATTTGACTCAAAAACGTAAAATAACAATATGAAACACTGTACTAGACTCAAAGAATGCAAAGCTAAACTTTAAAACACTAAGACAAACCAAAAGACTCAAAACAACACAAACACACTCAAATCTGCCTAAAAACCACTTTCTGGGCAGATTTGAGCACAAACACAAATTTGGACGAAATTAAGTAATAACTTGACTCAAGAACGTAAAAACACAATATAAAACACTAAACTAACTCAAAGAATGTAAAACTAAACACTTAAAACATTAAAACAAACCAAAAGACTCAAACATCACCCAAAACACTCAAAACTGCCTTAAAATCACTTTCTGGGCAGTTTTGAGCACTTTGGTGAATCTGGACGAAATTGGGAAATAAAATGAATCAAAACACTTAAAAGCACAAACTAAATTGATTTCTAACTAAATTGGACATTAAAGTAAAGGGGGATTTAGATTTATACGAAAATTGAAATAACAAAACAAGTTAATAAACTAAACAGATTGTAAAACGAATTTGATGGAATGGAATGAATGGATGATAGAATGGCTAAGGGGTTCATCTCCATACATGTTATACTTGCATAATAAAATGATTTCCAATTGCATTTCAATAAACCATGAAACTCAACACCCCGGGTTAATCGTGATGCACTAATTAACCTTCAAATCTTCCTAACGTTATTGAATTGGATGGGTTAGCGCATACAACAATTCAAAACATTCCCCACAAGTCCTCAACATGAATGCATAGAAGAGATACAAGCAAGAATCATTACGCTCTATGAAAATTATAAGTGTTGACGAGGCATTCGTTACTATGGATTGCATGAAACTTATGCCAAGAATTCGTTTAACGCGATTGTTTATAAGCAACCTCCACTACTTGTGAATATAAGCTCATAACGATTAGGTGAAACTCACTTATATTCTAGCGTCATATTCATGCATGAAAATTAAGCGCGCATTCTCAATAAACATACATAAATAAGTTATCAATCAAACGGTTAAACAAATTGAATCCACAACTTATGAAACGCAATTAGAAGTAATCAAATCAAAATGCAAGCATAAACATATATTTCGAATCCCCCCCCTAGCCAAGGGGGGTTTAGTTGAATTTAAACATTGGAATCAAAGAAACACCTAAACATTCCAACAACTCAAACTTGAATTGTATGAACGTTTAGGCCCTCTTCTCTTCCATTCCTCATTCGTACAAAACAAAGAGTATTGAAATTAAACATTGAAATCAAAGAAACACCTAAACATTCCAACAACTCAAACTTGAATTGTATGAACGTTTAGGCCCTCTTATCTTCCTCTTCGTTGTAGCACAAGGTCTAAGGATAGTTTGATGGTGTGAATGGTTTGGGGAGTGGTTGGAGTGGCTGCAATGGAGGAGAAAAGTGTTTTGGTGGCTGCTGCAAGGGTGTGGAGAGGTTTTGACGAATTTCTGGAATATGGAAGAGTGAATGAATGAAATGTGTATGAATGAGTGTGTATTTATAGGTGAAATGGGGGGAACATGACAGCTAGGAGGGAATGTGGCTGCATGTTTGAATGATTAAAGGATGCATGTGGGTTGGAATTGCATGTGCAATGAATATGTGGCTGCATGTGCAAGGGGACAATCTGAAAATGCATGTGAAAGCATGTGTTGGCTGCAATGATGAAATGGATGGGAGTGCATGTGGCTTAATTAATTAAAGGGAGTGCATGTGCAATGTTTTAAAGGATGGAATGCATGTGAATATGATGGAAATCTGATATGGTGATGGGAGATGCATGTGGCTGATTTATGCATGTGAATGCATGTGGCTGCAATGGATTAGGAATCCTTCAATTTCGTCCATTCCTTTTGCTCCAAACATAAGCTATCCATTCCAAGTCCAATTTTGCTCCAAAATGCTCCAAAATGCATCTTTTTGCTTCCTTAGCCATATGAACCTAAAAACACACGAAAATTGCTTAAACGACTAAAACAACTATGAATTAACAATATAAATGCACGAAAACATGCTAAGTAAGTCGCCTAAATATGCTTCTATCAAATTCCCCCACACTTATCTTTTGCTAGTCCTCGAGCAAAACAAAACAAAAGAAACCAAAAACAAAATAAAACGAACAAAACACAACCTATACCTTCCAACAATCATCTCAGGGATTTCCAATGCACATGACAAGTTAAAAAAATCATTATTCCCACAGATTTTAGCCATCTTTACACTTAAGTACATTCTTACTCATAGTCACCACATACTAGTTCACAATTAAGCATTTAAAACCATGATTTGAATGTAGTAACATGCCTTTAGAGAATTCCCTCAATTCCTCACTAGATGTACTCTCGTTTTTCACACAGATTTTCTGACTACACTCCCTACACTAGGTATATGTGAGAAGATTGATGTAAACATGTAGACGAACACTCACATATGTTATAACAAGGAAAGCATTTTCTGGATTTATGATAATCACATGATTATGATCTCATGAATGGAATGCTACTACTTAGGATGAGAACCAGTGATTCCATAAGCTCATATCAATTCCAAACTCCACATTATTGAACACATAACGATCAAGATAGAAGCATAAGGGTTGAGACGGGGCTAAAGGTGTTTGGCTAACAAAGAAGGGATATGGAAAACAAAGGTTCTTAAAGAAATAGCGAGCAAAGCATTTGAATTAACTTAGAATTCACTTTTGAATGAAAACTCAACTTTTGAACAACAAGGGGGAACAAGCTCCTTTTTTTTTTCTTTCTTTCTTTCTTTTCTTTTCTGTTTTTTTTTCTTTTTCATATGTTTTTCAGAATTTTTTCTTTTCTTTTGACTCTCAAAACATACATAAACGCTTAAGAACAAAACATTCTCTCCCCCACACTCATTTTCTTTCATAATGTACTCAAAAGGAATTCATTTAAGTCATGCTCACTATCTTTTAAGAACAAGGGTGTGGACAGTCCTAAACTAGGCTAGGTTAGGATAATGTGGGTTAACAATGAATAAAGGCTAAACAAAGCTCAACGGGGTTAAAACTTACAACAAATACGAAAAATGGGAAGTAAGGCTATTTGGCTATGGTGGCAACTACACAACTTCATCTTGATATATGTTATGCAATTCAATGTCATGCTTTGAATGAAACGGATATAAGTTCTAGCATTTAGTTCTATCATGATACAATTGCATTCTAAGTAGCAACCAAGCAAGGAATAATGAGATCATGCAACAACTTTAGAAAACAAAGAATCACAGAAAATAACTCTCCAAAGAAAGTAATGGCTCGAGTCTCACAGGGATGTAGCGTTATTATGAGTTTCTTCCTTCAAGCATGTTACAAAAACGAATTTTTCTTTTATGATTGCATGTGAAGTCATATATTATAACCATAACCAAGCATATACCAAGAGTAAATCAAACTTTTCTCCATGTTTATAACTCTTTTTAACAGTCATGCAATTACAAACCAAATCCTTATCATTGTGTTGGAAGGTACCCTAAGACACAAACACACAAAAACGACTCAAAACACTCTTTTTAGGCTTTTCAAAACATGTTTTTTAAATTTTTATGTGATTTTCGGAGTTATAAAACAAAACACACTAAAAACACTCTAAAACAACTTAAAAACACCTTAAAACAGCAAGGAACAACATTTGAAGTTATGGGTGATAAAATCCCACGAATTTGCATTAACAACATTAGTTACCCCCCCACACTTAAATCAAACATTGTCCTCAATGTTTTAAGCATAGATTCACACAAAACATAAGTTAACACACAAAAAGCATTTAAACATACTAAACATGGCAGAATGTAATTAACAAAGAGAAGAGTTTAGGGACGCAAATCTGGTTATGGAGTGTAAATTCCATCTTCTCCTTGGTGATTGCATTGAGGCTTTGATCTTTGTGATTCCACAGGCTTACTCTTGAACTGGTTTCCGCCCATCGTTGATTTTCCTTTGTGCTACTGGGCTGGAGGATTCTTTTGGTCTTCCCCGAAGGTCTGAGCTTACCCCTTTGGTCTGTTTCTTTGTTCAATCTTTCCAATTCGTATTGAAAAGGGTTGGAGGATAACTCAGCCTATGTTTGTCTCCACATGCTTCAATGTATCATTTTCACTTGCCTTACTCGCTCCCCTTTGCAGAAGTGGTCCCTTCTCCGGAAGTGTATCAACCGTTGAAGATGACTACTCGAGAGCAACGCTAGGTAAGCAATCAGGAATAGATTCCAGGCAGTTGGCTCCAGATCGGAAGATTGACTCCAAGTGCCGGCTAATTGCTTCTTTTACTTTGCCATGCGAGTAAGAACAAGGACAAAGAAAAAGACAGGGAAAGAGCATGATATGAGATACTTTTGCTTTTGACCTTGATGATATGAGATACCTTTGCTTTTGAAGAAGCGGTGAATGAATCAGCACATGAATTTGTTGTGCTGTTTCCTCCTGGGTCATATGTACTCCAGGCATCTGGTATCATCTTTGGGGAAGAAGAAAGAATTGAGTCTTTCGAAAGGCTTTGCTGGGAGTGCGCCCTCAGAGGTGAGGGAGAGTTGGGCATTTTTCTTCGGGTTTGCCTTGCCATAAAAGAAGAAGGTCGACATATATAGAGATAATATCAAGTGGTGGTACTGTTCTTTTACCCTTGTCGACAAATGTCTCTTCGATATCAGAACGACGCCTCTTCGATTTCTGAGCAGGCGCCCCTTCGATTTCTAAACGACGCCCCTTCTCTTTCTGAACGACACGTGGTAGTGCAGATGCGGCTCCTTTTGACAAAGCTGCACGCGTTTTCTGAAAAGCAGAGAAAGCGTCGCCGAACTTTGCGCTTGTCGGCTAAAGATGTGTAGTTGCGATGATGGCCTCCACGTGTTGTCTGAAAAGAAGAAATCTTTTGACAAAGTTGAACACGTCTTCTGAAAAGCCGAGAAAACGTCGCCTAACTTACGCCGGAAATTCCGGCTTTTTGAATCGGTGGACGCGTCGCCTTGGCTTTTTATAGAGCTATCGATCACCACAACAAACACACTCTGAAAACTTCCCATTCTTGAAAATCGACTCCGGCCCTTTGAAATTTAATTCCACCCCTTCTCTTTGAACACTTTTGAAAAACAAATGGCAAACTCATCGAACCTTAGCTTGGAATTGAGCCTTAGCAGTGATACGGGCGCGCCGCGTCAAGGTAACGTATGGCGCCCTTCTTTCTTATCTTCTAACAGTCTTCTTACAGGTGAAGACTCCGTGATGCAGGACGCCACAACAGCTACAATAGTAGCTAGGAACCTCCTCACTCCAAAAGATAGTAGGCTGCTGTCAGGACGGTCCGATGAGTTGGCCGTTCAAGAGTCCCTCGCACTTAGTGTTCAGTGTGCGAGTTCTGTGTCCAACATGGGCCAACGCCTGCTTGCCCGCTCCCGTCAGGTGGAATCATTGATGGCAGAGGTGGAAAGTCTCAAGCAGGAGATCCAGCAGCTTAAGTACGAGAATAGAAGTTTGCACGTGCTTGCAAACAACTATTCGACGGGCATGAAGAGGAAGCTTGATGAGCTGCAAGAGTCTGAAGGTCGGATTCACAGTGACCGTCAAAGGTTTTCGTCTTTCCTCCAGAGGCACCTTTTTCCTGGATCATCCAGCGTTTGGCCAAGTATTGAGGCCTGGAATGCTCTAGCTCCGATGCCTCCCGCTCCGATGCCTTCCGCTCCAGTGTCTTCCGCTCCGATGCCTTCCGCTCCAATGCCTTCCGCTCCGATGCCTTCTGCTTCAAAGCCTCGTAGTGGGGCTTCACGTAAACAACCTTTGTGAAGCTCCATCTTTCTCCATGTTTAGTATCTTCTTTTTTTTTTTTTTTTTTTAACATAAATAAAATCAAATGGCATGGAATTGGTCCTTGAATGGAAGGTGATACTTGAAGTGAACCGGCATTGGTTTGAATTCTAGTGTAGGTGCCTGATTCATAAAAAACAGCAAGTTAGTATAAAATGTAATGGAATTTGGAAAAAAAAACTTACTTGTTTTGTCCGATAAGAACTCAATGACAAACACCACTCCTTTCAAAGTTTCAGGGATATTGGACTTGGCCAGATTGCAAGTGATGGTTATGACTTGTCCCATGTCATCAAATTTAACTTCTTTGGATTTTGTGGTTTCAAGAACGTCCTCTTTGATGAATTCATGACATTCCCTACTTTGCACCTTTGGAAGGGCTTCCAAGATGTCTTTTTCACTTTCTTCTTCCTTGGAATTCATGAACCTGCAAGGAATAGGGATATTTGTTGGAATGGGGTTAGAACTAATTGGAACAACCTTACTTGAATTAGGTGGCGTAGGAGCAATAAGTGCTTCTGACAAAGGTGCTTCAAATCCTCCCTTCGGATTTACAATGGTTGAACTAGGGAGTTTGCCTTGGTCGCAAAATTGTCCTACGAACTCCGCTATCTGCCCAATTTGCTTTTCCAAGTGGTCCAACCTTTTGTCTTCTTGTCGAGCCTCATTGTCTTGATTTTGTGAGCCCTGCACCAAACAAATTAATTCGTTAAGCTTTTGATTATAATCTATTGACGAACTTAAATTTGGTTGGGCATATTGAATATGAGGTTGTGGTGGGTGTATAGGTCTTGAATAGAACTCCTCATATGGCTGCCAATATCCTTCTTCTTGAACATGTTGAGGTTCCCACCACATAGAGTTTGAATGATCACTCCAATCTGAACTGTAAGTATTGGAAAACACGTTATTCCTTGACTGAAGATCAAATATATCAACACTTTGCATTTGAGACCTTTCCATGAGCTGTGACAAAAGAGAAGCATTATCAAGTGCCATGTTGTTCTTCTCTAGTATTTGAATTCAACAAACAAAACAAAAATCAAAAACTAAAACTAAAATACATAACAGAAACAAACAATCCAAGAGATTAGCAAATTTGCTAATCCCCGGCAACGGCGCCAAAATTTGATGCGTGAATTTATACGCACACAAATTAAACCCTCTTTTCGTCAAATTGTAGTATATGTATAAGTAGGGATCGTTCTAGACCGGGGATTAGGAGGGATTGTTAACCACTTGGATTTGACTCAAAAACGTAAAATAACAATATGAAACACTGTACTAGACTCAAAGAATGCAAAGCTAAACTTTAAAACACTAAGACAAACCAAAAGACTCAAAACAACACAAACACACTCAAATCTGCCTAAAAACCACTTTCTGGGCAGATTTGAGCACAAACACAAATTTGAACGAAATTAAGTAATAACTTGACTCAAGAACGTAAAAACACAATATAAAACACTAAACTAACTCAAAGAATGTAAAACTAAACACTTAAAACATTAAAACAAACCAAAAGACTCAAACATCACCCAAAACACTCAAAACTGCCTTAAAATCACTTTCTGGGCAGTTTTGAGCACTTTGGTGAATCTGGACGAAATTGGGAAATAAAATGAATCAAAACACTTAAAAGCACAAACTAAATTGATTTCTAACTAAATTGGACATTAAAGTAAAGGGGGATTTAGATTTATACGAAAATTGAAATAACAAAACAAGTTAATAAACTAAACAGATTGTAAAACGAATTTGATGGAATGGAATGAATGGATGATAGAATGGCTAAGGGGTTCATCTCCATACATGTTATACTTGCATAATAAAATGATTTCCAATTGCATTTCAATAAACCATGAAACTCAACACCCCGGGTTAATCGTGATGCACTAATTAACCTTCAAATCTTCCTAACGTTATTGAATTGGATGGGTTAGCGCATACAACAATTCAAAACATTCCCCACAAGTCCTCAACATGAATGCATAGAAGAGATACAAGCAAGAATCATTACGCTCTATGAAAATTATAAGTGTTGACGAGGCATTCGTTACTATGGATTGCATGAAACTTATGCCAAGAATTCGTTTAACGCAATTGTTTATAAGCAACCTCCACTACTTGTGAATATAAGCTCATAACGATTAGGTGAAACTCACTTATATTCTAGCGTCATATTCATGCATGAAAATTAAGCGCGCATTCTCAATAAACATACATAAATAAGTTATCAATCAAACGGTTAAACAAATTGAATCCACAACTTATGAAACGCAATTAGAAGTAATCAAATCAAAATGCAAGCATAAACATATATTTCGAATCCCCCCCCTAGCCAAGGGGGGTTTAGTTGAATTTAAACATTGGAATCAAAGAAACACCTAAACATTCCAACAACTCAAACTTGAATTGTATGAACGTTTAGGCCCTCTTCTCTTCCATTCCTCATTCGTACAAAACAAAGAGTATTGAAATTAAACATTGAAATCAAAGAAACACCTAAACATTCCAACAACTCAAACTTGAATTGTATGAACGTTTAGGCCCTCTTATCTTCCTCTTCGTTGTAGCACAAGGTCTAAGGATAGTTTGATGGTGTGAATGGTTTGGGGAGTGGTTGGAGTGGCTGCAATGGAGGAGAAAAGTGTTTTGGTGGCTGCTGCAAGGGTGTGGAGAGGTTTTGACGAATTTCTGGAATATGGAAGAGTGAATGAATGAAATGTGTATGAATGAGTGTGTATTTATAGGTGAAATGGGGGGAACATGACAGCTAGGAGGGAATGTGGCTGCATGTTTGAATGATTAAAGGATGCATGTGGGTTGGAATTGCATGTGCAATGAATATGTGGCTGCATGTGCAAGGGGACAATCTGAAAATGCATGTGAAAGCATGTGTTGGCTGCAATGATGAAATGGATGGGAGTGCATGTGGCTTAATTAATTAAAGGGAGTGCATGTGCAATGTTTTAAAGGATGGAATGCATGTGAATATGATGGAAATCTGATATGGTGATGGGAGATGCATGTGGCTGATTTATGCATGTGAATGCATGTGGCTGCAATGGATTAGGAATCCTTCAATTTCGTCCATTCCTTTTGCTCCAAACATAAGCTATCCATTCCAAGTCCAATTTTGCTCCAAAATGCTCCAAAATGCATCTTTTTGCTTCCTTAGCCATATGAACCTAAAAACACACGAAAATGGCTTAAACGACTAAAACAACTATGAATTAACAATATAAATGCACGAAAACATGCTAAGTAAGTCGCCTAAATATGCTTCTATCAGGAACCTCAAAATGCTCAACAAGGAGGATATTGGCAGCCACCACAACCTCATATTCAATATGCCCAACCAAATTTAAGTTCGTCAATAGATTATAATCAAAAGCTTAACGAATTAATTTGTTTGGTGCAGGGCTCACAAAATCAAGACAATGAGGCTCGACAAGAAGACAAAAGGTTGGATCACTTGGAAAAGCAAATTGGGCAGATAGCGGAGTTCGTAGGACAATTTTGCGACCAAGGCAAACTCCCTAGTTCAACCATTGTAAATCCGAAGGGAGGATTTGAAGCACCTTTGCCGGAAGCACTTATTGCTCCTACGCCATCTAATTCAAGTAAGGTTGTTCCAATTAGTTCTATCTTCATTCCACCTAATATCCCTATTCCTTGCAGGTTCATGAATTCCAAGGAAGAAGAAAGTGAAAAAGACATCTTGGAAGACCTTCCAAAGGTGCAAAGTAGGGAATTTCATGAATTCATCAAAGGGGATATACTTGAGACAACAATGCCCAAAGAAGTTGAATTTGATGACATTGGACAAGTCATAACCATCACATGCAATCTGGCCAAGTCCAATATCCCTGAAACTTTCAAAGGAGTGGTGTTTGTCATTGAGTTCTTGTCAGACAAAACAAGTAAGTCATTTTTTTCAAATTCCATTACATTTTATACTAACTTGTTGTTTTTTATGAATCAGGCACCTACATTAGAATTCAAACCAATGCCGGTTCACTTCAAGTATCACCTTCCATTCAAGGACCAATTCCATGCCGTTTGATTTTATTTATGTTAATAAAAAAAAAATAAAAAAAAAATAAAAAAAAATAAAAAAAAGAGAAAGAAAGATACTAAACATGGAGAAAGGTGGAGCTTCACAAAGGTTGTTTGCGTGAAGCCCCACTACGAGGCGCAGAAGCGGAAGGCATAGAAGCGGGAGGCATAGAAGCGGGAGGCATCGGAGCGGAAGCCATCGGAGCGGGAGGCATCGGAGCTAGAGCATTCCAGGCCTCAATACTTGGCCAAGCGCTGGATGACCCAGGAAAAAGGTGCCTCTGGAGATAAGACGCAAGCCTTTGACGGTCACTGTGAATTCGACCCTCAGATTCTTGCAGCTCATCAAGCTTCCTCTTCATCCCCGACGAATAGTTATTTGCAAGCACATGCAAACTTCTATTCTCGTACTTAAGCTGCTGGATCTCTTGCTTAAGTCTTTCCACCTCTGCCATCAACGATTCCACTTGGCGGGACCGAGCAAGCAGGCGTTGGCCCATGTTGGACACAGAACTCGCACACTGAACACTAAGTGCGAGGGACTCTTGAACGGCCAACTCATCGGACCGTCCTGACAGCAGCCTACTATCTTTTGGAGTAAGGAGGTTTTTAGCTACTATTGTAGCTGTTGTGGCGTCCTGCATCACAGAGTCTTCACCTGAAAGAGGACCGTTAGAAGATAAAAAAGAAGGGCGCCATACATTACCTTGACGGGGCGCAACCGGATCGCTGCTGAGACTCAAATCTAAGCTAAGGTTCGATGAGTTTGCCATTTTTTTCAAAAGTGTTCAAAGAGAAGGGGTGGATGGAGTTAAAATTTCACAAAGGGCCGGAGTCGAGTTTCAGGAATGGGAAATCTTCAGAGTGTGTGTGTTGGGGTGATTGATAGCTCTATAAAAAGCCAAGACGACGCGTCCACCGATTCAAAGAGCCGGATTTTCCGGCGTAATTTAGGCGACGCTCCCTCGGCTTTTCAGAAAACGCGTTCAACTTTGTCAAAAGATTTCTGACAAAGCTGAAAACACGTGGAGGCCATCATCGCATCTACACATCTTTAGCCGACAAGCGCAAAGTTCGGTGACGCTTTCTCTGCTTTTCAGAAGACGCGTGCAGCTTTGTCAAAAGGAGCCGCATCTGCACTACCACGTGTCGTTCAGAAAGCAAAGGGGCGTCGTTCAGAAATCGAAGGGGCGCCTGCTCAGAAATCGAAGAGGCGTATTCAAAGATCGAAGAGGCGCCACTATTTCAAAGAGCCGGATTTGCGGGATCAAAACGTTTGTCGACAAGGGTAAAAAGTACCACCACTTGATATTATCTCTATATATGTCGACCTTCGTCTTTTATGGCAGGGCAAACCTGAAGAAAATGCCCAACTCTCCCTCACCTCTGAGGGTGCACTCCCAGCAAAGCCATCCAAAATACTCAATTCTTTCTTCTTCCCCAAAGATGATACCAGATGCCTGGAGTACATATGACCCAGGAGGAAACGGCGGATTGAAGCATGTGCTGATTCATTCACCGCTTCTTCAAAGCAAAGGTATCTCATATCATCAAGGTCAAAAGCAAAAGTATCTCATATCATGCTCTTTCCCTATCTTTTTCTTTGTCCTTGTTCTTACTTGCATGGCAAAGTAAAAGAAGCAATCAGCCGGCACTTGGAGTCAGTCTTCCGATATGGAGCCAACTGCCTGGAATCTATTCCTGATTGCTTACCTAGCGTTGCTCTCGAGTAGTCATCTTCAACGGTTGATACACTTCCAGAGAAGGGACCACTCCTGCAAAGATTGAACAAAGAAACAGATAACAGGAGGAAGCTCAGACCTTCGGGGGAAACCAAAAGAACCATCCTGCTGCCCAGTTCAAGAAGTAGCACAAAGGAAAATCAACGATGGGCAGAAACCAGTTCAAGAGTAAGCCTGTGGAATCACAAAGATCAAAGCCTCAATGCAATCACCAAGGAGAAGAGGGAATTTACACTCCATAACCAGATTTGCGTCCCTAAACTCTTCTCTTTTTAATTACATTCTGCCATGTTTAGTATGTTTAAATGTTTTTTGTGTGTTTACTTATGTTTTGTGTGAATCTATGCTTAAAACATTGAGGACAATGTTTGATTTAAGTGTGGAGGGGTAACTAATGTTGTTAATTTAAATTCGTGGGATTTTATCACCCATAACTTCAAATGTTGTTCCTTGCTGTTTTAAGGTGTTTTTAAGTTGTTTTAGAGTGTTTTAGTGTGTTTTGTTTTATAATTTGAAAATCCTATAAAAATTTGAAAAATTGTTTTGAAAAACCCAAAAAGAGTTGTTTTAAGAGTCGTTTTTGTGTGTTTGTGTCTTAGGGTACCTTCCAACACAATGATAAGGATTTGGTTTATAATTGCATGACGGTTAGAAAGAGTTATAAACATAGAGAAAAGTTTGATTTACTCTTGGTATATGCTTGGTTATGGTTATAATGTATGACTTCACATGCAATCATAAAAGAAAAAAATTCGTTTTTGTAACATGCTTGAAGGAAGGAACTCAAACAAACGCTACAACCCTGAGAGACTTGAGCCTATAACGTTCTTTGGAGAGTATAATCTGTGATTTCTTGTTTTCTAAAGTCGTTGCATGATCTCATTATTCTTTGCTTGGTTACTACTTAGAAGGCGTTTCATCATATAGTTCCAAATGCTAGAACTCATGCCCATTTCATTCAAAGCATGTTATTGATTTGCATAACACATATTCAAGAAGAAGTTGTGTAGTGACCACCACCATAGCCAAATAGCCTTACTTCCCATACTTCGTATATGTTGTAAGTTTTAACCCCGTTGAGCCTCGTTTTGCCTTTATTCCTTGTTTACCCACATCACCCCTTACCTAGCTTAGAGTAGGACTTTCCTATACCCTTGTTCTTAAAGTTTAGTGAGCATGACTTAAATGAATTCCTTTTGAGTTACATTATGCAAGAAAATGAGTGTGGGGGAGTAAAAGTTTGTTCTTACGTTTATATGTATGTTTTGAGATTCAAAAGAAAAAGAAGAAAAGAAAAAAAAAAAAAAAAAAAAAAAAAAAAAAAAAAAAAAAAAGGAGTGAAAATAAGTAAGAATGAACTCACGAGCGTTGATGGTTGAAGAAAGGGTCCAAAAAGTTGAATATGGCCCTAAGTTTTGTGTGATTTTCCCTTGGGTGTTCAAAGTTGACTTCTGCGTTCTTAAGGGAATTCTAAGTGCCTAATTCAATACTTTGCTCACTATTGCTTTAAGAATGTTTGTTTATCCTTCACCTTTCATTGTTAGCCAATACCCTAGCCCCGTTACTACCCTTTGACTTCTATATTGAGTGTTATGTATTTCAATTGTGGAGTTTGAACTTGGTATGAGCTTATGGTGTCACTGGTTCTTGCGTCTAAGTAGTAGCATTCCATTCATGAGATCATATCTAAACATGCTTATTAACTCCAGAAAATGCTTTCCTTATTATAACATATGTGAGTGTTCGTCTACATGTTTACATCAATCTTCTCACATATACCTAGTGTAGGGTGTGTAGTCAGAAAATCTGTGTGAAAAACGAGAGTACATCTAGTAAGAAATTGAGGGAATTCTCTAAAGGCATGTTACTACATTTGAAATGTGTTTTAATTGCTTAATTGTGAACTAGTATGTGGTGACTATGATTAAGAATGTACTTAAGTGTAAAGATGGCTCAAATCTGTGAGAATAATGATTTTTAACTTGTCATGTGCATTGGAAGTCCCTGATACGATTGTTGGAAGGTGTAGGTTGTGTTTTGTTCTTTTTGTTTTGTTTTTCTGTTTTGCTCGAGGACTAGCAAAAGCTAAGTGTGGGGGTATTTGATAGGAGCATATTTATGCGACTTAAATGGCTTGTTCTCGTACATTTACGTTATGTTTCTTTAGTTATTTTAGTACTTTAAGCTATTTTCGTGTGTTTGTAGGTCCAAAGGGCTAAAGGAGCAAAAAGATGCATTTTGGAGACTTTTGGAGCACTTTTGGGCTAAGGACGGATAGCTTATGCTTGAAGCCAAAGTGTTGGACGAAATTGAAGACCTAATTGGAGCCAAAGTGTTGGAACCTTGTTCTCTTTAGTTTTAGGACATTTAAACCTTTCCTAATCCCAATCATGCCATGCATAACACACATCCATTCTAACACATTGTCATTGCACATGCATTTCCTTCATTAGTTAACCCACATGCACTTATCACTTATCATCACCACATATCATATCACTTAATCACTTATCACTTATCATCACCACTTAACCACTTATCATATCATAACCACATATCATATCACTCATCACTTATCACTTAACATAACATCCACCTACTTCACCTACAACATCCACCTACTTCACCTACAACATCCACCCACTTCACCTACAACATCCACCTACTTCACCTACAACATCCACCAACTTCACCTACAACATCCACCTACTTCACCTACAAATGACATAGCCATATGTTCCCTCCACTACTCCTATAAATACCCTTGCATTCATTCATTCATGGAGATCTCATTCCATTTCACAACACAACACCCCTCAAACACTTCCATTATTCCCTAACCGTGAGTCCCCCTTCCACCATTCCTCATCCATTTCCATAATTCCCCAAACCTCACCTTAGACCTTGTGCTACAACAACGAGGAAGATAAGAGGGCCTAAACGTTCATACAATTCAAGTTTGAGTTGTTGGAATGTTTAGGTGTTTCTTTGATTTCAAAGTTTAAATTCAATTCTCTTTGTTTTGTACGTATGAGGAATGGAAGAGAAGAATGCCTAAACGTTCATACAATTCAAGTTTGAGTTGTTGGAATGTTTAGGTGTTTCTTTGATTTCAAAGTAATGAGGAACTAATCCCCCTTTAGCTAGGGGGTGATTCGAAACTATGTTTATATTTGCAATATGAATTGATTACTTTTGGTTGGAATTTCATAAGTTGTGGATTCAATTCGTTTAACTGTTTGATTGATAACTTATTTATGTATGTTCATTGAGATTGCAAGCTTAATTTTCATGCATGAATATGACGCTAGAATATAAGTGAGTTTCACCTAATCGTTATGAACTTATATTCACAAGTAGTGGAGGTTGCTTATAAACAATCGCGTTAAACGAATTCTTGGCATAAGTTTCATGCGTATTCCATAGTAACGAATGCCTCGTCAACACTTCTAATTTTCATTGAACTTAATGATCTTTGTTGAATGTCTCTATCATGCGTATTCCATAGTTAGGGACTTTGATTAAGAATAATTTGGTTGTAATGCGTATTCCATTCAATCCAATGAATTTAGGGAAATCTGAAAGTTAATTTAAGCGGACCTAATTAACTTGGAGCATTGAGTTTCATAATTTATCGAAAGACCAACTGAGAATCAATCTTGTATGCAAGTATAACATGTGTGGAGAAGAACCCCTTAGCTAGCCTTCATTCCATTTATTCCATCATCCATATTCACATTTACATTCTGCTTAGTTTATTAACTTGTTTTGTTATTTCAATTTTCGTCAAATCAAAACTCTTCCCCCCTTTTTCCTTATTGTTCAATTTAGTTTATGTTTTAAAGCATTTTGAGTCTTTGGTTTGTCTTAGTGATTTAAAGTTTAGTTTTGCATTTTTTGAGTCTAGTATAGTGTTTTAAACTTTATTTTACGTTTTTTAGTCAAATCCAAGTGATTAACAATCCCTCATAATCCCCGGTCCAGAACGATCCCTACTTATACATATACTACAATTGATAAAAAGAGGGTTTAATTTGTGTGCGTATAAATCTCGCATCAGTTGCTACTTAGAATGCAATTGTATCATGATAGAACTAAATGCTAGAACTCATGCCCATTTCATTCAAAGCATGTTATTGATTTGCATAACACATATTCAAGAAGAAGTTGTGTAGTGACCACCACCATAGCCAAATAGCCTTACTTCCCATACTTCGTATATGTTGTAAGTTTTAACCCCGTTGAGCCTTGTTTAGCCTTTATTCTTTATTTACCCACATTTTCCTCACCTAGCCTAGTTTAGGACAATCCCCACCCTTGTTCTTAAAAGATAGTGAGCATGACTTAATTGAATTCCTTTTGAGTTACATTATGAAAGAAAATAAGTGTGGGGGAGAGAATGTTTAAGTGTTTATGTTTTGAGATTCAAAAGAAAAGAAAAAGAAAAGAAAAAAAAAAAAAAAAAAAAGAAAAAAGAAAGAAAGAAAGAAAAAAGAGCTTAAAAAAAAATGAAAATAAGTGAAAATGAACTCACGAGCGTTGATGGTTGAAGAAAGGGTCCAAAAAAAATGAATATGGCCCTAAGTTCTGTGTAATTCCCCCTTGGGTGATCAAAGTTGACTTCTGCATTCTAAAGGAAATTCTAAGTGCCTAATTCAATGCTTTGCTCACTATTGCTTGAAGAACGTTTGTTATCCTTACCTTTCATTTTTAGCCAATTACCCCAAGCCCCGTTACAACCCTTGACTTCTATATTGAGTGTTATGTATTTCAATTGTGGAGTTTGAACTTGGTATGAGCTTATGGTGTCACTGGTTCTCGCGTCTAAGTAGTAGCATTCCATTCATGAGATCATATCTAAACATGCTTATTTACTCCAGAAAATGCTTTCCTTATTATAACATATGTGAGTGTTCGTCTACATGTTTACATCAATCTTCTCACATATACCTAGTGTAGGGTGTGTAGTCAGAAAATCTGTGTGAAAAACGAGAGTACATCTAGTAAGAAATTGAGGGAATTCTCTAAAGGCATGTTACTACATTTGAAATGTGTTTTAATTGCTTAATTGTGAACTAGTATGTGGTGACTATGATTAAGAATGTACTTAAGTGTAAAGATGGCTCAAATCTGTGAGAATAATGATTTTTAACTTGTCATGTGCATTGGAAGTCCCTGATACGATTGTTGGAAGGTGTAGGTTGTGTTTTGTTCTTTTTGTTTTGTTTTTCTGTTTTGCTCGAGGACTAGCAAAAGCTAAGTGTGGGGGTATTTGATAGGAGCATATTTATGCGACTTAAATGGCTTGTTCTCGTACATTTACGTTATGTTTCTTTAGTTATTTTAGTACTTTAAGCTATTTTCGTGTGTTTGTAGGTCCAAAGGGCTAAAGGAGCAAAAAGATGCATTTTGGAGACTTTTGGAGCACTTTTGGGCTAAGGAGGGATAGCTTATGCTTGAAGCCAAAGTGTTGGACGAAATTGAAGACCTAATTGGAGCCAAAGTGTTGGAACCTTGTTCTCTTTAGTTTTAGGACATTTAAACCTTTCCTAATCCCAATCATGCCATGCATAACACACATCCATTCTAACACATTGTCATTGCACATGCATTTCCTTCATTAGTTAACCCACATGCACTTATCACTTATCATCACCACATATCATATCACTTAATCACTTATCACTTATCATCACCACTTAACCACTTATCATATCATAACCACATATCATATCACTTATCACTTATCACTTAACATATCATCCACTTCACCTACAACATCCACCTACTTCACCTACAAATGACATAGCCATATGTTCCCTCCACTACTCCTATAAATACCCTTGCATTCATTCATTCATGGACATCTCATTTCATACACAACACACCACAAACACATCCCTTTCTCTCTTAGCCGTGAGTCTCCCCTTATAATCCAAACACCATTTTTCCATTCCCCTTCCACTTCTCCACCATTCCTCTTCCATTCCACACTTCCATCCCCCAAACCAATTATCCCTAGACCTTATGCTACAATAAAGAGGAAGAGAAGAGAGCCTAAACGTTCATACAATTCAAGTTTGAGTTGTTGGAATGTTTAGGCGTTTCTTTGATTTCAATGTTTAATTTCAATTCTCTTTGTTTTGTATGAGGAACTAAACCCCCCTTTAGCTAGGGGGTGATTCGAAATATATGTTTATGCTTGCATTTTGATTTGATTACTTCTAATTACGTTTCATAAGTTGTGAATTCAATTTGTTTAACTGTTTTATTGATAACCTATTTATGTATGTTTATTGAGAGTGCACACTTAATTTTCATGCATGAATTTGACGCTAGAATATAAGTGAATTTCACCTAATCGTTATGAACTTATATTCACAAGTAGTGGAGGTTGCTTATAAACAATCGCGTTAAACGAATTCTTGGCATAAGTTTCATGCAATCATAGTAACGAATGCCTTGGCAACACTTATAGTTTTCAAAGAACTTAATGATTCTTGCTTGTATCTCTATTATGCAATTCATGTAGGGAACTTGTGAGGAATGCTTTGGGTTGTCGTATGCAATCATCCAATTCATTAACTTAAGGAAAACTTGACGGTTAATTTAAGCGGACCTAATTAACTTGGAGTGTTGAGAATTAATGATTTATTGAAATGCAATTGGAAATCGTTTTATTATGCAAGTATAACATGTATGGAGATGAACCCCTTAGCTAGCATTCATCCATTCAATTCCATCACATTCATATTTACATTCTGTCTAGTTTATTAACTTGTTTCGTTATTTCAATTTTCGTAAAACCTAAACCCCCCTTTACTTTCTTGTTCTTTAATGCTTAGAATCTGTTTAGTTTATGTTTTAAAGTATTTTTGAATTCTTTGAGTCTAGTTTAGTGTTTTATATTGTGTTTTTATGTTTTTGAGTCAAATCCAAGTGATTAACAATCCCTCCTAATCCCCGGTCCAGAACGATCCCTACTTGCACATATACTACAATTTGACGAAAAGAGGGTTTAATTTGTGTGCGTATAAATCTCGCATCACTGACCACCTAAGTAGAATGGTGTGTGAGGAAGAGTCCACCCCCATTTTAGAAACGTTTCCGGACGAGCAACTTCTGTCCATTGAGGTAAGAACCCCTTGGTATGCCGATTTGGTCAATTTCTTGGTGTCTAAGCAAGTTCCTAGTACCCTAAACAAGTTCCAACGTGATAAACTTGTTCATGATGCACGTTTTTATGTTTGGGATGATCCATATTTATGGAAATTCTGCCCAGATCAGATTGTGCGTAGATGTGTGCCCGAATCTGAATTTAATTCCATTCTTACATTCTACCATACTTATGCATGTGGGGGACATTTTGGCACCCAAAGGACAGCCCTAAAGGTGTTACAATCTGGATTTTATTGGCCTACTCTCTTTAAAGAAGCTAAAATGTTTTGTTTAACATGCGATAAGTGTCAAAGAACAGGTAACATAGGGCCTAAGGACCAAATGCCGCAACAATCTCTCTCCTTTGTGGAAATTTTTGATGTTTGGGGTATTGATTTCATGGGCCCCTTCCCTCCATCTTTTGGTTTCACTTATATCTTGCTAGCTGTCGATTATGTTTCCAAATGGGTGGAAGCCAAAGCCACCCGTACTAACGATTCTAAGGTTGTTGCAGATTTTGTGAAATCTAATATTTTTGCTAGGTTTGGGATGCCACGAGTTTTAATTAGTGATGGGGGTTCTCACTTTCGTAACCGCACCATTGAAGCTTTGCTCAAGAAGTACAACGTTACTCATAAGGTTTCCACACCTTATCACCCTCAAACTAATGGGCAAGCGGAGGTTTCAAATAGGGAGATCAAACAAGTCCTAGAGAAAACCGTGGGACCCTCAAGAAGAGATTGGAGTTTGCGCTTGGACGATGCATTGTGGGCCTATCGTACGGCTTACAAAACTCCCCTTGGCATGTCACCTTTTCGGCTTATATATGGTAAGCCATGTCATTTGCCCGTTGAGTTAGAGCACAAGGCACATTGGGCTGTGAAAACCTTCAATTTGGACATAGACGCTGCTAGAGTTCATAGGAAGCTCCAATTAGATGAACTTGAGGAGATTAGGAACGAGGCTTACGAGAATGCTCGCATCTACAAGGACAAGACGAAGGCTTATCATGATAAGATGCTTCGTACCAAAACGTTCTCCAAGGGGCAGAAAGTGTTGCTTTTTGATTCAAGACTTCGGTTATTCCCTGGTAAGTTACGTTCTAAATGGATTGGACCTCTTGTTGTTACTAATGTTTTTCCTCATGGTGCAGTCCAAGTCCAAAGCTTAAAAAGTGGCCACGAGTTCAAGGTGAACGGACATAGATTGAAGCCATACTATGAGAACTTTGTGGAGCATGTTGTGGAAGAGCTTCCCTTGGGTGCCGTGGGCTACAATCTGGAGTGATTGGGTTCTTCGTCCGGCTGTACGACGTTAAAGCAAGTGCTACTTGGGAGGCAACCCATGCATTCAACAAAGGAAGACGTAGAAAGCACTCCAATTCCAGATTTGCGTTCCTAAACTCTTCTCTTTGTTGCTACTTCGTTTCTGCCATGTTAGGTTGTTTAGTTGTTGTTTTGTTTGTTTGTTTGTTAATTGTGTGAGTCTATGCTTGAAACATTGAGGACAATGTTTGATTTAAGTGTGGGGAGGTAACTAAGTTTATTTGATGCAAATTCGTGGGATTTTATCACCCATAACTTCAAATGTTGTTCCTTGCTGTTTTAAGGTGTTTTTAAGTGTTTTTAGAGTGTTTTGAAGTGTTTTCATGCCTTTTGTTCAGAAAACCCGAAAATTTAAAAAACAATTACAAAACAGTTTTGAAAAACCCAAAAAGAGTTGTTTTAAAGTTGTTTTTGTGTGTTTGTTTGTGTCTTAGGTCACCTTCCAACACAATGATGAGGATTTGGTTTTTAATGTCATGACTATTAAAGAATGTTGTAAACATGGCTGGAAGTTGATTTATGCTTTGGTTTATGCTTGGTTATGGTTATAGCTTATGAATTCACATGTAATTACAAAGAGAAAATCAGTTTTTGTAACATGCTTGAAGGAAGAAACTCAAACTAAAGCTACATCCTTGAGAGACTTGAGCCTATAACGTTCTTTGGAGAGTATAATCTGTGATTTTTTGTTTTCTTAAGTCGATGCATGATCTCATTATTCTTTGCTTGGCTGCTACTTGGAATGCATGTCATTATAGTTCCAAATACTAGAACTCATGCCCATTTCATTCAAAGCATGATATTGATTGCATAACATACAATAAGATGAAGTTGTTAGTCAAGCCAAAGCCAAAAAGCCTATCCCTTTTCACATGTATTGTAGGATTACCCCTTTTTGAGCCTTTTCAAGCTTATTTTCTTTGTTAGCCACATTATCCTTACCTAGCCTAGATTAGGACTTTCCATACCCTTGTTCTTAAAGGATAGTGAAGCATGACTTAGAATGAACTCCTTTTGATCAATATATTGCAGAAAATAAGTGTGGGGGAAGATAATAGGGCACGGCCAAAGAATGAAATAAAGAAAAAAAAAAAAAAAAAAAAAAAATTCGTGGAAAAATAAAAAAGAAAATAGAAAAGTGTTGAAAAGAAAGAAAAAGAGTTGAAAAATAAGTGAGAATGATCTCACAAGTATTGGTTATTGAAGGAAGGGTCCAAAAGAGTGAATTTGACCCTAGTTGTTGCATGAATCTTTGATGCGTGATTTATACGCACACAAATTAAACCCTCTTTTTATCAATTGTAGTATATGTATAAGTAGGGATCGTTCTGGACCGGGGATTAGGAGGGATTGTTAATCACTTGGATTTGACTCAAAAACGTAAAAACACAAAGTTAAAAACGTTCACAAAGACTCAAAGGACTCAAAACAAGTTCAAAAGACTCAAAACTGCCTAAAAACACTAACTAGGCAGTTTCTGACCTTAAACCCAATGTTGGACGAATTTAAGATTATGGCTTGATTCAAACGTAAAATAACAATATAAAACACTATACTAGACTCAAAGAATGCAAAACTAAACTTTAAAACACTAAAACAAACCAAAAGACTCAAACATCACCCAAAACACTCAAAACAGCCTTAAAATCACTTTCTGGGGAGTTTTGAGCACTTTGGTGAATTTGGACGAATTTTGGGAAATAAATTGAATCAAAATACTTTAAAACATAAACTAAACAAAGTCTAAACACTAAAGAACAAGAAAGTAAAGGGGGGTTTTAAATTGACGAGAATTGAAATAACGAAACAAGTTAATAAACTAGACAAAATGTAAAGATGAATTTGATGGAATTGAATGGATGGGAACCTAGCTAAGGGGTTCATCTCCATACATGTTATACTTGCATAATAAAATGATTTCCAATTGCATTTCAATAAACTATGATACTCAACACCCCAAGTTAACCGTGATGCACTAATTAACCTTCAAATCTTCCTAACGTTATTGAATTGGATGATGCATGCGACAATTCAAAACATTCCCCACAAGTCCTCAACATGAATGCATAGAAGAGGTACAAGCAAGAATCATTACGCTCTATGAAAATTATAAGTGTTGACGAGGCATTCGTTACTATGATTGCATGAAACTTATGCCAAGAATTTGTTTAACGCGATTGTTTATAAGCAACCTCCACTACTTGTGAATATAAGTTCGTAACTATTAGGTGAAACTCACTTATATTCTAGCGTCATATTCATGCATGAAAATTAAGCGTGCACTCTCAATAAACATACATAAATAAGTTATCAATCAAACAGTTAAACAAATTGAATCCACAACTTATGAAACGCAATTAGAAGTAATCAAATCAAAATGCAAGCATAAACATATATTTCGAATCCCCCCCTAGCCAAGGGGGGTTTAGTTGAATTTAAACATTGGAATCAAAGAAACACCTAAACATTCCAACAACTCAAACTTGAATTGTATGAACGTTTAGGCCCTCTTCTCTTCCATTCCTCATTCGTACAAAACAAAGAGTATTGAAATTAAACATTGAAATCAAAGAAACACCTAAACATTCCAACAACTCAAACTTGAATTGTATGAACGTTTAGGCCCTCTTATCTTCCTCTTCGTTGTAGCACAAGGTCTAAGGATAGTTTGATGGTGTGAATGGTTTGGGGAGTGGTTGGAGTGGCTGCAATGGAGGAGAAAAGTGTTTTGGTGGCTGCTGCAAGGGTGTGGAGAGGTTTTGACGAATTTCTGGAATATGGAAGAGTGAATGAGAATCAATGAATGTTGTGTGAAGTGTGTATGGTATTTATAGGGAGAAAGAGAGGGAACATGACAGCTAGGAACTTGGTGGAAATCTGAAATGGTGATGGGAGATGCATGTGGCTGATTTATGCATGTGATTAAAGGGTGGGAATGCATGTGCTTTGACAGAAATGAAAGGGAATGCATGTGCAATG
This sequence comes from Pyrus communis, assembly GCF_963583255.1. NCBI lineage: Eukaryota > Viridiplantae > Streptophyta > Magnoliopsida > Rosales > Rosaceae > Pyrus > Pyrus communis. Next base: position 9,430,974 of record NC_084805.1, on the reverse strand, counting down.
AGTGTGGAGTGAATGATTGAATGCATGTGGCTGATTTATGAAGAGTGAATGCATGTGGCTGATAGGTATGAATGATTATGGTTGCATGTGGGTGGAAATGCATGTGGGAATGCATGTGCAAAGCTGGAAATGCATGTGGAATTAAAACTAGAGTGAATGATGATGAATGCATGTGGATTAAAGAGAGAGAATGTGGTGTAATGATGAAGTGGAATAAGTGCATGTGGATGTGGCTGATTTGATTTATGGAAGATGCATGTGGATTAAAGATGAGTGAATGATTATGGGTGCATGTGGATGAATGTGCATGTGCAAGGTTGTTGTTGTTGTGATAAGTGATAAGTGTATGATATGATAAGTGAATGATATGATAAGTGAATGATATGATAAGTGGATGATATGATAAGTGGTGAATGATAAGTGGATGATATCATAAGTGGTGAATGATATGTAATGATATGTGGGAGTGTGGCTGAAATGAAGAAGTGGAATGTTGGAATGTTATGCACGGCTAAGGATATAGGAAAGGTTTAAATGTCCTAAAACTAAAGGGAACAAGGTTCCAACACTTTGGTCTTCAATTAGGTCTTCAATTTCGTCCAACACTTTGGCTCCAAGCATAGGCTATCCATCCTTAGCCCAAAAGTGCTCCAAAAGTCTCCAAAATGCATCTTTTTGCTCCTTTAGCCCTTTGGACCTACAAACACACGAAAATAGCTTTAAAGTACTAAAATAACTAAAGAAACATAACGTAAATGCACGAGAACAAGCCATTTAAGTCGAATGAATATGCTCCTATCAATCTTCCCTTGTGTTTAAAAGTTGATTTCTGCCATTAAAAGTGAGTTTAAGTGTCAATTTCATTACTTCGCTTCCTATTACTTTAAGAACCTTTGTTTTGCTTTACCTTTCTTTGTTAAACCATTACCCTTAGCCCCGTTACAACCCTCAACTTCTATCTTGATGTTATGTGTTCAATTTGTGGAGTTTGAATTTGGTATGAGCATATGGAATCACTGGTTCTCATTCTAAGTAGTAGCATTTCATTCATGAGATCATATTCATGTCATTGTCATAAATCCAGAAAATGCTTTCTTTGATATAACATATGTGAGTGTTAGAATTCATATTTTCATCAATCTCCTCACATATACCTAGTGTAGGGTGTGGAGTTAGAGAATCTGTGTGAAAATTGAGTGCATTCTAGTAAGGAATTGAGGGAATTCTCTAAGGCATGTTACTACATTCAAAATGTTGTTTTAATTGATTAAATGTGAAATAATAAGTGGTAACTATGATTAAGTGTTTGTTGAAGTGTAAAGTAAGCTAAATGTCGTGGGAATGATGTTCTATATTGTGTCATGTTCGTTTGAAATCCCTGAGATACATGTGGGAAGGTTTAGAATGTGTTTTGGTTTGTTTTTAGTTTCTTTCGTTTTGTTTTGCTCGAGGACTAGCAAAAGCTAAGTGTGGGGGAATTTGATAGGAGCATATTCATGCGACTTAAATGGCTTGTTCTCGTGCATTTACGTTATGTTTCTTTAGTTATTTTAGTCCTTTATGCCATTTTCGTGTGTTTCTAGGTTCATATGGCTAAGGAAGCAAAAAGGTGCATTTTGGAGCATTTTGGAGCAAAATTGGGCTTGGAATGGATAGCTTATGTTTGGAGCCAAGGTGTTGGACGAAATTGAGGCACTTTAGGACACAAAACAATGGCCCTAGCCCAATTAGATAACCTTGCCATGGCTTATCCCTTCTCCCCTTCCCTTGCCATGCAAACCACCCTATTTTAGGCCCATTCTATGTACTTAAACCTTAGCCCTTTAACCTTGCAGCCATATCCCCTCTTTTATCCACATGCATTCATAATCATTCATAATCATTCACCACCAATTCAGCCACATGCACTTGTTCTTTCATCATTGCACCACAATCCTTTACCATTGCAGCCACATGCACTCCCATCCTTTACCATTGCAGCCACATGCACTTCCCCCTTCATCATTTCAGCCACCAAACACCCACATGCACTCCCACTCCAGATTTTCAGCCATCCCAATTCATCATTGCACATCAACACATTCTATCATTTCCACATGCATTCCCCTTACAATTTCAGCCACTCCACATGCATTTCCAGCTTTCCACCAAGTTCCTAGCTGTCATGTTCCCTCTTTTTCACCTATAAATAAGCATCCATTGCAGCCACAAATCACTAACTCTTCCATATTCAGAAAACCATCTCATATACACATTCATTCACGCTAGAAATTCATTCCCTCTCTCTAACACTGCCATACTTCACCATTCTTCATATTTTCTGCCCAAAAACACTCCTTGCCTTCCCCTACATCCATCCCTACCCTAAACACATCATTCTACATCATCCATAACCCCCAAAACTCACCAAAACCCCTTGTGCCGCAACAACAAAGAGGAGGAGAAGAGGCCTAAACGTTCATACAATTCAAGTTTGAGTTGTTGGAATTTTTAGGTGTACTTCCTTTCCTTGATTTCAATGTTTACTTTGTTATTACTCTCTAAGTTTGTTGTAATCATGAGTGGCTAAACCCCTAATTAGTTAGGGGAAAGTTTGAAGCCATGAACATGTTTGAAATATGAATTGATTTCTTCCAATTGTGATTTGTTAAGTTGTGATTGTAATTCAATTATCATGTTTATTAAAAACTTGTTTTTGTATGTTGATTAGGGATGCATACTTAGTCTTCATGCATAAACTCGATGCTAGTTTATAAACGAGTTTCACCTAATCGTCACAAGTTTATAAACATGAGTTGCTAGTCACAACCGCGTTAATTGAATTCTTGGCAAGAGTATCATGCATTCATAGTTACAATTGCCTCGTCAACACTTATAATTTTCATAGAGCATCATGATCTCTCATTGTATCTCTTCTATGCATTCATGTTGAGAACCATTGGAGAATGATTTGAATTGTCGCATGCATCATCCAATTCAATAACATAAGGAAAATTTGAGAGTTAATTAGTGCATCACGGTTAACTTGGGGTGTTGAGCATCATAGTTAATGAAAAGCAATTGGAAATCGTTTATTATGCAAGTATAACATGTATGGAGATGAACCCCTTAGCCATTCTATCATCCATTCATTCCATTCCATCAAATTCGTTTTACAATCTGTTTAGTTTATTAACTTGTTTTGTTATTTCAATTTTCGTATAAATCTAAATCCCCCTTTACTTTATTGTCCAATTTAGTTAGAAAGTGTCTTAGTTTATGTTTCTAAGTGTTTTGATTAAATTTGTTACATAAATTCGTCCAAATTCACCAAAGTGCTCAAAACTGCCCAGAAAGTGATTTTAAGGCAGTTTTGAGTGTTTTGGGTGATGTTTGAGTCTTTTCGTTTGTTTTAGTGTTTTAAAGTTTAGTTTTGCATTCTTTGAGTCTAGTATAGTGTTTCATATTGTTATTTTACGTTTTTGAGTCAAATCCAAGTGGTTAACAATCCCTCCTAATCCCCGGTCTAGAACGATCCCTACTTATACATATACTACAATTTGACGAAAAGAGGGTTTAATTTGTGTGCGTATAAATCACGCATCAATCCACACACACTTCCATATTCAGAAAATCATCTCTCATACACATTCATATACGCGCACAAATTAAACCCTCTTTTTATCAATTGTAGTAAGTATGTAAGTAGGGATCGTTCTGGACCGGGGATTAGGAGGGATTGTTAATCACTTGGATTTGACTCAAAAACGTAAAAACGCAATATAAAACACTAAACTAGACTCAAAGAATGTAAAACTAAACTTTAAAACACTAAAACAAACCGAAAGACTCAAACAACACCCAAAACACTCAAAACTGCCTAAAAAACACTTTCTGGGCAGTTTTGAGCACTTTAGTACTTTGGACGAATTTTGGAAATAAATTGATTCAAAACACTTAGAAACACAAACTAAGACACTTTCTAACTAATTTGGACAATAAAGTAAAGGGGGATTGAGGTTTTGGACAAAATTAAACTAAATGCACAGATTGTAAATCAAAACAGATTGTAAAAACGAAATTGATGAAATGGAAGGAATGGATGATAGAGTAGCTAAGGGGTTCATCTCCATACATGTTACACTTGCATAATAAAACGATTTCCAATTGCATTTCAACAAACCATGAATTCTCAATGCTCCAAGTTAATTAGGTCCGCTTAAATTAACTTTCAGATTTCCCTAGATTCATTGGATTGAATGGAATACGCATTACAACCAAATTATTCCTAATCAAAGTCCCTAACTATGGAATACGCATGATAGAGACATTCAACAAAGATCATTAAGTTCAACGGAAATCATAAACATCGACGAGGCATTCGTTACTATGGAATACGCATGAAACTTATGCCAAGAATTCGTTTAACGCGATTGTTTATAAGCAACCTCCACTACTTGTGAATATAAGTTCGTAACTATTAGGTGAAACTCACTTATATTCTAGCGTCATATTCATGCATGAAAATTAAGTGTGCACTCTCAATAAACATACATAAATAAGTTATCAATCAAACAGTTAAACGAATTGAATCCACAACTTATGAAACGCAATTAGAAGTAATCAAATCAAAATGCAAGCATAAACATATATTTCGAATTCCCCCCTAGCCAAAGGGGGTTTAGTTGAATTTAAACATTGGAATCAAAGAAACACATAAACATTCCAACAACTCAAACTTGAATTGTATGAACGTTTAGGCCTGATGCGTGATTTATACGCACACAAATTAAACCCTCTTTTTGTCAAATTGTAGTATATGTGCAAGTAGGGATCGTTCTGGACCGGGGATTAGGAGGGATTGTTAATCACTTGGATTTGACTCAAAAAAAACGTAAAAACACAAAATAAATGTATTTCTAACTAATCTAACACTTTAAAATAAATGGGGGATTGGTTTTGGACGAAATTAAACTAAAATAGAAACTTGGAAACAAAACAGATTGTACAAACGAAATTGATGGAATAGAATGAAGAAAAACTAGTTAGAGGGTTCCTTATCCACACATGAACATAAGCATATAATTTGACTCCCAGTTATGACTTCAACAAACGATGAATGACAATGCTCCAAGTTAATTAGGTCCGCTTAAATTAACCTTCAGATTTCCCTAGATTCATTGGATTGAATGGGATACGCATTACAACCAAATTATTCCTAATCAAAGTCTCTCACATGGAATACGCATGATAGAGACATTCAACAAAGATCATTAAGTTCAACGGAAATCATAAACATTGACTAGGCATTCATAACTATGGAATACGCATGTTAATCCAGCCTAGGGTTTACTAAACACAATCGTGACTAGCGATTTTTACTACTCATGAATATAAGTTCATAACGATTAGGTGAAATTCCCTTATATCCTAGCATCAAGTCTTAGGCATGCAAATTAAGTGTCGACCCTCAACCCACATATATAAACAAGTTCTTAATCAAAACAGAAAAGTAACCCACATCTAAAGTTCATGAATTCATAACTGGAGTAAATCAAATCATAACCAACATATGTCCATGGCTTCAAATTCGCCTCTAACTAAAAAGAAATTAGTTTCACATGTTTAACATAATTGAATAACAAGTTAAATTAAACATGAAAACAGAAACAAGAAAAGAAAGAACAAATAGATGGAAAGTTAGCTACGGGGTTCATCTCCACATATGTTATACTTGCATAATAAAACGATTTCCAATTGCATTTCAACAAATCATTAATTCTCAACGCCCCGGGTCAATTAGGTCCGCTTAAATTAACCGTCAAGTTTTCCTTAAGTTAATGAATTGGATGGGTTAGCGCAACGCAATTCACAACATTCTCCAAAAGTCCTTTACGTGAAAAGCACAATAAAGATACAATCAAAGATCATTAAGCATCATGAAAACTTTAAGTGTTGACGAGGCATTCGTTACTATGGACTACGCATGAAACTTATGCCAAGAATTTATTTAACGCGATTGTTTATAAGCAACCTCCACTACTTGTGAATATAAGTTCGTAACTATTAGGTGAAACTCACTTATATTCTAGCGTCATATTGATGCATGAAAATTAAGCGCGCATTCTTAATAAACATTCATAAATAAGTTATCAATCAAACGGTTAAACAAATTGAACCACAACTTATGAAACGCAATTAGAATTAATCAAATCAAAATGCAAGCATAAACATATATTTCGAATCACCCCCTAGCTAAAGGGGGTTTAGTTTATTATAACTTTGAAATCAAAGAAATACCTAAACATTCCAACAACTCAAACTTGAATTGTATGAACGTTTAGGCACTCTTCTCTTCCATTCCTCATACGTACAAACAAAGAGAATTGAATTTAAACATTGAAATCAAAGAAACACCTAAACATTCCAACAACTCAAACTTGAATTGTATGAACGTTTAGGCACTCTTCTCTTCCTCGTTGTTGTAGCACAAGGTCTAAGGATAGTTTGATGGTGTGAATGGTTTGGGGAGTGGTGTTTGGATTAATAGGGAAATGGAAAAATGGTGTTTGGATTACAAGGGAACTCACGGCAAAGAGAAGGAATGGAAGTGTTTGTGGTGTGTTGTGTATGAAATGAGATGTCCATGAATGAATGAATGCAAGGGTATTTATAGGAGTAGTGGAGGGAACATATGGCTATGTCATTTGTAGGTGAAGTAGGTGGATGTTGTAGGTGAAGTAGGTGGATGTTGTAGGTGAAGTGGATGTTGTAGGTGAAGTAGGTGGATGTTGTAGGTGAAGTAGGTGGATGTTGTAGGTGAAGTGGATGTTGTAGGTGAAGTAGGTGGATGTTGTAGGTGAAGTGGGTGGATGTTGTAGGTGAAGTAGGTGGATGTTGTAGGTGAAGTGGATGTTGTAGGTGAAGTAGGTGGATGTTATGTTAAGTGATAAGTGATAAGTGATATGATATGTGGTTATGATATGATAAGTGGTTAAGTGGTAATGATAAGTGATAAGTGATTAAGTGATATGATATGTGGTGATGATAAGTGATAAGTGCATGTGGGTTAACTAATGAAGGAAATGCATGTGCAATGACAATGTGTTAGAATGGATGTGTGTTATGCATGGCATGATTGGGATTAGGAAAGGTTTAAATGTCCTAAAACTAAAGAGAACAAGGTTCCAACACTTTGGCTCCAATTAGGTCTTCAATTTCGTCCAACACTTTGGCTTCAAGCATAAGCTATCCGTCCTTAGCCCAAAAGTGCTCCAAAAGTCTCCAAAATGCATCTTTTTGCTCCTTTAGCCCTTTGGACCTACAAACACACGAAAATAGCTTAAAGTACTAAAATAACTAAAGAAACAAAACGTAAATGTACGAGAACAAGCCATTTAAGTCGCATAAATATGCTCCTATCAAATACCCCCACACTTAGCTTTTGCTAGTCCTCGAGCAAAACAGAAAAACAAAACAAAAAGAACAAAACACAACCTACACCTTCCAACAATCGTATCAGGGACTTCCAATGCACATGACAAGTTAAAAATCATTATTCTCACAGATTTGAGCCATCTTTACACTTAAGTACATTCTTAATCATAGTCACCACATACTAGTTCACAATTAAGCAATTAAAACACATTTCAAATGTAGTAACATGCCTTTAGAGAATTCCCTCAATTTCTTACTAGATGTACTCTCGTTTTTCACACAGATTTTCTGACTACACACCCTACACTAGGTATATGTGAGAAGATTGATGTAAACATGTAGACGAACACTCACATATGTTATAATAAGGAAAGCATTTTCTGGAGTTAATAAGCATGTTTAGATATGATCTCATGAATGGAATGCTACTACTTAGACGCGAGAACCAGTGACACCATAAGCTCATACCAAGTTCAAACTCCACAATTGAAATACATAACACTCAATATAGAAGTCAATGGGTAGTAACGGGGCTAGGGTATTGGCTAACAATGAAAGGTGAAGGATAAACAAACATTCTTAAAGCAATAGTGAGCAAAGTATTGAATTAGGCACTTAGAATTCCCTTAAGAACGCAGAAGTCAACTTTGAACTCCCAAGGGAAAATCACACAAAACTTAGGGCCATATTCAACTTTTTGGACCCTTTCTTCAATCACTTATTCTTTCATTTTTTTCTTTTCTTTTTTTTTTTTTTTTTTTTTTTTTTTTCTTTTCTTTTGAATCTCAAAACATCAACACTTAAACATTCTCTCCCCCACACTTATTTTCTTTCATAATGTAACTCAAAAGGAATTCAATTAAGTCATGCTCACTATCTTTTAAGAACAAGGGTGGGGATTGTCCTAAACTAGGCTAGGTGAGGAAAATGTGGGTAAACAAAGAATAAAGGCTAAACAAGGCTCAACGGGGTTAAAACTTACAACATATACGAAGTATGGGAAGTAAGGCTATTTGGCTATGGTGGTGGTCACTACACAACTTCTTCTTGAATATGTGTTATGCAAATCAATAACATGCTTTGAATGAAATGGGCATGAGTTCTAGCATTTGGAACTATATGATAAAACGCCTTCTAAGTAGTAACCAAGCAAAGAATAATGAGATCATGCAACGACTTTAGAAAACAAGAAATCACAGATTATACTCTCCAACGAACGTTATAGGCTCAAGTCTCTCAGGGTTGTAGCGTTTGTTTGAGTTCCTTCCTTCAAGCATGTTACAAAAACGAATTTTTCTTTTATGATTGCATGTGAAGTCATACATTATAACCATAACCAAGCATATACCAAGAGTAAATCAAACTTTTCTCTATGTTTATAACTCTTTCTAACCGTCATGCAATTATAAACCAAATCCTTATCATTGTGTTGGAAGGTACCCTAAGACACAAACACACAAAAACGACTCAAAACACTCTTTTTAGGGTTTTTAATACAAGTTTTTCAAATTTTTATGTGATTTTCGGAGTTATAAAACAAAACACACTAAAACACTCTAAAACAACTTAAAAACACCTTAAAACAGCAAGGAACAACATTTGAAGTTATGGGTGAAAAAATCCCACGAATTTGCATTAAATAAACTTAGTTACCCCCCCATACTTAAATCAAACATTGTCCTCAATGTTTTAAGCATATGGTTCACACAAAACATAAGTAAACACACAAAAAGCAACTAAACATACTAAACATGGCAGAATGTAATTAACAAAGAGAAGAGTTTAGGGACGCAAATCTGGTTATGGAGTGTAAATTCCCTCTTCTCCTTGGTGATTGTATTGAGGCATGATCTTGGTGATTCCACAGGCTTACTCTTGAACTGGTTTCCGCCCATCATTGATTTTCCTTTGTGCTACTCTTGAACTGGGCAGCAGGATTCCCTTTAGTGTCTCCCCCGAAGGTCTGAGCTTCCTCCTGCTATCTGTTTCTTTGTTCAATCTTTGCAGGAGTGGTCCTTTCTCTGGAAGTGTATCAACCGTTGAAGATGACTACTCGAGAGCAACGCTAGGTAAGCAATCAGGAATAGATTCCAGGCAGTTGGCTCCAGATCGGTAGACTGACTCCAAGTGCCGGCTGATTGCTTCTTTTACTTTGCCATGCAAGTAAGAACAAGAACAAAGAAAAAGACAGGGAAAGAGCATGATATGAGATATTTTTGCTTTTGACCTTGATGATATGAGATACCTTTGCTTTGAAGAAGCGGTGAATGAATCAGCACATGCTTCAATCCGCCGTTTTCTCCTGGGTCATATGTACTCCAGGCATCTGGTATCATCTTTGGGGAAGAAGAAAGAATTGAGTATTTCGAAAGGCTTTGCTGGGAGTGCGCCCTCAGAGGTGAGGGAGAGTTGGGCATTTTCTTCAGGTTTGCCCTGCCATAAAAGACGAAGGTCGACATATATAGAGATAATATCAAGTGGTGGTATTTTTTACCCTTGTCGACAAACGTTTTGATCCTGCAAATCCGGCTTTTTGAAATAGTGGCGCCTCTTCGATCTTTGAATACGCCTCTTCGATTTCTGAGCAGGCGCCCCTTCGATTTCTGAACGACGTCCCTTCGCTTTCTGAACGACACGTGGTAGTGCAGATGCGGCTCCTTTTGACAAAGCTGCACACGTCTTCTGAAAAGCAGAGAAAGCGTCGCCGAACTTTGCGCTTGTCGGCTAAAGATGTGTAGTTGCGGTGATGGCCTCCACGTGTTTTCAGCTTTGTCAGAAATCTTTTGACAAAGTTGAACGCGTCTTCTGAAAAGCCGAGAACGCGTCGCCTAAATTACGCCGGAAATTCCGGCTTCTTGAATTGGTGGACGCGTCGCCTTGGCTTTTATAGAGCTATCGATCACCACAATAAACACACTCTGAAGAATTCCCATTCTTGAAAATCGACTCCGGCCCTTTGAGAATTAACTCCATCCGCCCCTCTCTTTGAACACTTTTGAAAAATGGCAAACCCATCGAACCTTAGCTTGGAATTGAGCCTTAGCAGTGATACGGGCGCGCCGCGTCAAGGTAACGTATGGCGCCCTTCTTTCTTATCTTCTAACGGTCCTCTCACAGGTGAAGACTCCGTGATGCAGGACGCCACAACAGCTACAATAGTAGCTAGGAACCTCCTCACTCCAAAAGATAGTAGGCTGCTGTCAGGACGGTCCGATGAGTTGGCCGTTCAAGAGTCCCTCGCACTTAGTGTTCAGTGTGCGAGTTCTGTGTCCAACATGGGCCAACGCCTGCTTGCCCGCTCCCGTCAGGTGGAATCATTGATGGCAGAGGTGGAAAGTCTTAAGCAGGAGATCAAACTGCTTAAGCATGAGAATAGAAGTTTGCACGTGCTTGCCAACAACTATTCGACGGGCATGAAGAGGAAGCTTGATGAACTGCAAGAGTCTGAAGGTCGGATTCAAAGTGACCGTCAAAGGTTTTCGTCTTTCCTCCAGAGGCACCTTTTTCCTGGATCATCCAGCGTTTGGCCAAGTATTGAGGCCTCGAATGCTCTATCTTCGATGCCTCCAGTTCCGATGCCTTCCGCTCCGATGTCTTCTGCCCCGATGCCTTCCGTCTCGATGCCTTCCGCTTCAAGAGTTTTGCCACGTAGTGGGTCTTTAAGTAAACAACCTTTGTAAAGCCTCCATCGTTCTGCCATGTTTTTTTTTTTTTTTTTTTTTTTTTTTTTTTTTTTTTTTAAATGCATTGGGTTGCCTCCCAAGTAGCGCTTTCTTTTACGTCTTGTAGCCGGACGAAGAACCCAATCACTCCAGGATACGTTCACGAATCGGATGAGAACTCCGAGTCATAAACTAGTACCTAGAACAAGAAACAAAATAACATAAGAATCTGGAATAAAATAAAAACAAACGAAAATAAAACAATCCAAGGGATTAGCAAATTTTCTAATCCCCGGCAACGGCGCCAAAATTTGATGCGTGATTTATACGCACAGAAATTAAACCCTCTTTTTGTCAAATTGTAGTATATGTGCAAGTAGGGATCGTTCTGGACCGGGGATTAGGAGGGATTGTTAATCACTTGGATTTGACTCAAAAAAAACGTAAAAACACAAAATAAATGTATTTCTAACTAATCTAACACTTTAAAATAAATGGGGGATTGGTTTTGGACGAAATTAAACTAAAATAGAAACTTGGAAACAAAACAGATTGTACAAACGAAATTGATGGAATAGAATGAAGAAAAACTAGTTAGAGGGTTCCTTATCCACACATGAACATAAGCATATAATTTGACTCCCAGTTATGACTTCAACAAACGATGAATGACAATGCTCCAAGTTAATTAGGTCCGCTTAAATTAACCTTCAGATTTCCCTAGATTCATTGGATTGAATGGGATACGCATTACAACCAAATTATTCCTAATCAAAGTCTCTCACATGGAATACGCATGATAGAGACATTCAACAAAGATCATTAAGTTCAACGGAAATCATAAACATTGACTAGGCATTCATAACTATGGAATACGCATGTTAATCCAGCCTAGGGTTTACTAAACACAATCGTGACTAGCGATTTTTACTACTCATGAATATAAGTTCATAACGATTAGGTGAAATTCCCTTATATCCTAGCATCAAGTCTTAGGCATGCAAATTAAGTGTCGACCCTCAACCCACATATATAAACAAGTTCTTAATCAAAACAGAAAAGTAACCCACATCTAAAGTTCATGAATTCATAACTGGAGTAAATCAAATCATAACCAACATATGTCCATGGCTTCAAATTCGCCTCTAACTAAAAAGAAATTAGTTTCACATGTTTAACATAATTGAATAACAAGTTAAATTAAACATGAAAACAGAAACAAGAAAAGAAAGAACAAATAGATGGAAAGTTAGCTACGGGGTTCATCTCCACATATGTTATACTTGCATAATAAAACGATTTCCAATTGCATTTCAACAAATCATTAATTCTCAACGCCCCGGGTCAATTAGGTCCGCTTAAATTAACCGTCAAGTTTTCCTTAAGTTAATGAATTGGATGGGTTAGCGCAACGCAATTCACAACATTCTCCAAAAGTCCTTTACGTGAAAAGCACAATAAAGATACAATCAAAGATCATTAAGCATCATGAAAACTTTAAGTGTTGACGAGACATTCGTTACTATGGACTACGCATGAAACTTATGCCAAGAATTTATTTAACGCGATTGTTTATAAGCAACCTCCACTACTTGTGAATATAAGTTCGTAACTATTAGGTGAAACTCACTTATATTCTAGCGTCATATTGATGCATGAAAATTAAGCGCGCATTCTTAATAAACATTCATAAATAAGTTATCAATCAAACGGTTAAACAAATTGAACCACAACTTATGAAACGCAATTAGAATTAATCAAATCAAAATGCAAGCATAAACATATATTTCGAATCACCCCCTAGCTAAAGGGGGTTTAGTTTATTATAACTTTGAAATCAAAGAAATACCTAAACATTCCAACAACTCAAACTTGAATTGTATGAACGTTTAGGCACTCTTCTCTTCCATTCCTCATACGTACAAACAAAGAGAATTGAATTTAAACATTGAAATCAAAGAAACACCTAAACATTCCAACAACTCAAACTTGAATTGTATGAACGTTTAGGCACTCTTCTCTTCCTCGTTGTTGTAGCACAAGGTCTAAGGATAGTTTGATGGTGTGAATGGTTTGGGGAGTGGTGTTTGGATTAATAGGGAAATGGAAAAATGGTGTTTGGATTACAAGGGAACTCACGGCAAAGAGAAGGAATGGAAGTGTTTGTGGTGTGTTGTGTATGAAATGAGATGTCCATGAATGAATGAATGCACGGGTATTTATAGGAGTAGTGGAGGGAACATATGGCTATGTCATTTGTAGGTGAAGTAGGTGGATGTTGTAGGTGAAGTAGGTGGATGTTGTAGGTGAAGTGGATGTTGTAGGTGAAGTAGGTGGATGTTGTAGGTGAAGTAGGTGGATGTTGTAGGTGAAGTGGATGTTGTAGGTGAAGTAGGTGGATGTTGTAGGTGAAGTGGGTGGATGTTGTAGGTGAAGTAGGTGGATGTTGTAGGTGAAGTGGATGTTGTAGGTGAAGTAGGTGGATGTTATGTTAAGTGATAAGTGATAAGTGATATGATATGTGGTTATGATATGATAAGTGGTTAAGTGGTAATGATAAGTGATAAGTGATTAAGTGATATGATATGTGGTGATGATAAGTGATAAGTGCATGTGGGTTAACTAATGAAGGAAATGCATGTGCAATGACAATGTGTTAGAATGGATGTGTGTTATGCATGGCATGATTGGGATTAGGAAAGGTTTAAATGTCCTAAAACTAAAGAGAACAAGGTTCCAACACTTTGGCTCCAATTAGGTCTTCAATTTCGTCCAACACTTTGGCTTCAAGCATAAGCTATCCGTCCTTAGCCCAAAAGTGCTCCAAAAGTCTCCAAAATGCATCTTTTTGCTCCTTTAGCCCTTTGGACCTACAAACACACGAAAATAGCTTAAAGTACTAAAATAACTAAAGAAACAAAACGTAAATGTACGAGAACAAGCCATTTAAGTCGCATAAATATGCTCCTATCAAGGCCCTCTTCTCTTCCATTCCTCATTCGTACAAAACAAAGAGTATTGAAATTAAACATTGAAATCAAAGAAACACCTAAACATTCCAACAACTCAAACTTGAATTGTATGAACGTTTAGGCCCTCTTATCTTCCTCTTCGTTGTAGCACAAGGTCTAAGGATAGTTTGATGGTGTGAATGGTTTGGGGAGTGGTTGGAGTGGTGATAGGAGCATATTTATGCGACTTAAATGGCTTGTTCTCGTACATTTACGTTATGTTTCTTTAGTTATTTTAGTACTTTAAGCTATTTTCGTGTGTTTGTAGGTCCAAAGGGCTAAAGGAGCAAAAAGATGCATTTTGGAGACTTTTGGAGCACTTTTGGGCTAAGGACGGATAGCTTATGCTTGAAGCCAAAGTGTTGGACGAAATTGAAGACCTAATTGGAGCCAAAGTGTTGGAACCTTGTTCTCTTTAGTTTTAGGACATTTAAACCTTTCCTAATCCCAATCATGCCATGCATAACACACATCCATTCTAACACATTGTCATTGCACATGCATTTCCTTCATTAGTTAACCCACATGCACTTATCACTTATCATCACCACATATCATATCACTTAATCACTTATCACTTATCATCACCACTTAACCACTTATCATATCATAACCACATATCATATCACTTATCACTTATCACTTAACATATCATCCACCTACTTCACCTACAACATCCACCTACTTCACCTACAACATCCACCCACTTCACCTACAACATCCACCCACTTCACCTACAACATCCACCCACTTCACCTACAACATCCACCTACTTCACCTACAACATCCACCTACTTCACCTACAAATGACATAGTCATATGTTCCCTCCACTACTCCTATAAATACCCTTGCATTCATTCATTCAAAAACATCTCATTTTCATACACAACTCACCACAAACACATCCCTTTCTCTCTTAGCCTTGAGTCTCCCTTAGAATCCAAAAACCATCTTTCCATTTCCATCACTCCTCACTTCATTCCACACTTCCATTCCCCCAAACCAACTATCCTTAGACCTTATGCTACAATAAAGAGGAAGAGAAGAGGGCCTAAACGTTCATACAATTCAAGTTTGAGTTGTTGGAATGTTTAGGCGTTTCTTTGATTTCAATGTTTAATTTCAATTCTCTTTGTTTTGTATGAGGAACTAAACCCCCCTTTAGCTAGGGGGGGATTCGAAATATATGTTTATGCTTGCATTTTGATTTGATTACTTCTAATTGCGTTTCATAAGTTGTGGATTCAATTTGTTTAACCGTTTGATTGATAACTTATTTATGTATGTTTATTAAGAATGCGCGCTTAATTTTCATGCATGAATATGACGCTAGAATATAAGTGAGTTTCACCTAATCGTTATGAACTTATATTCACAAGTAGTGGAGGTTGCTTATAAACAATCGCGTTAAACGAATTCTTGGCATAAGTTTCATGCAATCATAGTAACGAATGCCTCGTCAACACTTATAGTTTTCATGATGCTTAATGATTCTTGCTTGTTTCTCTATTATGCAATTCATGTAGGGAACTTGTGAGGAATGCTTTGGGTTGTCGTATGCAATCATCCAATTCATTAACTTAAGGAAAACTTGACGGTTAATTTAAGCGGACCTAATTAACCCGGGGTGTTGAGAATTCATGGTTTATTGAAGTGCAATTGGAAATCATTTTATTATGCAAGTGTAACATGTATGGAGATGAACCCCTTAGCTAGCCATACCATCCATTCATTTCCGTCAATTTCATATTTACAATTTGTTTTCTTTACAATCTATCCATTTTAGTTTAAATTCGTCCAAAATCAATCCCCCCATATTTCGTTTAAGTCTTAGTCTTAATCTTTCTTATTTTTAGTTTTGAATTCTTCGAGTTTAGTATAGCATTTTAGTTTGTGTTTTTAAAAGCATTTTGAGTCTTTTGATTTGTTTTAGTGTTTTAAAGTTTAGTTTTACATTCTTTGAGTCTAGTTTAGTGTTTTATATTATGTTTTTACGTTTTTAAGTCAAATCCAAGCGATTAACAATCCCTCCTAATCCCCGGTCCAGAACGATCCCTACTTGCACCTATACTACAATTTGACAAAAAGAGGGTTTAATTTGTGCGCGTATAAAATCCCGCATCAAATTTTGGCGCCGTTGCCGGGGACACTTATTGCTCCTACGCCATTGTAAATCCGAAGGGAGGATTTGAAGCACCTTTGCCGGAAGCACTTATTGCTCCTACGCCATCTAATTCAAGTAAGGTTGTTCCAATTAGTTCTAACCCCATTCCACCTAATATCCCTATTCCTTGCAGGTTCATGAATTCCAAGGAAGAAGAAAGTGAAAAAGACATCTTGGAAGACCTTCCAAAGGTGCAAAGTAGGGAATTTCATGAATTCATCAAAGGGGATATACTTGAGACAACAATGCCCAAAGAAGTTGAATTTGATGACATTGGACAAGTCATAACCATCACATGCAATCTGGCCAAGTCCAATATCCCTGAAACTTTCAAAGGAGTGGTGTTTGTCATTGAGTTCTTGTCAGACAAAACAAGTAAGTCATTTTTTTCAAATTCCATTACATTTTATACTAACTTGTTGTTTTTTATGAATCAGGCACCTACATTAGAATTCAAACCAATGCCGGTTCACTTCAAGTATCACCTTCCATTCAAGGACCAATTCCATGCCGTTTGATTTTATTTATGTTAAAAAAAAAAAAAAATAATAATAATAATAATAAAAGTGGCGAGGCTTCACAAAGGTTGTTTACTTAAAGACCCACTACGTGGCAAAACTCTTGAAGCGGAAGGCATCGAGACGGAAGGCATCGGGGCAGAAGACATAGGAGCGGAAGGCATCGGAGATAGAGGCATCGAAGATAGAGCATTCGAGGCCTCAATACTTGGCCAAACGCTGGATGATCCAGGAAAAAGGTGCCTCTGGAGGAAAGACGAAAACCTTTGACGGTCACTTTGAATCCGACCTTCAGACTCTTGCAGTTCATCAAGCTTCCTCTTCATGCCCGTCGAATAGTTGTTGGCAAGCACGTGCAAACTTCTATTCTCATGCTTAAGCAGTTTGATCTCCTGTTTAAGACTTTCCACCTCTGCCATCAATGATTCCACCTGACGGGAGCGGGCAAGCAGGCGTTGGCCCATGTTGGACACAGAACTCGCACACTGAACACTAAGTGCGAGGGACTCTTGAACGGCCAACTTATCGGACCGTCCTGACAGCAGCCTACTATCTTTTGGAGTGAGGAGGTTCCTAGCTACTATTGTAGCTGTTGTGGCGTCCTGCATCACGGAGTCTTCACCTGTGAGAGGACCGTTAGAAGATAAGAAAGAAGGGCGCCATACGTTACCTTGACGCGGCGCGGCCGTATCGCTGCTGAGACTCAATTCTAAGCTAAGGTTCGATGGGTTTGCCATTTTTCAAAAGTGTTCAAAGAGATGGGGTGGATGGAGTTAATTCTCAAAGGGCCGGAGTCGATTTTCAAGAATGGGAATTCTTCAGAGTGTGTTTGTTGTGGTGATCGATAGCTCTATAAGAAGCCAAGGCGACGCGTCCACCAATTCGAAAAGCCGGAATTTCCGGCGTAATTTAGGCGACGCGTTCTCTGCTTTTCAGAAGACACGTTCAACTTTGTCAAAAGATTTCTGACAAAGCTGAAAACACGTGGAGGCCATCATCGCAACTACACATCTTTAGCCGACAAAGCGCAAAGTTCGGCGACGCTTTCTCTGCTTTTCAGAAGACGTGTGCAGCTTTGTCAAAAGGAGCCGCATCTGCACTACCACGTGTCGTTCAGAAAGCGAAGGGGCGTCGTTCAGAAATCGAAGGGGAGCCTGCTCAGAAATCGAAGAGGCGTATTCAAAGATCGAAGAGGCGCCACTATTTCAAAAAGCCGGATTTGCGGGATCAAAACGTTTGTCGACAAGGGTAAAAGGTACCACCACTTGATATTATCTCTATATATGTCGACCTTCGTCTTTTATGGCAGGGCAAACCTGAAGAAAATGCCCAACTCTCTCTCACCTCTGAGGGCGCACTCCCAGCAAAGCCTTTCGAAATACTCAATTCTTTCTTCTTCCCCAAAGATGATACCAGATGCCTGGAGTACATATGACCCAGGAGGAAACGGCGGATTGAAGCATGTGCTGATTCATTCACCGCTTCTTCAAAGCAAAGGTATCTCATATCATCAAGGTCAAAAGCAAAAATATCTCATATCATGCTCTTTCCCTGTCTTTTTCTTTGTCCTTGTTCTTACTTGCATGGCAAAGTAAAAGAAGCAATCACCCGGCACTTGGAGTCAGTCTACCGATCTGGAGCCAACTGCCTGGAATCTATTCCTGATTGCTTACCTAGCGTTGCTCTCGAGTAGTCATCTTCAACGGTTGTTACACTTCCAGAGAAGGGACCACTTCTGCAAAGATTGAACAAAGAAACAGATAACAGGAGGAAGCTCGGACCTTCGGGGGAAACCAAAAGAACCATCCTGCTGCCCAGTTCAAGAAGTAGCACAAAGGAAAATCAACGATGGGCAGAAACCAGTTCAAGAGTAAGCCTGTGGAATCACAAAGATCAAAGCCTCAATGCAATCACCAAGGAGAAGAGGGAATTTACACTCCATAACCAGATTTGCGTCCCTAAACTCTTCTCTTTGTTAATTACATTATGCCATGTTTAATATGTTTAGTTGCTTTTTGTGTGTTTACTTATGTTTTGTGTGAATCTATGCTTAAAACATTGAGGACAATGTTTGATTTAAGTGTGGGGGGGTAACTAAAGTGTTTTGATGCAAATTCGTAGGGTTTTATCCACCATAACTTCTAATGTTGTTCCTTGCTATTTTAAGGTGTTTTTAAGTTGTTTTAGAGTGTTTTAGTGTGTTTTGTTTTATAATTCGAAAATCCCATAAAAATTTGAAAAATTGTTTTGAAAAACCCAAAAAGAGTTGTTTTAAAGTTGTTTTTGTGTGTGTGTTTGTGTCTTAGGGTACCTTCCAACACAACGATAAGGATTTGGTTTATAATTGCATGACGGTTAGAAAGAGTTATAAACATAGAGAAAAGTTTGATTTACTCTTGGTATATGCTTGGTTATGGTTATAATGTATGACTTCACATGCAATCATAAAAGAAAAAAAAATTCGTTTTTGTAACATGCTTGAAGGAAGAAACTCAAACAAACGCTACATCCCTGTGAGACTCGAGCCATTACTTTCTTTGGAGAGTTATTTTCTGTGATTCTTTATTTTCTAAAGTTGTTGCATGATCTCATTATTCCTTGCTTGGTTGCTACTTAGAATGCAATTGTATCATGATAGAACTAAATGCTAGAACTCATGCCCATTTCATTCAAAGCATGTTATTGATTTGCATAACACATATTCAAGAAGAAGTTGTGTAGTGACCACCACCATAGCCAAATAGCCTTACTTCCCATACTTCATATATGTTGTAAGTTTTAACCCCGTTGAGCCTTGTTTAGCCTTTATTCTTTGTTTACCCACATTTTCCTCACCTAGCCTAGTTTAGGACAATCCCCACCCTTGTTCTTAAAAGATAGTGAGCATGACTTAATTGAATTCCTTTTGAGTTACATTATGAAAGAAAATAAGTGTGGGGGAGAGAATGTTTAAGTGTTGATGTTTTGAGATTCAAAAGAAAAGAAAAAAAAAAGAGAAAAGAAAGAAAGAAAGAAAAAAAAAAAAGAGCTTGAAAAAAAAAAAAAAAAAAAATGAAAGAATAAGTGATTGAAGAAAGGTTCCAAAACACCAATTCTGGGCGTAAATTGTCTAAATTCTCCCTTTTTGTTCAAAAGTTGAGTTTTCATTCAAAAGTGAATTCTAAGTTGATTCAAATGCTTTGCTCACTATTTCTTTAAAAACCTTTGTTTACCATATCCCTTCTTTGTCTTCCACATACCCCAAGCCCCGTTACAACCCTTGACTTCTATCTTCAGTGTTGTGTATTTCAATTTGTGGAGTTTGAACTTGGTATGAGCATATGGTATCACTGGTTCTCGCGTCTAAGTAGTAGCATTCCATTCATGAGATCATATCTAAACATGCTTATTAACTCCAGAAAATGCTTTCCTTATTATAACATATGTGAGTGTTCGTCTACATGTTTACATCAATCTTCTCACATATACCTAGTGTAGGGTGTGTAGTCAGAAAATCTGTGTGAAAAACGAGAGTACATCTAGTAAGAAATTGAGGGAATTCTCTAAAGGCATGTTACTACATTTGAAATGTGTTTTAATTGCTTAATTGTGAACTAGTATGTGGTGACTATGATTAAGAATGTACTTAAGTGTAAAGATGGCTCAAATCTGTGAGAATAATGATTTTTAACTTGTCATGTGCATTGGAAGTCCCTGATACGATTGTTGGAAGGTGTAGGTTGTGTTTTGTTCTTTTTGTTTTGTTTTTCTGTTTTGCTCGAGGACTAGCAAAAGCTAAGTGTGGGGGTATTTGATAGGAGCATATTTATGCGACTTAAATGGCTTGTTCTCGTACATTTACGTTATGTTTCTTTAGTTATTTTAGTACTTTAAGCTATTTTCGTGTGTTTGTAGGTCCAAAGGGCTAAAGGAGCAAAAAGATGCATTTTGGAGACTTTTGGAGCACTTTTGGGCTAAGGACGGATAGCTTATGCTTGAAGCCAAAGTGTTGGACGAAATTGAAGACCTAATTGGAGCCAAAGTGTTGGAACCTTGTTCTCTTTAGTTTTAGGACATTTAAACCTTTCCTAATCCCAATCATGCCATGCATAACACACATCCATTCTAACACATTGTCATTGCACATGCATTTCCTTCATTAGTTAACCCACATGCACTTATCACTTATCATCACCACATATCATATCACTTAATCACTTATCACTTATCATCACCACTTAACCACTTATCATATCATAACCACATATCATATCACTTATCACTTATCACTTAACATATCATCCACCTACTTCACCTACAACATCCACCTACTTCACCTACAACATCCACCCACTTCACCTACAACATCCACCCACTTCACCTACAACATCCACCTACTTCACCTACAACATCCACCTACTTCACCTACAAATGACATAGTCATATGTTCCCTCCACTACTCCTATAAATACCCTTGCATTCATTCATTCAAAAACATCTCATTTTCATACACAACTCACCACAAACACATCCCTTTCTCTCTTAGCCTTGAGTCTCCCTTAGAATCCAAAAACCATCTTTCCATTTCCATCACTCCTCACTTCATTCCACACTTCCATTCCCCCAAACCAACTATCCTTAGACCTTATGCTACAATAAAGAGGAAGAGAAGAGGGCCTAAACGTTCATACAATTCAAGTTTGAGTTGTTGGAATGTTTAGGCGTTTCTTTGATTTCAATGTTTAATTTCAATTCTCTTTGTTTTGTATGAGGAACTAAACCCCCCTTTAGCTAGGGGGGGATTCGAAATATATGTTTATGCTTGCATTTTGATTTGATTACTTCTAATTGCGTTTCATAAGTTGTGGATTCAATTTGTTTAACCGTTTGATTGATAACTTATTTATGTATGTTTATTAAGAATGCGCGCTTAATTTTCATGCATGAATATGACGCTAGAATATAAGTGAGTTTCACCTAATCGTTATGAACTTATATTCACAAGTAGTGGAGGTTGCTTATAAACAATCGCGTTAAACGAATTCTTGGCATAAGTTTCATGCAATCATAGTAACGAATGCCTCGTCAACACTTATAGTTTTCATGATGCTTAATGATTCTTGCTTGTTTCTCTATTATGCAATTCATGTAGGGAACTTGTGAGGAATGCTTTGGGTTGTCGTATGCAATCATCCAATTCATTAACTTAAGGAAAACTTGACGGTTAATTTAAGCGGACCTAATTAACCCGGGGTGTTGAGAATTCATGGTTTATTGAAGTGCAATTGGAAATCATTTTATTATGCAAGTGTAACATGTATGGAGATGAACCCCTTAGCTAGCCATACCATCCATTCATTTCCGTCAATTTCATATTTACAATTTGTTTTCTTTACAATCTATCCATTTTAGTTTAAATTCGTCCAAAATCAATCCCCCCATATTTCGTTTAAGTCTTAGTCTTAATCTTTCTTATTTTTAGTTTTGAATTCTTCGAGTTTAGTATAGCATTTTAGTTTGTGTTTTTAAAAGCATTTTGAGTCTTTTGATTTGTTTTAGTGTTTTAAAGTTTAGTTTTACATTCTTTGAGTCTAGTTTAGTGTTTTATATTATGTTTTTACGTTTTTAAGTCAAATCCAAGCGATTAACAATCCCTCCTAATCCCCGGTCCAGAACGATCCCTACTTGCACCTATACTACAATTTGACAAAAAGAGGGTTTAATTTGTGCGCGTATAAAATCCCGCATCAAGTGGCTGCAATGGAGGAGAAAAGTGTTTTGGTGGCTGCTGCAAGGGTGTGGAGAGGTTTTGACGAATTTCTGGAATATGGAAGAGTGAATGAGAATGAATTCAATGGATGCTTATTTATAGGTGAAATGGGGGGAACATGACAGCTAGGAGGGAATGTGGCTGCATGTTTGAATGATTAAAGGATGCATGTGGGTTGGAATTGCATGTGCACTGAATATGTGGCTGCATGTGCAAGGGGACAATCTGAAAATGCATCTGAAAGCATGTGTTGGCTGCAATGATGAAATGGATGGGAGTGCATGTGGCTTAATTAATTAAAGGTAGTGCATGTGCAATGTTTTAAAGGATGGAATGCATGTGAATATGATGGAAATCTGATGGGAACTCACGGCAAGGATGATTTCTGGTGGTGAATGGGTGTGTGTTTGAATGATTAAAGGGACATGTGGGTTGGAAATGATGAAGTGAATGCATGTGCAATGACAGCTAGGTTGAATATGCATGTGGAATGGCTGATTTATTTGAAGATGCATGTGCAATGAAGTGGAATGACAGCTAGGTTATGATGATGAATGCATGTGGCTGATTTAATTGAATAGGAAAGCATGTGGATTTAATGGTTTAAAGGGTGAATGCATGTGGATGCATGTGTTGATGAATGGGATTGGGAAAGGTTTAAATGTCCTAAAACTAAAGGGAACAAGGTTCCAACACTTTGGTCTTCAATTAGGTCTTCAATTTCGTCCAACACTTTGGCTCCAAGCATAAGCTATCCATCCTTAGCCCAAAAGTGCTCCAAAAGTCTCCAAAATGCATCTTTTTGCTCCTTTAGCCCTTTGGACCTACAAACACACGAAAATAGCTTAAAGTACTAAAATAACTAAAGAAACATACGTAAATGCACGAGAACAAGCCATTTAAGTCACATGAATATGCTCCTATCAGTAATATGCCTTAGAGAATTTCCTCAATTCCTTACTAGAATGCACTCTTGATGCAAAATATATTAAGCACACAAATTAAACCCTCTTCTGACAATTGTAGCAAAGTATGTAAGTAGGGATCGTTCAAAACCGGGGATTAGGAGGGATTGCTAAACTCTTGAAAACTGACCTAAGAACTCCAAAACAAAGTTAAAAACACCAATTTGGACTCAAAGAATGAAAAACCAAAGTTAAAACACTAAAACAAAACAAAAACTCAAAACAGCAACTAGAAGACTCAAAACTGCCTAAAAACCACTTTCTGGGCAGTTTTGAGCACCTACACTAATTTGGACGAAATTGGTTGAAAACTTGACTCAAAACACTTAAAAACATGAACCAAAACAATTTCTAACTAAATTGAGACTTCAAAGTAAAGGGGGATTTGATTTGGACGAAATTAAAGTTGAGAAAACAGATTGCAAAGTAAAACTGATTTTGAAACGTTTTTGGGGTTTTTAATGGATGATGGACTAGTTAGGGGTTCTTTCTCCACACATGACAAGTATGCAAATGACTCGATTTCCAGTTATTCCTTCATAGAATTATGAATGACAATGCCCCAAATTAACCGTGACATCACTAGTTAATTCTCAAGTTTTCCTTGTGTTATTGAATTGGATGACATCATACGACAACCCAAAGTATTCTTCAAAAGTTCCTTACATGACATCATAATAAAGATACAATCAAAGATCATTACGTTCAATGAAAACTATAAGCATTGACAAAGCACTTGTGACTATGACATCATGACACTTATGCTAGGAATTGAACTTAACGCGATTGTGACTAGCAACCTTCACTACTTGTGAATATAATTGTGTGACAATTATGTGAAACAAACTTATATTCTAGCATCATATTCATGCAAGCCAATTAAGTGTCGACCCCTAATTAACAAACACAAATACGTTATTACTTGCACAGTTAAGCCAATTGCATTCACGATTCAAGAACTCATAACTGGAATTTATCAAATCAATTTGCACACATAGTTATGGCTTTGAAATCACCCCTAACCAATAGGGGTTTAGCCACTCATGTTCATAGCAAAATGAAAGGAAAATAAATTAAACATTGAAATCATAAAACGAATTACACCTAGAATGCACCAACGACGAAGCTTGAGCATCCAAGAGTCTTTCCTTCTTCCTCCTTGCTACGGCACAAAGGTGGATGGGATGGTTGGGATGTGTTTTAGGATCAGGGATTATGGAATTGGATGGAGGATAGGCACGGCAAGGTGTAGTGTTTGGCTGGAATTGTGTTTCTAGGATTTTAGGATGTGTAGAGTGGTGTGGCTAGATGAATGGACGAAAATTGGGTGAATGAGTGATCCCCCCAAGTGCCTTGCTGCAAAGCCTTATTTATAGGGCTAGGAAAGGTTTTGAACTTAGTTGAAACCAAAAGGTTTTTTGTACCAGAAATTCTATACATGAAACACTTAAAGGATATATGTGTGTAGCTTGGACAAGGTAGGAGACAAGATAGGACGGCTAGGAGACAAGGTAGGACAGCTAGTGACAAGCTAGGACGGCTAGGAGACAAGCTAGGACGGCTAGGAGACAAGCTAGGACGGCTAGGAGACAAGGTAGGACGGCTAGTGACAAGCTAGGACGGCTAGTAGACAAGCTAGGACGGCTAGTGACAAGCTAGGACGGCTAGGAGACAAGCTAGGACGGCTAGTGACAAGCTAGGACGGCTAGGAGACAAGCTAGGACGGCTAGGAGACAAGCTAGGACGGCTAGGAGACAAGCTAGAAATTAGGCACCATGTGTGAATAGATAAAGCCTTCTAGAAATAAGGTTTTTTTTAGGCCCCCTTGCAGCTCCCTAACTGAATTCAAGCCTTCAAATTCGTCCATCCTCATGCCTCCATGCTTGCACTATCCAATCTTGGCCCAAAAATGCTCTAGAATGCTCCAAATTGCTTCTTTTTGCATACTTTGACACTAAAACCTGAAATTGCACGAAAATGACTTTAAACACTTAAACTAACTAAGGAAAAACAACATAAATGCATGAGAACAAGCCAATTAAGTCGCATAAAAATGCTCCTATCAAATTCCCCCACACTTAGCTTTTGCTAGTCCTCGAGCAAAACAAAGAAATAAAACAAGACAAAACAAACAAACATAATCTAAACCTTCCAACATTTGCCTCAGGGATTTCCAATGCACATGACATGTTAAAGATTATCATTCCCACAGATTTGAGTCAATTTAACACTTAAGCACATGCTTAATCATAGTCACTACTTACTAGTTCACAATTAACCAATTAAAACAATGTTTTGAATGTAGTAACATGCCTTAGAGAATTCCTTCTATCCTTAATAGATTTGCACTCTATTTTCACTCAGATTTTCTAACTACACACCCTATACTAGTTATATGTGAGAGAATTGATGTAGATATAAAAACGAATGCTCACATATATGTATCACAAAGAACGCAATTTCCGGAGTTAATAGGCATGTTTAGATATGATCTCATGAATGGAATGCTACTACTTAGATGCGAGAACCAATGACACCATATGCTCATACCAAATTCAAACTCAACAAATTGAAACACATAACACTCAAGATAGAAGTTTAAGGGTTGCAACGGGGCTTGGGGTATTGGTTAACCAAGAAAGGATAGGGAAAACAAACGTTACTTCAAGCATTAGTAAGCAAAGTAATGAAATTAAGACTTAGAATTCACTTAGTTTGCAGAAATTAACTTAAAAACACAAGGGGAAGACTTTAAACAACTTCTTGGGGCTGAATTCAACTTTTTGGACCCTTTCTTCAACAAACAACACCTGGAACTCTTTTTCTCATGTTGTTCAACTCTTTTCATACTTTTTTTTTTTTTTTTTTTTTTTTGTTTACGAATTTTTCTTTTCTTTTCTTTCTACTTCCCCCACACTTGGTTTCTGCCATAAAGGAATTCCATTTGAATCATGCTTACTATACTTTAAGAACGAGGGTATGGATAGTCCTAATCTAGGCTAGGTGAGGGTAATGTGGGTTAACAAAGAAAAGGCTAAACAAGGCTCAATGGGGTTAACACCTAAACATATAATGGAGTAGGGCACACGGCTTTTTGGCTAAAGTGGTGGTCACTACACAACTTCATCTTGAAAATGTGTTATGCTAATCAATACCATGCTTTGAATGAAATGGGCATGACTTCTAGTGTTTGGAACTAAATGATGAAACGCCTTCTAAGTAGCAACCAAGCAAAGAATAATGAGATCATGCAACGATTTTAGAAAACAAAGAATGCACAGATTTTAACTCTCCAAATAAACGTTTAGGTTCAAGTCTCACAAGGTTGTAGCGTTAATTTGAGTTCCTTCCTTCAAGCATGTTACAAAAACTGATTTTTTTCTTTTATGATTGCATGTGAATTCATAAGTTATAACCACAACCAAGCATAAACATAGAGTAAATCAAACTTTCATTCATGTTAATCACTCTCTTTAACAGCCATGTATTTAAAAACCAAATCCTCATCATTGTGTTGGAAGGTACCCTAAGACACAAACAAACACACAAAAACAACTCTTTTTTGGGTTTTTTAAAACAAATTTTTCAAATTTTTCTTTGATTTTCGGATTTTTACTTCAAAACATACTAAAACACACCAAAACTGCTTAAAAACACTTAAAAACAGCAAGGAACAAGTTTTGAAATAATGGGTGATAAAATCCCACGAATTTGCATGAAAAACACTTAGTTACCCCCCCACACTTAAATCAAACATTGTCCTCAATGTTTTAAGCATAGAATCACACAAAGAAACACACAAACAGCAAGTAAAACAACTAAATAGGCAGATTAGAAAAAATCAACAAAGAGAAGGGTTTAGGAACGCAAATCTGGAATTGGAGTGCTTTCTAGGTCTTCCTTTGTTGAATGGCATGGGTTGCCTCCCAAGTAGCGCTTTCTTTAACGTCTTGCAGCCGGACGAAGAACACGTTCAGGCACCATTGGTGCCCACGGCATGGAGTGAGATCTCCTCCACAACCTGCCCCACGGCATTCTCATAGTATGGCTTCAATCTATGTCCGTTGACCTTGAATTCCACCCCATTCCTTAAGCTTTGGACTTGAACTGCACCATGTGGAAAAACATTAGTAACAACAAAAGGTCCAATCCATTTAGAACGTAACTTTCCGGGAAATAAACGTAGACGAGAATTAAAAAGTAAAACTTTCTGCCCAATTGTGAAGGTTTTGCCCCTAATCATCTTGTCATGAAACGCCTTCGTCTTTTCCTTGTAAATGCGGGCATTCTCGTAGGCTTCATTCCTTAGTTCCTCAAGCTCATTCAATTGGAGCTTCCGATG
Source organism: Pyrus communis (assembly GCF_963583255.1). Taxonomy (NCBI): domain Eukaryota; kingdom Viridiplantae; phylum Streptophyta; class Magnoliopsida; order Rosales; family Rosaceae; genus Pyrus; species Pyrus communis. The sequence continues at coordinate 9,403,146 of NC_084805.1, read as the reverse complement.
CATTCCAGCAGCATCTAAGTCCAAATTGAACGTTTTGATGGCCCAATGTGCCTTATGCTCTAGCTCCACGGGTAAGTGACAAGGTTTTCCATAAACTAGCCGAAATGGAGACATCCCTAGGGGTGTTTTGTAGGCAGTGCGATATGCCCATAGTGCATCGTCTAAACGCATGCTCCAATCCTTCCGGTTAGGCCCCACGGTCTTCTCCAAGATTTGCTTGACCTCTCTATTTGATACTTCGGCTTGGCCACTTGTTTGTGGGTGATAAGGTGTTGAAACCTTATGCTTGACATTGTACTTCTTGAAGAGTGCCTCAATGGTCCTATTGCAGAAATGTGAACCTCCATCACTTATAAATACCCGCGGCATCCCAAATCTAGAGAAAATGTTAGTCTTGATGAAATCTGAAACCACTCTAGAATCGTTAGTACGGGTAGCTTTTGCTTCTACCCATTTAGAAACATAATCAACCGCAAGCAAAATATAAGTGAAACCAAATGAAGAAGGAAAAGGACCCATGAAATCAATACCCCAAACATCAAAGATTTCAACATTGAAGATGGGTGTTTGCGGCATTTGGTCTTTTGCACCAATAGAACCTGTTCTTTGACATCTATCACATGTTAAGCAAAACATTCTAGCATCTTTGAACAATGTAGGCCAATAAAAACCAGATTCTAACACTTTACGAGCTGTCCTTTGGGTACCAAAATGGCCTCCACATGCGTAAGAATGACAAAATGCTAGAATTGAGTTAAAATCAGAAGTTGGCACACATCTTCTAATAATCTGATCTGGGCAATATTTCCATAGATATGGATCATCCCACACATAAAATCTTGCATCATGTATCAATTTATCACGTTGGACCTTGCTTAGGGTGTTAGGAACTTGCTTAGTCACCAAGAAATTGACCAAATCGGCATACCAAGGGGTACTTACCTCAATGGACAGAAGTTGTTCATCCGGAAATGTCTCAGAAATGGGGAGGGATTCTTCTTCACGCACCAATCTACTCAAGTGGTCAGCCACCACGTTTTCACAACCTTTCTTGTCCCTAATTTCAATATCGAACTCTTGAAGTAGGAGCATCCAACGAATGAGCCTTGGTTTGGCCTCCTTTTTGGTGAAAAGATACTTCAAGGCTGCATGGTCAGTGAAAACAATTACTTTAGTGCCAATAAGCAATTACTTTAGTGCCAATAAGATATGATCTAAACTTATCTAAAGCAAATACAACCGCCAAGAGTTCTTTTTCGGTTGTAGAATAATTCAATTGAGCATCATTTAAAGTGCGGGAAGCATAATAAATAACATGTGACTGTTTATTTTTCCTTTGACCCAAAACAGCCCCAAGTGCATAATCCGAGGCATCACACATCAATTCAAATGGAATGGACCAATCCGGGGGAGTTATGATGGGTGCCGTGGTTAGGAGCTCTTTGAGATGCTTGAATGACTTCTCGCATGCCTCGTTGAACTCAAAAGACACATCTTTTTGGAGGAGGCGGCATAGGGGTTGTGCAGTCTTGGAAAAGTCCTTGATAAATCGTCTATAGAATCCTGCATGACCAAGAAAAGAACGAACCTCTCTAACCAAAGTAGGAGAGGGTAAGTAGCGTACAAGATCTACTTTAGACTTATCAACTTCAATTCCTTTTTCAGAGATTATATGACCCAAAACAATACCTTGTTTAACCATAAAATGGCATTTTTCCCAATTTAAAACAAGGTTTGTTTCAACACAACGTTTCAAGATTAAAGTGAGATTATCCAAGCATTTATCAAAAGAATCACCAAAAACACTAAAGTCATCCATGAATATCTCAATAATCCTTTCAACATAATCAGAAAATATGCTTACCATACACCTTTGAAACGTGGCAGGGGCATTGCACAAACCAAATGGCATGCGTCGATATGCAAATGTTCCAAAGGGACAAGTAAAAGTGGTCTTTTCTTGATCATCCGGGGCAATGACAATTTGATTATAACCTGAATATCCATCAAGAAAGCAATAAAAAGAATGACCCGCTAACCTTTCCAACATTTGATCTAGGAACGGCAATGGGAAGTGGTCCTTCCTTGTGGTGGCATTTATCTTCCTATAATCGATGCATACACGCCAACCGGTTTGGATTCTCATGGGTACAAGCTCATTCTCGGCATTCTCCACAACCGTCACTCCGGATTTCTTAGGCACACATTGGATAGGTGAAACCCAACGACTATCGGAGATAGGATAAATGACTCCACAATCAAGAAGTTTGATTATCTCCTTTTTCACAACTTCCATCATTGGAGGGTTAAGACGGCGTTGAGCCTCTCTAGTTGGTTTGGTCCCCTCCTCAAGAAATATGTGATGCATACAAGTTGTGGGGCTTATACCTTTGATATCGGCCAATGTCCATCCTAGGGCAGATTTGTACTCCTTCAACACATGCATGAGTTTTTCCTCCTCTTGTGCCGTGAGGGATGATGATATGATGGCAGGCAGTGTCTCATTTTTTCCCAAGAAAATGTACTTCAAATGGTTTGGCAAAGGTTTGAGTTCAAGGATAGGTGCCTGAATTATGGATGGAAGCAACTTGTTAGTCGAAATGGGAATGGACTCTTTGTTAGGAAACTTACCATCATGTATTGGTGATGACTCAAGGGCAGCAACTACTACAAGAAAATCCTCACTAGGAGGCACGGCATAGGATAGTGTATTTGTGCCGTGGGGTTGCATGGATGTTGCTCCCTTGGTTTTGACTTCTACACCACTTGTAATGACTTTTTCAAGCATATCATCATTCAAATCTTCAAGGTATCCCTGCGCCAAAGAGTCAACAGTATCAATAGAGAAACATGAATGATCTTCACTAGGATACTTAATAGAATCGGAAAGATTGAAATTAACAACTTCCCCATCAAATTCCATAGACAAAGTTCCATTAAACACGTCAATCTTAGTCCGGGCCGTTTTCATGAATGGCCTTCCAAGTAGAATGGGCAGCGAGGGTGCATGATCCGATTCATCCATCTCAAGGACATAGAAATCCGCCGGAAAGATCAAATGATTAACCTGCACCAAAACATCTTCCAAAACTCCCTTTGGATAGGCATTAGATCTATCGGCCAATTGTATGATAACACCATCCTTTTTCAATGCTCCTAGGTTCATAGATGCATATATGGAATATGGCATAACATTTATAGAGGCACCTAAGTCAAGCATGGCAGATTCAAATCTAGTGTTACCTATGACACAAGGAATGGTGAAACTACCCGGATCTTTGCATTTGGGAGGTAGTTTGCGTTGCAAGATGGCGGACACATTCTCACCTACTTTTACCACTTCCTTGGTCGACATCCTCTTCCTAGTGGTGCACAACTCCTTCAAAAACTTGGCGTATCTAGGGACTTGCTTGATTGCATCCAACAAGGGTATGTTCACTTGAACTTTCCTAAATGTCTCAAGGATGTCCTTTTCAGCTTCTTCCTTCCTTGTTTGCATAAACCTACTGATAGGAGCATATTCATGCGACTTAAATGGCTTGTTCTCGTGCATTTACGTAATGTTTCTTTAGTTATTTTAGTCCTTTATGCTTCTTTTGTGTGTTTTCAGGTTCTAAGGGCAAAGTATGCAAAAGGATGCCTTTTGGAGCCTTTTGGAGCAAATTAGAGATTGGAATGGATATCATATGCTTGGAGCCAAGAGGATGGACGAAATTGAAGGATTCCTAATCCATTGCAGCCACATGCACATTCAATCATTCACACCAAAACCTTGCACATGCTTTCCCATTTCATTATTCATTCACTTTGCAGCCACCATTCACTGTTTAATCCACATGCATTCATAATCATTCACACCTTGCAGCCACTCCACATGCATTCCCCCTTTAATCCACATGCTCTCCCATTTCAGATTGCATTCCCACTCTTCATAAATCAGCCACATGCATTCAATCATTCACTCCACACTCATTGCACATGCATTCCCTTTCATTCCTGTCAAAGCACATGCATCCCCACCCTTTAATCACATGCATAAATCAGCCACATGCATCTCCCATCACCATTTCAGATTTCCACCAAGTTCCTAGCTGTCATGTTCCCCCCATTTCACCTATAAATAAACCTTCATTGCAGCCACAAAGGGGGGGATCCATTCACCACAGAAATAAGGCCTTTGTGCCAGAAATTCACCCATTCCATACACTTCTTCCATTTTCAGAATGTAGACATTCAAACCACCCTTGCCGTGCTCTCCCTTACAATCCAAACACCATCCTTCCATTCCTCCACCACTACCCAAACCATTCACACCATCAAACTATCCTTAGACCTTGTGCTACAACGAAGAGGAAGAGAAGAGTGCCTAAACGTTCATACAATTCAAGTTTGAGTTGTTGGAATGTTTAGGTGTTTCTTTGATTTCAATGTTTAATTTCAATACTCTTTGTTTTGTACGTATGAGGAATGGAAGAGAAGAGTGCCTAAACGTTCATACAATTCAAGTTTGAGTTGTTGGAATGTTTAGGTGTTTCTTTGATTTCAAAGTTATGAGGAAATTCGAAATATATGTTTATGCTTACATTTTGATTTGATTACTTCTAATTGCGTTTCATAAGTTGTGATTCAATTTGTTTAACCGTTTGATTGATAACTTATTTATGTATGTTTATTGAGAGTGCACGCTTAATTTTCATGCATGAATATGACGCTAGAATATAAGTGAGTTTCGCCTAATAGTTACGAACTTATATTCACAAGTAGTGGAGGTTGCTTATAAACAATCGCGTTAAACGAATTCTTGGCATAAGTTTCATGCAATCATAGTAACGAATGCCTCGTCAACACTTATAATTTTCATAGAGCGTAATGATTCTTGCTTGTACCTCTTCTATGCATTCATGTTGAGGACTTGTGGGGAATGTTTTGAATTGTCGCATGCATCATCCAATTCAATAACGTTAGGAAGATTTGAAGGTTAATTAGTGCATCACGGTTAACTTGGGGTGTTGAGAATTAATGGTTTATTGAAATGCAATTGGAAATCATTTTATTATGCAAGTGTAACATGTGTGGAGAAGAACCTTCTAGCTAGCATTCATCCATTCATTTTCTATCACATTCATCTTTACTATCTGTTTTTACTTACAATCTGTTCTTTTAGTTTAAATTCTTCAAAACCAATCCCCCATTTATTTTAAAGTGTTAGATTAGTTAGAAATCAATTTAGTTTGTGCTTTTAAGTGTTTTGATTCATTTTATTTCCCAATTTCGTCCAGATTCACCAAAATAATCAAAACTGCCCAGAAAGTGATTTTAAGGCAGTTTAGAGTGTTTTGGGTGATGTTTGAGTCTTGGTTTGTTTTAATGTTTTAAGTGTTTAGTTTTACATTCTTTAAGTTAGTTTAGTGTTTTATATTGTGTTTTTACGTTCTTGAGTCAAGTTATTACTTAATTTCGTCCAAATTTGTGTTTGTGCTCAAATCTGCCCAGAAAGTGGTTTTTAGGCAGATTTGAGTGTGTTTGTGTTGTTTTGAGTCTTTTGGTTTGTTTGAGTGTTTTAAAGTTTAGTTTTGCATTCTTTGAGTCTAGTATAGTGTTTTATATTGTTATTTTACGTTTGAATCAAGCCATAATCTTAAATTCGTCCAACATTAGGTTTAAGGTCAGAAACTGCCTAGTTAGTGTTTTTAGGCAGTTTTGAGTCTTTTGAACTTGTTTTGAGTCCTTTGAGTCTTTGTGAACATTTTTAACTTTGTTTTTACGTTTTTGAGTCAAATCCAAGTGATTAACAATCCCTCCTAATCCCCGGTCCAGAACGATCCCTACTTATACATATACTACAATTTGACGAAAAGAGGGTTTAATTTGTGCGCGTATAATTCTCGCATCACCTACTAGGAAAAGGAGCATTCGAAGGAAAAGCATTAGTAGAAACCGAATTTGACACATTCTTACCCTTTTTGGCCGAATTAGACAGTTTTGGGGCACTAGGAACTTGCGGCAAAGACTCTCCCACCTTTGCCGTGGGTTTGCTTGATTCTTCCTCTTCAATTTGCAAGTTTTCATCACCTTTGGGACCTGATTGTGATGGTGTAGGATCTGCCCCAATCTCTTTTCCACTTCTCAAGGTTATGGCCTTTGCACTTTCGAAGCTTCCCTTTGGATTTGGAACGGTGGAACTAGGGAGCTTTCCTTGTTCACGAAACTGCCCCATAAACTCGGCAATTTGCCCCATTTGTTTCTCCAATTGATCCACCCTTTTGTCTTGGTTTTGCATAGCCTTAGCTTGATCGTCCTGCCCATTAGACAACGTAGTTAGTATCTTAAGAAGTGCATCATTGTCAAGAGACGTACCTGAGGCACTTGGGCCGGATTGGGCTTCATTTTGGGGTGGGCCGTAGGTTTTGGGAAAGAACCCAGGGGGTTGTTGCCTAAAGCCTCCTTGGTTTTGAGATTGTTGGGGCTCCCTCCATTTGAAATTTGGGTGGTCTCTCCAACCGGGATTATATGTGTTGGAATAAGGATCGTTCCTTGGTTGGTTTTGGCCTTGAAACCCAATTGCATTGGCGCTTTCCCATCCACCATTTTCAATCAACTGTGGACATTTTTCAGAGGCATGTCCATGCATAGAACACTCCCCAAACCATTCACACCATCAAACTATCCTTAGACCTTGTGCTACAACAACGAGGAAGAGAAGAGTGCCTAAACGTTCATACAATTCAAGTTTGAGTTGTTGGAATGTTTAGGTGTTTCTTTGATTTCAATGTTTAAATTCAATTCTCTTTGTTTTGTACGTATGAGGAATGGAAGAGAAGAGTGCCTAAACGTTCATACAATTCAAGTTTGAGTTGTTGGAATGTTTAGGTGTTTCTTTGATTTCAAAGTTATGAGGAAATTCGAAATATATGTTTATGCTTACATTTTGATTTGATTACTTCTAATTGCGTTTCATAAGTTGTGATTCAATTTGTTTAACCGTTTGATTGATAACTTATTTATGTATGTTTATTGAGAGTGCACGCTTAATTTTCATGCATGAATATGACGCTAGAATATAAGTGAGTTTCGCCTAATAGTTACGAACTTATATTCACAAGTAGTGGAGGTTGCTTATAAACAATCGCGTTAAACGAATTCTTGGCATAAGTTTCATGCAATCATAGTAACGAATGCCTCGTCAACACTTATAATTTTCATAGAGCGTAATGATTCTTGCTTGTACCTCTTCTATGCATTCATGTTGAGGACTTGTGGGGAATGTTTTGAATTGTCGCATGCATCATCCAATTCAATAACGTTAGGAAGATTTGAAGGTTAATTAGTGCATCACGGTTAACTTGGGGTGTTGAGAATTAATGGTTTATTGAAATGCAATTGGAAATCATTTTATTATGCAAGTGTAACATGTGTGGAGAAGAATGATGCGTGATTTATACGCACACAAATTAAACCCTCTTTTCGTCAAATTGTAGTAAGTATATAAGTAGGGATCGTTCTGGACCGGGGATTAGGAGGGATTGTTAATCACTTGGATTTGACTCAAAAACGTAAAAACGTAATAATAAACACTAAACTAGACTCAAAGAATGTAAAACTAAACTTTAAAACACTAAGACAAACCAAAGACTCAAAATGCTTTTAAAAACACAAACTAAAATGATTTCTAACTAAATTGACATTAAAGTAAAGGGGGATTTAAGTTTATACGAAATTAAATTAAATGAACAAATTAAAACAGAATGTAAATATGAAATTGATGAAATAGAATGGATGAATGCTAGCTAAGGGGGTCATCTCCACATATGTTACACTTGCATAATAAAAAGATTTCCAATTACATTTCAATAAATTATGAATTCTCAACACTCCAAGTTAATTAGGTCCGCTTAAATTAACCGTCAAGTTTTCCTTAAGTTAATGAATTGGATGATTGCATACGACAACCCAAAGCATTCCTCACAAGTTCCCTACATGAATTGCATAATAGAGATACAAGCAAGAATCATTAAGTTCTTTGAAAACTATAAGTGTTGACGAGGCATTCGTTACTATGATTGCATGAAACTTATGCCAAGAATTCGTTTAACGCGATTGTTTATAAGCAACCTCCACTACTTGTGAATATAAGTTCATAACGATTAGGTGAAATTCACTTATATTCTAGCGTCAAATTCATGCATGAAAATTAAGTGTGCACTCTCAATAAACATACATAAATAGGTTATCAATAAAACAGTTAAACAAATTGAATTCACAACTTATGAAACGTAATTAGAAGTAATCAAATCAAAATGCAAGCATAAACATATATTTCGAATCACCCCCTAGCTAAAGGGGGGTTTAGTTCCTCATACAAAACAAAGAGAATTGAAATTAAACATTGAAATCAAAGAAACGCCTAAACATTCCAACAACTCAAACTTGAATTGTATGAACGTTTAGGCTCTCTTCTCTTCCTCTTTATTGTAGCATAAGGTCTAGGGATAATTGGTTTGGGGGATGGAAGTGTGGAATGGAAGAGGAGTGGTGGAGAAGTGGAAGGGGAATGGAAAAATGGTGTTTGGATTATAAGGGGAGAGATGGGAAGCTCACGGCTAGGGAAGGGAGAATGTGTTTGTAATGTGTTGTGTATGAAATGAGATGTTCATGAATGAATGAATGCAAGGGTATTTATAGGAGTAGTGGAGGGAACATATGGCTATGTCATTTGTAGGTGAAGTAGGTGGATGATAGGAGCATATTTATGAGACTTAAATGGCTTGTTCTCGTACATTTACGTTATGTTTCTTTAGTTATTTTAGTACTTTAAGCTATTTTCGTGTGTTTGTAGGTCCAAAGGGCTAAAGGAGCAAAAAGATGCATTTTGGAGACTTTTGGAGCACTTTTGGGCTAAGGACGGATAGCTTATGCTTGAAGTCAAAGTGTTGGACGAAATTGAAGACCTAATTGGAGCCAAAGTGTTGGAACCTTGTTCTCTTTAGTTTTAGGACATTTAAACCTTTCCTAATCCCAATCATGCCATGCATAACACACATCCATTCTAACACATTGTCATTGCACATGCATTTCCTTCATTAGTTAACCCACATGCACTTATCACTTATCATCACCACATATCATATCACTTAATCACTTATCACTTATCATCACCACTTAACCACTTATCATATCATAACCACATATCATATCACTTATCACTTATCACTTAACATAACATCCACCTACTTCACCTACAACATCCACTTCACCTACAACATCCACCTACTTCACCTACAACATCCACCCACTTCACCTACAACATCCACCTACTTCACCTACAACATCCACCTACTTCACCTACAACATCCACTTCACCTACAACATCCACCTACTTCACCTACAACATCCACCTACAACATCCACCTACTTCACCTACAAATGACATAGCCATATGTTCCCTCCACTACTCCTATAAATACCCTTGCATTCATTCATTCATGGACATCTCATTTCATACACAACACATTACAAACACATTCTCCCTTCCCTAGCCGTGAGCTTCCCATCTCTCCCCTTATAATCCAAACACCATTTTTCCATTCCCCTTCCACTTCTCAACCACTCCTCTTCCATTCCACACTTCCATCCCCCAAACCAATTATCCCTAGACCTTATGCTACAATAAAGAGGAAGAGAAGAGGGCCTAAACGTTCATACAATTCAAGTTTGAGTTGTTGGAATGTTTAGGCGTTTCTTTGATTTCAATGTTTAATTTCAATTCTCTTTGTTTTGTATGAGGAACTAAACCCCCCTTTAGCTAGGGGGTGATTCGAAATTATGTTTATGTTTGTAATATGATTTGATTACTTTTAATTACGTTTCATAAATTGTGAATTCAATTTGTTTAACTGTTTGATTGATAACCTATTTATGTATGTTTATTAAGAATGAACGCTTAATTTTCATGCATGAATTTGACGCTAGAATATAAGTGAGTTTCACGTAATAGTTATGAACTTATATTCACAAGTAGTGGAGGTTGCTTATAAACAATCGCGTTAAACAAATTCTTGGCATAAGTTTCATGCAATCATAGTAACGAATGCCTCGTCAACACTTATAGTTTTCATGATGCTTAATGATTCTTGCTTGTATCTCTATTATGCAATTCATGTAGGGAACTTGTGAGGAATGCTTTGGGTTGTCGTATGCAATCATCCAATTCATTAACTTAAGGAAAACTTGACGGTTAATTTAAGCGGACCTAATTAACCCGGGGTGTTGAGAATTCATGGTTTATTGAAATACAATTGGAAATCATTTTATTATGCAAGTGTAACATGTATGGAGATGAACCCCTTAGCTAGCCATACCATCCATTCATTTCCGTCAATTTCATATTTACAATTTGTTTTCTTTACAATCTATCCATTTTAGTTTAAATTCGTCCAAAATCAATCCCCCCATATTTTGTTTAAGTCTTAGTCTTAATCTTTCTTATTTTTAGTTTTGAATTCTTCGAGTTTAGTATAGTGTTTTAGTTTGTGTTTTTACGTTTTTGAGTCAAATCCAAGTGATTAACAATCCCTCCTAATCCCCGGTCCAGAACGATCCCTACTTGCACCTATACTACAATTGATAAAAAGAGGGTTTAATTTATGCGCGTATAATTCTCGCATCAAATTTTGGCGCCGTTGCCGGGGATTAGCAACTTTGCTAATCCCTTGGTTCTTTTCTTTTTTTTTTTGGTTTAGTTGTTTTCGTTTTAGTTTCTAACTTAATGTTGTTTTCTTTGTTTGTTGTTACTTTTGATATTTGATTTAGTTCTCTTTCTTTGATTTTAGGTACTAGAGAAGTAAGATATGGATTTTGCTAGCATTCAAGCTCAATTGGCAAATCTTACTTCTAAATTGTCGCCGTATGCCGAAAGGACCACAATGCAGAGTGTCCCTACATTTGGTGCTTCATATAGGCAAGGATTTCAAGCCAATCAATGTCCACAAAGAGATTGGAGGGATCATTCAAACTCTATATGGTGGGAAGATCAACAAGTTCAACGTGAAGCATATTGGCAACCATATGAGGAGTTCTATTCAAGACCTATGCAGCCACCACAACTTCATATGCAATATGCTCAATTAAATTCAAGTTCGCCAATAGATTATAATCAAATTCTTAATGAAATAAATTCTTTGGCGCAGGGGTCACAAAATCAAGCCAAGGAGGCTCAACAAGAAGCATATTGGCAACCATATGAGGAGTTCAATACAACACCTATGCAGCCACCACAACCTCCCCCACAACAATTCCAATCAAGTTCAAGTATGTCCATGGATAATGATAAAAATTTTCAATTACTAACCTCTTTGGCGCAGGGGTCACAAAATCAAGCCAAGGAGTTGGGTAAATTGGACGAGCAATTTGGGCAGATTATGGAGTTCATGAAACAAATTCAAGAGCAAAGTGAACTCTCCAACTCAACTATTGAAAACTCGAAGGAAGATTTTGAAATCCATAATGCTATCACTTTGGGAAGTGCTATGGAGGTTGGAGCTGACCTAAAAATGTCCAAACATAGCCTAGAAGTGGATGAAGAGCTGCTAATTGAGGAGGAGGAAGAAGACATGCACACAGCAAGGGTAGAACAACCCTTGCCGCAGCCCCCTAAGCCCTCTAAACCACCCACCACCAATAAGGACGTCCCAATTCCATGTTATTCTGATGTTATTCCACCCAATGTCCCTTTTCCTAGCAGGTTTTTGATTCCCAACCAAGAAGAGAGTAAAAAGGACATCGTGGAAGCCTTCCCAAAGGTGCAAAATGCTATTCAAATTCTTGGTGCAACACAGCAAGTTTTAGATGGTGTTGAATTCTTCAAAGGACTTTGTACACCAAGAAGAATGATTCAAGAGAAGGTAGTGGCTGGAGAAGATGTAGAAGGCATCAAAGAGGACATATTTGAAACCACAATTCCCAAGGAAGTTGGATTTTATGACACAGGACAAGTCATAACTTTCGAAGGGGTGTTTATTCTGGAGTTCATTTTGGAGCACACAGGTAAGCCGCCTCCCCGAATTTCAATTTTCTTTTATACTAACATGTGGTTAATGATCCAGGCACCCACTTTAGAATTTGAACCAATGCCGGTTCACTTCAAGTATCACCTTCCATTCAAGGACCAATTCCATGCCGTTTGATTTTATTTATGTAAAAAAAAAAAAAAAAAAAAAAAAAAAAAAAAAAAAACATGGCAGAATGATGGAGCTTCACAAAGGGCGTTTACTTGAAGCCCCACTACTGGGCAAAACTCTAGAAGCAGGAGGCATAGATGCGGAAGGCATCGGAGCAGAAGGCATCGAGGCGGAAGGCATCGGGGCGGAAGGTATCGGAGCGGGAGGCATCAAAGAAGAGGCCTCAATACTTGGCCAAACGCTGGATGAGCCCGGAAAAATGTGCCTCTGGAAGTAAGCCGCAAGCCTTTGACGGTCAGTTTGACGGTCACTTTGCATCCGACCATTGGATTCTTGTAGCTCATCAAGCTTCCTCTTCATACCCGTCGAATAGTTGTTGGCAAGCACGTGCAAACTTCTATTCTCGTACTTAAGCAGTTTGATCTCCTGCTTGAGACTTTCCACCTCTGCCATCAAAGATTCCACCTGACGGGAGCGGGCAAGCAGGCGTTGGCCCATGTTGGACACAGAACTCGCACACTGAACACTAAGTGCGAGGGATTCTTGAACGGCCAACTCATCGGACCGTCCTGACAGCAGCCTACTATCTTTTGGAGTAAGGAGGTTCCTAGCTACTATTGTAGCTGTTGTGGTGTCCTGCATCACAGAGTCTTCACCTGAAAGAGGACCGTTAGAAGATAAGAAAGAAGGGCGCCATACGTTACCTTGACGCGGCGCGGCCGTATCACTGCTGAGACTCAATTCTAAGCTAAGGTTCGATGGGTTTGCCATTTTTCAAAAGTGTTCAAAGAGATGGGGTGGATGGAGTTAATTCTCAAAGGGCCGGAGTCGATTTTCAAGAATGGGAATTCTTCAGAGTGTGTTTGTTGTGGTGATCGATAGCTCTATAAGAAGCCAAGGCGACGCGTCCAACCATTCGAAAAGCCGGAATTTCCGGCGTAATTTAGGCGACGCGTTCTCTGCTTTTCAGAAGACGCGTTCAACTTTGTCAAAAGATTTCTGACAAAGCTGAAAACACGTGGAGGCCATCATCGCAACTACACATCTTTAGCCGACAAAGCGCAAAGTTCGGCGACGCTTTCTCTGCTTTTCAGAAGACGTGTGCAGCTTTGTCAAAAGGAGCCGCATCTGCACTACCACGTGTCGTTCAGAAAGCGAAGGGGCGTCGTTCAGAAATCGAAGGGGCGCCTGCTCAGAAATCGAAGAGGCGTATTCAAAGATCGAAGAGGCGCCACTATTTCAAAAAGCCGGATTTGCGGGATCAAAACGTTTGTCGACAAAGGTAAAAAGTACCACCACTTGATATTATCTCTATATATGTCGACCTTCGTCTTTTATGGCAGGGCAAACCTGAAGAAAATGCCCAACTCTCCCTCACCTCTGAGGGTGCACTCCCAGCAAAGCCTTTCGAAATACTCAATTCTTTCTTCTTCCCCAAAGATGATACCAGATGCCTGGAGTACATATGACCCAGGAGGAAACGGCGGATTGAAGCATGTGCTGATTCATTCACCGTTTCTTCAAAGCAAAGGTATCTCATATCATCAAGGTCAAAAGCAAAAATATCTCATATCATGCTCTTTCCCTGTCTTTTTCTTTGTCCTTGTTCTTACTTGCATGGCAAAGTAAAAGAAGCAATCAGCCGGCACTTGGAGTCAGTCTACCGATCTGGAGCCAACTGCCCGGAATCTATTCCTGATTGCTTACCTAGCGTTGCTCTCGAGTAGTCATCTTCAACGGTTGATACACTTCCAAAGAAGGGACCACTCCTGCAAAGATTGAACAAAGAAACAGATAACAGGAGGAAGCTCAGACCTTCGGGGGAGACCCTAAAAGGAATCCTGCTGCCCAGTTCAAGAGTAGCACAAAGGAAAATCAACGATGGGCGGAAACCAGTTCAAGAGTAAGCCTGTGGAATCACAAAGATCAAAGCCTCAATGCAATCACCAAGGAGAAGAGGGAATTTACACTCCATAACCAGATTTGCGTCCCTAAACTCTTCTCTTTGTTAATTACATTCTGCCATGTTTAGTATGTTTAAATTGCTTTTTGTGTGTTTACTTATGTTTTGTGTGAATCTATGCTTAAAACATTGAGGACAATGTTTGATTTAAGTGTGGGGGGGGGGGGGGGGGGGGTAACTAATGTTGTTAATTTAAATTCGTGGGATTTTATCACCCATAACTTCAAATGTTGTTCCTTGCTGTTTTAAGGTGTTTTTAAGTTGTTTTAGAGTGTTTTAGTGTGTTTTGTTTTATAATTCGAAAATCCCATAAAAATTTGAAAAAATTGTTTTGAAAAACCCAAAAAGAGTTGTTTTAAGAGTCGTTTTTGTGTGTTTGTGTCTTAGGGTACCTTCCAACACAATGATAAGGATTTGGTTTATAATTGCATGACGGTTAGAAAGAGTTATAAACATAGAGAAAAGTTTGATTTACTCTTGGTATATGCTTGGTTATGGTTATAATGTATGACTTCACATGCAATCATAAAAGAAAAAAATTCGTTTTTGTAACATGCTTGAAGGAAGGAACTCAAACAAACGCTACAACCCTGAGAGACTTGAGCCTATAACGTTCTTTGGAGAGTATAATCTGTGATTTCTTGTTTTCTAAAGTCGTTGCATGATCTCATTATTCTTTGCTTGGTTACTACTTAGAAGGCGTTTCATCATATAGTTCCAAATGCTAGAACTCATGCCCATTTCATTCAAAGCATGTTATTGATTTGCATAACACATATTCAAGAAGAAGTTGTGTAGTGACCACCACCATAGCCAAATAGCCTTACTTCCCATACTTCGTATATGTTGTAAGTTTTAACCCCGTTGAGCCTCGTTTTGCCTTTATTCCTTGTTTACCCACATCACCCCTTACCTAGCTTAGAGTAGGACTTTCCTATACCCTTGTTCTTAAAGTTTAGTGAGCATGACTTAAATGAATTCCTTTTGAGTTACATTATGCAAGAAAATGAGTGTGGGGGAGTAAAAGTTTGTTCTTACGTTTATATGTATGTTTTGAGATTCAAAAGAAAAAGAAGAAAAGAAAAAAAAAAAAAAAAAAAAAAAGGAGTGAAAATAAGTAAGAATGAACTCACGAGCGTTGATGGTTGAAGAAAGGGTCCAAAAAGTTGAATATGGCCCTAAGTTTTGTGTGATTTTCCCTTGGGTGTTCAAAGTTGACTTCTGCGTTCTTAAGGGAATTCTAAGTGTCTAATTCAATATTTTGCTCACTATTGCTTTAAGAATGTTTGTTTATCCTTCACCTTTCATTGTTAGCCAATACCCTAGCCCCGTTACTACCCTTTGACTTCTATATTGAGTGTTATGTATTTCAATTGTGGAGTTTGAACTTGGTATGAGCTTATGGTGTCACTGGTTCTCGCGTCTAAGTAGTAGCATTCCATTCATGAGATCATATCTAAACATGCTTATTAACTCCAGAAAATGCTTTCCTTATTATAACATATGTGAGTGTTCGTCTACATGTTTACATCAATCTTCTCACATATACCTAGTGTAGGGTGTGTAGTCAGAAAATCTGTGTGAAAAACGAGAGTACATCTAGTAAGAAATTGAGGGAATTCTCTAAAGGCATGTTACTACATTTGAAATGTGTTTTAATTGCTTAATTGTGAACTAGTATGTGGTGACTATGATTAAGAATGTACTTAAGTGTAAAGATGGCTCAAATCTGTGAGAATAATGATTTTTAACTTGTCATGTGCATTGGAAGTCCCTGATACGATTGTTGGAAGGTGTAGGTTGTGTTTTGTTCTTTTTGTTTTGTTTTTCTGTTTTGCTCGAGGACTAGCAAAAGCTAAGTGTGGGGGTATTTGATAGGAGCATATTTATGAGACTTAAATGGCTTGTTCTCGTACATTTACGTTATGTTTCTTTAGTTATTTTAGTACTTTAAGCTATTTTCGTGTGTTTGTAGGTCCAAAGGGCTAAAGGAGCAAAAAGATGCATTTTGGAGACTTTTGGAGCACTTTTGGGCTAAGGACGGATAGCTTATGCTTGAAGTCAAAGTGTTGGACGAAATTGAAGACCTAATTGGAGCCAAAGTGTTGGAACCTTGTTCTCTTTAGTTTTAGGACATTTAAACCTTTCCTAATCCCAATCATGCCATGCATAACACACATCCATTCTAACACATTGTCATTGCACATGCATTTCCTTC
The DNA here is from genome assembly GCF_963583255.1 of Pyrus communis. Taxonomy (NCBI): domain Eukaryota; kingdom Viridiplantae; phylum Streptophyta; class Magnoliopsida; order Rosales; family Rosaceae; genus Pyrus; species Pyrus communis. Next base: position 9,386,789 of record NC_084805.1, on the reverse strand, counting down.
ATTAGTTAACCCACATGCACTTATCACTTATCATCACCACATATCATATCACTTAATCACTTATCACTTATCATCACCACTTAACCACTTATCATATCATAACCACATATCATATCACTTATCACTTATCACTTAACATAACATCCACCTACTTCACCTACAACATCCACTTCACCTACAACATCCACCTACTTCACCTACAACATCCACCCACTTCACCTACAACATCCACCTACTTCACCTACAACATCCACCTACTTCACCTACAACATCCACTTCACCTACAACATCCACCTACTTCACCTACAACATCCACCTACTTCACCTACAAATGACATAGCCATATGTTCCCTCCACTACTCCTATAAATACCCTTGCATTCATTCATTCATGGACATCTCATTTCATACACAACACATTACAAACACATTCTCCCTTCCCTAGCCGTGAGCTTCCCATCTCTCCCCTTATAATCCAAACACCATTTTTCCATTCCCCTTCCACTTCTCAACCACTCCTCTTCCATTCCACACTTCCATCCCCCAAACCAATTATCCCTAGACCTTATGCTACAATAAAGAGGAAGAGAAGAGGGCCTAAACGTTCATACAATTCAAGTTTGAGTTGTTGGAATGTTTAGGCGTTTCTTTGATTTCAATGTTTAATTTCAATTCTCTTTGTTTTGTATGAGGAACTAAACCCCCCTTTAGCTAGGGGGTGATTCGAAATTATGTTTATGTTTGTAATATGATTTGATTACTTTTAATTACGTTTCATAAATTGTGAATTCAATTTGTTTAACTGTTTGATTGATAACCTATTTATGTATGTTTATTAAGAATGAACGCTTAATTTTCATGCATGAATTTGACGCTAGAATATAAGTGAGTTTCACGTAATAGTTATGAACTTATATTCACAAGTAGTGGAGGTTGCTTATAAACAATCGCGTTAAACAAATTCTTGGCATAAGTTTCATGCAATCATAGTAACGAATGCCTCGTCAACACTTATAGTTTTCATGATGCTTAATGATTCTTGCTTGTATCTCTATTATGCAATTCAGGTAGGGAACTTGTGAGGAATGCTTTGGGTTGTCGTATGCAATCATCCAATTCATTAACTTAAGGAAAACTTGACGGTTAATTTAAGCGGACCTAATTAACCCGGGGTGTTGAGAATTCATGGTTTATTGAAATACAATTGGAAATCATTTTATTATGCAAGTGTAACATGTATGGAGATGAACCCCTTAGCTAGCCATACCATCCATTCATTTCCGTCAATTTCATATTTACAATTTGTTTTCTTTACAATCTATCCATTTTAGTTTAAATTCGTCCAAAATCAATCCCCCCATATTTCGTTTAAGTCTTAGTCTTAATCTTTCTTATTTTTAGTTTTGAATTCTTCGAGTTTAGTATAGTGTTTTAGTTTGTGTTTTTACGTTTTTGAGTCAAATCCAAGTGATTAACAATCCCTCCTAATCCCCGGTCCAGAACGATCCCTACTTATACTTATACTACAATTGTCAAAAAGAGGGTTTAATTTATGCGCGTATAATTCTCGCATCAATGTTGTAGGTGAAGTAGGTGGATGTTGTAGGTGAAGTGGATGTTCTAGGTGAAGTAGGTGGATGTTATGTTAAGTGATAAGTGATAAGTGATATGATATGTGGTTATGATATGATAAGTGGTTAAGTGGTGATGATAAGTGATAAGTGATTAAGTGATATGATATGTGGTGATGATAAGTGATAAGTGCATGTGGGTTAACTAATGAAGGAAATGCATGTTCAATGACAATGTGTTAGAATGGATGTGTGTTATGCATGGCATGATTGGGATTAGGAAAGGTTTAAATGTCCTAAAACTAAAGAGAACAAGGTTCCAACACTTTGGCTCCAATTAGGTCTTCAATTTCGTCCAACACTTTGGCTTCAAGCATAAGCTATCCGTCCTTAGCTCAAAAGTGCTCCAAAAGTCTCCAAAATGCATCTTTTTGCTCCTTTAGCCCTTTGGACCTACAAACACACGAAAATAGCTTAAAGTACTAAAATAACTAAAGAAACATAACGTAAATGTACGAGAACAAGCTATTTAAGTCGCATGAATATGCTCCTATCAAATACCCCCACACTTATCTTTTGCTAGTCCTCGAGCAAAACAAAACAAAAGAACACGAAACTAGACAAAACGAACAAAACACAACCTACACCTTCCAACAATCGTCTCACGGATTTCCAATGCACAAGACAAGTTAAAAATCATTATTCCCACAGATTTTAGCCATCTTGACACTTAAGTACATTCTTAATCATAGTCACCACATACTAATTCACAATTAAGCATTTAAAACTATATTTTGAATGTAGTAACATGCCTTAGAGAATTTGCTCAATTCCTTACAAGATATGCTCTCGTGTTTTACACAGATTTTCTGACTACACACCCTAAACTAGTTATATGTGAGAAGATTGATGTAATCATAAAAACGAACACTCACATATATGTATTTCAAAGGAAGCAATTTCTGGAGTTAATAAGCATGTTTAGATATGATCTCATGAATGGAATGCTACTACTTAGACGCGAGAACCAGTGATACCATATGCTCATACCAAGTTCAAACTCCACAAATTGAAATACACAACACTGAAAATAGAAGTCAAGGGTTGTAACGGGGCTTGGGGTATGTGGATAACAAAGAAGGGATATGGAAAACAAAGGTTTTTAAAGAAATAGTGAGCAAAGCATTTGAATCAACTTAGAATTCACTTTTGAATGAAAACTCAACTTTTGAACAAAAAGGGAGAATTTAGACAATTTACGCCCAGAATTGGTGTTTTGGAACCTTTCTTCAATCACTTATTCTTTCATTTTTTTTTTTTCAAGCTCTTTTTTTTTTTTTTTCTTTCTTTCTTTCTTTTCTCTTTTTTTTTTCTTTTCTTTTGAATCTCAAAACATCAACACTTAAACATTCTCTCCCCCACACTTATTTTCTTTCATAATGTAACTCAAAAGGAATTCAATTAAGTCATGCTCACTATCTTTTAAGAACAAGGGTGGGGATTGTCCTAAACTAGGCTAGGTGAGGAAAATGTGGGTAAACAAAGAATAAAGGCTAAACAAGGCTCAACGGGGTTAAAACTTACAACATATATGAAGTATGGGAAGTAAGGCTATTTGGCTATGGTGGTGGTCACTACACAACTTCTTCTTGAATATGTGTTATGCAAATCAATAACATGCTTTGAATGAAATGGGCATGAGTTCTAGCATTTAGTTCTATCATGATACAATTGCATTCTAAGTAGCAACCAAGCAAGGAATAATGAGATCATGCAACAACTTTAGAAAATAAAGAATCACAGAAAATAACTCTCCAAAGAAAGTAATGGCTCGAGTCTCACAGGGATGTAGCGTTTGTTTGAGTTTCTTCCTTCAAGCATGTTACAAAAACGAATTTTTTTTTCTTTTATGATTGCATGTGAAGTCATACATTATAACCATAACCAAGCATATACCAAGAGTAAATCAAACTTTTCTCTATGTTTATAACTCTTTCTAACCGTCATGCAATTATAAACCAAATCCTTATCGTTGTGTTGGAAGGTACCCTAAGACACAAACACACACACAAAAACAACTTTAAAACAACTCTTTTTGGGTTTTTCAAAACAATTTTTCAAATTTTTATGGGATTTTCGAATTATAAAACAAAACACACTAAAACACTCTAAAACAACTTAAAAACACCTTAAAATAGCAAGGAACAACATTAGAAGTTATGGTGGATAAAACCCTACGAATTTGCATCAAAACACTTTAGTTACCCCCCCGACACTTAAATCAAACATTGTCCTCAATGTTTTAAGCATAGATTCACACAAAACATAAGTAAACACACAAAAACAACTTAAAAACTAAACATGGCATAATGTAATTAACAAAGAGAAGAGTTTAGGGACGCAAATCTGGTTATGGAGTGTAAATTCCCTCTTCTCCTTGGTGATTGCATTGAGGCTTTGATCTTTGTGATTCCACAGGCTTACTCTTGAACTGGTTTCTGCCCATCGTTGATTTTCCTTTGTGCTACTTCTTGAACTGGGCAGCAGGATGGTTCTTTTGGTTTCCCCCGAAGGTCTGAGCTTCCTCCTGTTATCTGTTTCTTTGTTCAATCTTTGCAGGAGTGGTCCCTTCTCTGGAAGTGTAACAACCGTTGAAGATGACTACTCGAGAGCAACGCTAGGTAAGCAATCAGGAATAGATTCCAGGCAGTTGGCTCCAGATCGGAAGACTGACTCCAAGTGCCGGCTGATTGCTTCTTTTACTTTGCCATGCAAGTAAGAACAAGGACAAAGAAAAAGACAGGGAAAGAGCATGATATGAGATACTTTTGCTTTTGACCTTGATGATATGAGATACCTTTGCTTTGAAGAAGGGGTGAATGAATCAGCACATGCTTCAATCCGCCGTTTCCTCCTGGGTCATATGTACTCCAGGCATCTGGTATCATCTTTGGGGAAGAAGAAAGAATTGAGTATTTTGAAAGGCTTTGCTGGGAGTGCGCCCTCAGAGGTAAGGGAGAGTTGGGCATTTTTTTCAGGTTTGCCCTGCCATAAAAGACGAAGGTCGACATATATAGAGATAAAATCAAGTGGTGGTACTTTTTACCCTTGTCGACAAACGTTTTGATCCCGCAAATCCGGCTCTTTGAAATAGTGGCGCCTCTTCGATCTTTGAATACGCCTCTTCGATTTCTGAGCAGGCGCCCCTTCGATTTCTGAACGACGCCCCTTCGCTTTCTGAACGACACGTGGTAGTGCAGATGCGGCTCCTTTTGACAAAGCTGCACGCGTCTTCTGAAAAGCAGAGAAAGCGTCGCCGAACTTTGCGCTTGTCGGCTAAAGATGTGTAGATGCGATGATGGCCTCCACGTGTTTTCAGCTTTGTCAGAAATCTTTTGACAAAGTTGAACGCGTTTTCTGAAAAGCCGAGGGGGCGTCGCCTAAATTACGCCGGAAAATCCGGCTCTTTGAATCGGTAGACGCGTCGTCTTGGCTTTTTATAGAGCTATCAATCACCCCAACACACACACTCTGAAGATTTCCCATTCCTGAAACTCGACTCTGGCCCTTTGTGAAATTTTAACTCCATCCACCCCTTCTCTTTGAACATCGTTGAAAAAAAATGGCGAATTCATCGAACCTTCGCTTAGATTTGAGTCTCAGCAGCGATCCGGTTGCGCCCCGTCAAGGTAATGTATGGCGCCCTTCTTTTTTATCTTCTAACGGTCCTCTTTCAGGTGAAGACTCTGTGATGCAGGACGCCACAACAGCTACAATAGTAGCTAAAAACCTCCTCACTCCAAAAGATAGTAGGCTGCTGTCAGGACGGTCCGATGAGTTGGCCGTTCAAGAGTCCCTCGCACTTAGTGTTCAGTGTGCGAGTTCTGTGTCCAACATGGGCCAACGCCTGCTTGCTCGGTCCCGCCAAGTGGAATCGTTGATGGCAGAGGTGGAAAGACTTAAGCAAGAGATCCAGCAGCTTAAGTACGAGAATAGAAGTTTGCATGTGCTTGCAAATAACTATTCGTCGGGGATGAAGAGGAAGCTTGATGAGCTGCAAGAATCTGAGGGTCGAATTCACAGTGACCGTCAAAGGCTTGCGTCTTATCTCCAGAGGCACCTTTTTCCTGGGTCATCCAGCGCTTGGCCAAGTATTGAGGCCTGGAATGCTCTAGCTCCGATGCCTCCCGCTCCGATGGCTTCCGCTCCGATGCCTCCCGCTTCTATGCCTCCCGCTTCTATGCCTTCCGCTTCTGCGCCTCGTAGTGGGGCTTCACGCAAACAACCTTTGTGAAGCTCCACCTTTCTCCATGTTTAGTATCTTTCTTTTTTTTTTTTTTTTTTTTTTTATTAACATAAATAAAATCAAACGGCATGGAATTGGTCCTTGAATGGAAGGTGATACTTGAAGTGAACCGGCAGTGGTTTGAATTCTAGTGTAGGTGCCTGATTAAAAAAAAATAGCAAGTTAGTATAAAATCTAATGGAATTTGGAAAAAAAAACTTACTTGTTTTGTCCGATAAGAACTCAATGACAAACACCACTCTTTTGAAAGTTTCAGGGATATTGGATTTGGCCAGATTGCAAGTGATGGTTATGACTTGTCCAATGTCATCAAATTTAACTTCTTTGGATTTTGTGGTTTCAAGAACGTCCTCTTTGATGAATTCATGACATTCCCTACTTGTCACCTTTGAAAGGGCTTCCAAGATGTCTTTTTCACCTTCTTCTTCCTTGGAAGTCATGAATCTGCAAGGAATAGGGATACTTGTTGGAACGGGGTTAAAAATAATGAAATTTGGAACAACCATACCTGTATTAGATGGCATAGGAGCAATAGGTGCCTCCGGTAAAGGTGTTTCCACCCTTTCCGTGGGTTGGGTGTGTTCCTCTTCCTTGTGATTTGATTTTGATGGTTGAGGGTCCGTTCCAACCTCCTTGTCACTTCTCAACATGATTTCCTTGGCAATTTCAAATTCTCCCTTCGGATTTGCAATGGTTGAACTAGGGAGTTCGCCTTGGTCTCGAAACTGTCCTACGAACTCCGCGATCTGCCCAATTTGCTTATCCAAGTGGTCCAACCTTTGTGGTGGCTGCATAGGCGTTGAATAGAACTCCTCATATGGCTGCCAATATCCTTCTTGTTGAGCCTCATTGTCTTGAATTTGTGAGCCCTGCACCAAACAAATTAATTCATTAAGCTTTTGATTATAATCTATTGACGAACTTGAGTTTGGTTGGGCATATTGAATATGAGGTTGTGGTGGCTGCCAATATCCTCCTTGTTGAGCATTTTGAGGTTCCCACCACATAGAGTTTGAATGATCACTCCAATCCGAATTGTAAGTATTGGAAAACACGTTATTCCTTGATTGAAGATTAGATATATCAACTCTTTGCATTTGGGACCTTTCCATGAGCTGTGACAAAAGAGAAGCGTTATCAAGTGCCATGTTGTTCTTAACAAACAAAACACAAATAAAAACTAAATCGAAAAGACAATACAGAAACAAACAATCCAAGGGATTAGCAAATTTTCTAATCCCCGGCAACGGCGCCAAAATTTGATGCGTGATTTATACGCACACAAATTAAACCCTCTTTTCGTCAAATTGTAGTAAGTATATAAGTAGGGATCGTTCTGGACCGGGGATTAGGAGGGATTGTTAATCACTTGGATTTGACTCAAAAACGTAAAAACGTAATAATAAACACTAAACTAGACTCAAAGAATGTAAAACTAAACTTTAAAACACTAAGACAAACCAAAGACTCAAAATGCTTTTAAAAACACAAACTAAAATGATTTCTAACTAAATTGACATTAAAGTAAAGGGGGATTTAAGTTTATACGAAATTAAATTAAATGAACAAATTAAAACAGAATGTAAATATGAAATTGATGAAATAGAATGGATGAATGCTAGCTAAGGGGGTCATCTCCACATATGTTACACTTGCATAATAAAAAGATTTCCAATTACATTTCAATAAATTATGAATTCTCAACACTCCAAGTTAATTAGGTCCGCTTAAATTAACCGTCAAGTTTTCCTTAAGTTAATGAATTGGATGATTGCATACGACAACCCAAAGCATTCCTCACAAGTTCCCTACATGAATTGCATAATAGAGATACAAGCAAGAATCATTAAGTTCTTTGAAAACTATAAGTGTTGACGAGGCATTCGTTACTATGATTGCATGAAACTTATGCCAAGAATTCGTTTAACGCGATTGTTTATAAGCAACCTCCACTACTTGTGAATATAAGTTCATAACGATTAGGTGAAATTCACTTATATTCTAGCGTCAAATTCATGCATGAAAATTAAGTGTGCACTCTCAATAAACATACATAAATAGGTTATCAATAAAACAGTTAAACAAATTCAATTCACAACTTATGAAACGTAATTAGAAGTAATCAAATCAAAATGCAAGCATAAACATATATTTCGAATCACCCCCTAGCTAAAGGGGGGTTTAGTTCCTCATACAAAACAAAGAGAATTGAAATTAAACATTGAAATCAAAGAAACGCCTAAACATTCCAACAACTCAAACTTGAATTGTATGAACGTTTAGGCTCTCTTCTCTTCCTCTTTATTGTAGCATAAGGTCTAGGGATAATTGGTTTGGGGGATGGAAGTGTGGAATGGAAGAGGAGTGGTGGAGAAGTGGAAGGGGAATGGAAAAATGGTGTTTGGATTATAAGGGGAGAGATGGGAAGCTCACGGCTAGGGAAGGGAGAATGTGTTTGTAATGTGTTGTGTATGAAATGAGATGTTCATGAATGAATGAATGCAAGGGTATTTATAGGAGTAGTGGAGGGAACATATGGCTATGTCATTTGTAGGTGAAGTAGGTGGATGTTGTAGGTGAAGTAGGTGGATGTTGTAGGTGAAGTGGATGTTCTAGGTGAAGTAGGTGGATGTTATGTTAAGTGATAAGTGATAAGTGATATGATATGTGGTTATGATATGATAAGTGGTTAAGTGGTGATGATAAGTGATAAGTGATTAAGTGATATGATATGTGGTGATGATAAGTGATAAGTGCATGTGGGTTAACTAATGAAGGAAATGCATGTTCAATGACAATGTGTTAGAATGGATGTGTGTTATGCATGGCATGATTGGGATTAGGAAAGGTTTAAATGTCCTAAAACTAAAGAGAACAAGGTTCCAACACTTTGGCTCCAATTAGGTCTTCAATTTCGTCCAACACTTTGGCTTCAAGCATAAGCTATCCGTCCTTAGCCCAAAAGTGCTCCAAAAGTCTCCAAAATGCATCTTTTTGCTCCTTTAGCCCTTTGGACCTACAAACACACGAAAATAGCTTAAAGTACTAAAATAACTAAAGAAACATAACGTAAATGTACGAGAACAAGCTATTTAAGTCGCATGAATATGCTCCTATCAAAGAACCTTCTAGCTAGCATTCATCCCTTCATTTCATCACATTCATATATACTATCTGTTTTAATTCGAATCTGTACATTTTAGTTTAATTTCATCCAAAACCAATCCCCCTTTACTTTAATGTTCAATTTAGTTAGAAATACATTTAGTTTGTGTTTATGAGTGTTTTGATTCATTTTATTTCCCAATTTCGTCCAAATTCACCAAAGTGCTCAAAACTGCCCAGAAAGTGATTTTAAGGCAGTTTTGAGTGTTTTGGGTGATGTTTGAGTCTTTTGGTTTGTTTTAATGTTTTAAGTGTTTAGTTTTACATTCTTTGAGTTAGAAAGTGTTTTAGTTTGTGTTTATGAGTGTTTTGATTCATTTTGTTTCCCAATTTCGTCCAAATTCACCAAAGTGCTCAAAACTGCCCAGAAAGTGATTTTAAGGCAGTTTTGAGTGTTTTGGGTGATGTTTGAGTCTTTTGGTTTGTTTTAGTGTTTTAAAGTTTAGTTTTGCATTCTTTGAGTCTAGTATAGTGTTTTATATTGTGTTTTTACGTTTGAATCAAATCATAATCTTAAATTCGTCCAACATTGGGTTTAAGGTCAGAAACTGCCTAGTTAGTGTTTTTAGGCAGTTTTGAGTCTTTTGAACTTGTTTTGAGTCCTTTGAGTCTTTGTGAACGTTTTTAACTTTGTTTTTACGTTTTTGAGTCAAATCCAAGTGATTAACAATCCCTCCTAATCCCCGGTCCAGAACGATCCCTACTTATACATATACTACAATTTGACGAAAAGAGGGTTTAATTTATGCGCGTATAAATCTCGCATCAAATTTTGGCGCCGTTGCCGGGGATCGAACCCGGGTCACCCGCGTGACAGGCGGGAATACTTACCACTATAGGGATCGTTCTGGACCGGGGATTAGGAGGGATTGTTAACCACTTGGATTTGACTCAAAAACGTAAAATAACAATATGAAACACTATACTAGACTCAAAGAATGCAAAGCTAAACTTTAAAACACTAAGACAAACCAAAAGACTCAAAACAACACAAACACACTCAAATCTGCCTAAAAACCACTTTCTGGGCAGATTTGAACACAAACACAAATTTGGACGAAATTAAGTAATAACTTGACTCAAGAACGTAAAAACACAATATAAAACACTAAACCAACTTAAAGAATGTAAAACTAAACACTTAAAACATTAAAACAAACCAAAAGACTCAAACATCACCCAAAACACTCAAAACTACCTTAAAATCACTTTCTGGGCAGTTTTGAGCACTTTGGTGAATCTGGACTAAATTGGGAAATAAAATGAATCAAAACACTTAAAAGCACAAACTAAATTGATTTCTAACTAAATTGGACATTAAAGTAAAGGGGGATTTAGATTTATACGAAAATTGAAATAACAAAACAAGTTAATAAACTAAACAGATTGTAAAACGAATTTGATGGAATGGAATGAATGGATGATAGAATGGCTAAGGGGTTTGATAAGTCATATTTTGCATGCATCTATATCTCCCTTATTTGGCGTCTTTGTGATGTTTTGGATTAAACTAGTTGCGTTTTACATTGTTTTGTGTTAGTGTGCAGCCAAGTGTGTACTAAGATCAAAGGGAAAGCAAATGAAGTAAAAACATTCCAGAAATGATGTGAAGTGTTAAATGGTGCAATTCGGCCATATTGAGTGATTCTAATCAAAACAAGCATTGAAATCAGATTATGTGGTTTCAACATCAAAACATGCATTCACTTGCATGTCACAACCTTGGCCGTGTGTTCCCATATCATCCCATCATTTGATACAATTCTAGCACCAAATCAGATTCCTCACAATCCCATTTCCATCACTTAATTCATTTCAGCCATTTTGACACCAACAAACACAAACATCCATTCCGTGCACTCCATTACATTTCTACACATCACCTTTGCATTCCCATCTCTTTCATGTCCAATCCGTGCACTTCCATACCCAATTCCAGATTATTCTAACAGTTTCAGATTGTCCACTCCCTTGTGGCAGACTTTGCACATGTATCTTGGATTAAATATCCATATACCTGCAGATTATGTCCATTCCTTGCATCCTTTATTCCAGAAATTCACTCATCCCTTTACCCATGCCGTGTGCCCATTTCACATTTCCAGAATTTGTACAAACAATTCACTTTTGGCAGATTCCACTCATGCTTGCAGACATTCCACATGTGTTTTGGATTAAATAAACCACACTTGCAGATCATGTCCATGCTTTGCAGGTATCACACTCAGAAACCCATCATTCCATCTGATTTATGCTCTGCCATCTGAGTTAAACAAATGTTAGATCCAATCTGAATGTTGGGGGATCACACACACTCTATTTGGCTGCATTTTTTGTCCATCATTCACAAAAATTCGTCCTCTCCATTGCATTGCATTCTACATTCTTCTCCTTTCACAGAAACTGCTCATTTTCTCCCCCTTTCCCATCCGCAAGGTTCCTTCTTCATTTTCAGTCCATTACACACTCTAAAACCCCCCTACTTCACTCCATTCTCTGTCCATTTCTGTCCTAAGGGCAGAAACCATCCAAACCAAACCAATCTACTTCATCCGCACCACATTTGGAGAAGCAACACCAAGGAACTCTTCAAGGACTTCAACATCAGTTTTGGCTTCAAGGGTTCATTCTTATCAATTCTATGTTCATTCATGTTTCATAAGTTTATGTTAAATCTTTTGTAGACATGAATTGTAACTAAGCTTCCTCTAGGGATTCGATGTAACCTTGCAAAGTTTGCCATGTAATTAAGTTAGAATGCTCATTTTGTCCATCTATTTCTTGTTTCATTTTCTGTTTTAATGGTGACTTAATGTATTGATTTTAATGTTTGATCATCATTTGAATTAATCACTAAGTTGTGTAGCCAAGATTAAAGCACACATCATGCATGATCTTGGTAGATATGTGAATGAATGAAGGGAGTGTTTAGCACACATCCTGCCGAGTTACTCCCTTCGGTTTTATGAAAGTTTCTTGTACATTACATAATCTTGATTATGAACCAAAGTTGCACATCACAATTAGGCTCATGATTAGAGACATTTGATCAAATCCACACATCATATGGTTGATCATATCCAAGTGAAACAAACTCAAGAAATAGGTAGATGAATGAGTATAAACTAACTTGACAAACATGGATTTAATTGAGCAATGGTGAAATCGAATCCCTAGTTTCATTTCCATTAATACTATCTCGTTATATTGGTTGTTGATTCATTTAGTTGTGTTTACTTCTTTTATTTATGCTTTTAAGTAACAACAACAAATCTGCTCAATTTGATTAGTTTGATTCATTTCTTAGATTTCTTGCAAACAAGTAGTTACATAGGTCCAATTAGTCCCTGTGGATTCGACACCCTTACTTATGCCATTATACTAAACATATTCTAGCATTAGGAAGGAATATTACATCAACAAAAATGGCGCCGTTGCCGGGGACTGATTTCAGTCCCTTGTAATTGCTTGTTTGCTTGTTTGCTATTTTGATTAGTGTCAAGGTTCATAACTTGTCAAATTGATAATTGGAAGTTGATTTAAGTTGCATACATTTCAGGTGTGGAAAAGAATCCCTTAGCCATTCCATTATCCATTGGTTTACATCAACTTGCTTTACAATCTGGTTTTGTTATAATCTGACCATTTAATTGCATTTCGTCCAAATACAATTTCCCCCATATTTTGTTAGGTTTTAGGCTTAGAATCTGTCTTATCTTGTGTTTTGAAGCATTTTGAGTCAAGCTCAAACCTAATTTTCGTCCAAAATTGAGTTTAGTGTCAAAACTGCCCAATTTGTGTTTTTAGGCAGTTTTGAGTTTTTTTAGCTTGTTTTGAGTCTTGTGAATCTGTTTTGAGTCCTTTGAGTCTTTGTTTTGTCCAAATTAGTTAGAAAGTGTTTTGATTTGTGTTTATAAGTGTTTTGATTCAAGTTTCCATCCAATTTCGTCCAAATTAGTGTAGGTGCTCAAAACTGCCCAGAAAGTGGTTTTTAGGCAATTTTGAGTCTTCTAGTTGCTGTTTTGGGTTTTAGGATTGTTTAAGTGTTCTAAGCGTTTAGTTCCACATCCCTTGAGTCCTTTCAAACGTTTTTAAGTTTATTTTTGTTCATTTCATTGTTGTTTGCTAGTAGATTTTCATTCACACTTGTGTTATTTTATTTAAGGTAGTTTATGTCAAATAGACTTGTTGAGTTAGGCCAAAGAATTGAACGGTTGAAGGGCAACACTTTGGACAACTTTGTGCCATCAAGTTCATCCCTAATCAGTGAGGAAGAGGAAAGGACTTCACCTAGTTCAACAAGTAAAGGATCTGAGCAATTTGATTGGGAAAGAGAGGAAGAGATGGCGGGCAACCAAGATGAACTTAGAGCTTTGGAGGACTTTGCTCAACCAATCATACCAAATTCACCTTCATGCATCTTGCTGCCTGATAGAAGCATATTTAGGCGACTTACTTAGCTTGTTTTCGTGCATTTATATTGTTAATTCATAGTTGTTTTAGTCGTTTAAGCCATTTTCGTGTGTTTCTAGGTTCATATGGCTAAGGATGCAAAAAGATGCATTTTGGAGCATTTTGGAGCAAAATTGGACTTGGAATGGATAGCTTATGTTTGGAGCAAAAGGAATGGACGAAATTGAAGGATTCCTAATCCATTGCAACCACATGCATTCACATGCATAAATCAGCCACATGCATCTCCCATCACCATATCAGATTTCCATCATATTCACATGCATTCCATCCTTAATACATTGCACATGCACTCCCTTTAATTAATTAAGCCACATGCACTCCCATCCATTTCATCATTGCAGCCAACACATGCTTTCACATGCATTTTCAGATTGTCCCCTTGCACATGCAGCCACATATTCATTGCACATGCAATTTCAACCCACATGCATCCTTTAATCATTCAAACATGCAGCCACATTCCCTCCTAGCTGTCATGTTCCCCCCATTTCACCTATAAATAAGCATTCATTCTCATTCATTCTCATTCACTCTTCCATATTCCAGAAATTCGTCAAAACCTCTCCACACCCTTGCAGCAGCCACCAAAACACTTTTCTCCTCCATTGCAGCCACTCCAACCACTCCCCAAACCATTCACACCATCAAACTATCCTTAGACCTTGTGCTACAACGAAGAGGAAGATAAGAGGGCCTAAACGTTCATACAATTCAAGTTTGAGTTGTTGGAATGTTTAGGCGTTTCTTTGATTCTCTTTGTTTTGTACCATGAGGAACTAAACCCCCCTTGGTTAGGGGGTGATTCGAATATATGTTTATGCTTGCATTTTGATTTGAATACTTCTAATTGCGTTTCATAAGTTGTGGATTCAATTCGTTTAACTGTTTGATTGATAACTTATTTATGTATGTTCATTGAGAGTGCACACTTAATTTTCATGCATGAATATGACGCTAGAATATAAGTGAGTTTCACCTAATCGTTATGAACTTATATTCACAAGTAGTGGAGGTTGCTTATAAACAATCGCGTTAAATGAATTCTTGGCATAAGTTTCATGCAATCCATAGTAACGAATGCCTCGTCAACACTTATAATTTTCATAGAGCGTAATGATTCTTGCTTGTACCTCTTCTATGCATTCATGTTGAGGACTTGTGGGGAATGTTTTGAATTGTCGCATGCATCATCCAATTCAATAACGTTAGGAAGATTTGAAGGTTAATTAGTGCATCACGGTTAACTTGGGGTGTTGAGTATCATAGTTTATTGAAATGCAATTGGAAATCATTTTATTATGCAAGTATAACATGTATGGAGATGAACCCCTTAGCCATTCTATCATCCATTCATTCCATTCCATCAAATTCGTTTTACAATCTGTTTAGTTTATTAACTTGTTTTGTTATTTCAATTTTCGTATAAATCTAAATCCCCCTTTACTTTAATGTCCAATTTAGTTAGAAATCAATTTAGTTTGTGCTTTTAAGTGTTTTGATTCATTTTATTTCCCAATTTCGTCCAGATTCACCAAAGTGCTCAAAACTGCCCAGAAAGTGATTTTAAGGCAGTTTTGAGTGTTTTGGGTGATGTTTGAGTCTTTTGGTTTGTTTTAATGTTTTAAGTGTTTAGTTTTACATTCTTTGAGTCTAGTTTAGTGTTTTATATTACGTTTTTACGTTTGTGATTCAATTTGTTACATAAATTCGTCAAAAGTACTCAAAGTGTCCAAAACTGCCCAGAAAGTGATTTTAAGGCAGTTTTGAGTGTTTTGGGTAATGTTTGAGTCTTTTGGTTTGTTTTAGTGTTTTAAAGTTTAGTTTTGCATTCCTTGAGTCTAGTATAGTGTTTCATATTGTTATTTTACGTTTTTGAGTCAAATCCAAGTGGTTAACGATCCCTCCTAATCCCCGGTCCAGAACGATCCCTACTTATACTTATACTACAATTGACAAAAAGAGGGTTTAATTTGTGTGCGTATAAACCACGCATCAAATTTTGGCGCCGTTGCCGGGGATTAGCAAATTTGCTAATCTCTTGGATTGTTCGTTTCTGTTATGTATTTTAGTTTTAGTTTTTGATTTGTGTTTTGTTTGTTGAATTCAAGTACTAGAGAAGAACAACATGGCACTTGATAATGCTTCTCTTTTGTCACAGCTCATGGAAAGGTCCCAAATGCAAAGCGTTGATATATTTGATCTTCAATCAAGGAATAACGTGTTTTCCAATACTTACAATTCAGATTGGAGTGATCATTCAAACTCTATGTGGTGGGAAGCTCAACATGTTCAAGAAGAAGGATATTGGCAGCCACCACAACCTCATATTCAATATGCCCAACCAAATTCAACTTCGTCAATAGATTATAATCAAAAGCTTAATGAATTAATTTGTTTGGTGCAGGGCTCACAAAATCAAGACAATGAGGCTCGACAAGAAGGATATTGGCAGCCATATGAGGAGTTCTATTCAACGCCTATGCAGCCACCACAAAGGTTGGACCACTTGGAAAAGCAAATTGGGCAGATCGCGGAGTTCGTAGCACAGTTTCGAGACCAAGGCGAACTCCCTAGTTCAACCATTGAAAACTCGAAGGAAGATTTTGAAATCCATAATGCTATCACTTTGGGAAGTGCTATGGAGGTTGGAGCTGACCTAAAAATGTCCAAACATAGCCTAGAAGTGGATGAGGAGTTGCAATTTGAGAAAGAGGAATACACCCAACCCACGGCAAGGGTGGAAACACCTTTGCCGGAGGCACCTATTGCTCCTACGCCATCTAATTCAAGTAAGGTTGTTCCAAATTTGATTAATTCTAACCCCATTCCACCTAATATCCCTATTCCTTGCAGGTTCATGAATTCCAAGGAAGAAGAAAGTGAAAAAGACATCTTGGAAGCCCTTCCAAAGGTGCAAAGTAGGGAATGTCATGAATTCATCAAAGAGGACGTTCTTGAGGCAAACAACCCCAAAGAAGTTGAATTTTATGACACAAGACAAAGACCAATCCTCACATCAAATCTGTCCAAGAGCAAAGTTCCTGAAATGTTCAAAGAAGATGTGTTTATCCTTGAGTTCATGTCGGAGCACATAAGTAAGCCACCTCCTCCAATTTCAATTTTCTTTTATACTAACATGTTGTTAATGATTCAGGCATCCAATCTTGAATTTAAACCATTACCGAATCATTTCAAGTATCACCGCCCATTCAAAGATAAATTCCATGCCGATTGATTTGATAAAAAAAAAAAAAGAAAAAAAAGGAAAAAAAAGAAAAGAAAAAAAAAATAAATAAAATAAAGCAGATGTAGCCTTCACAGAGGTTGTTTGCTTGAGGCCCCACTACGTGGCTTTACTCTTGAAGCGGAAGGCGTAGGAACAGAAGGCATCGGAACGGAAGGCATCGGAGCAGAAGACATAGGAGCGGAAGGCATCGGAGCGGGAGGCATCGGAGCTAGAGCATTCCAGGCCTCAATACTTGGCCAAACGCTGGATGACCCAGGAAAAAGGTGCCTCTGGAGATAAGCCGAAAACCTCTGACGGTCGCTTTGAATCCGACCTTCAGACTCTTGCAGCTCATCAAGCTTCCTCTTCATGCCCGTCGAATAGTTGTTTGCAAGCACGTGCAAACTTCTATTCTCATACTTCAGCTGCTGGATCTCCTGCTTGAGATTTTCCACCTCTGCCATCAATGATTCCACCTGACGGGAGCGGGCAAGCAGGCGTTGGCCCATGTTGGACACAGAACTCGTACACTGAACACTAAGTGCGAGGGACTCTTGAACGGCCAACTCATCGGACCGTCCTGACAGCAGCCTACTATCTTTTGGAGTGAGGAGGTTCCTAGCTACTATTGTAGCTGTTGTGGCGTCCTGCATCACGGAGTCTTCACCTGTGAGAGGACCGTTAGAAGATAAGAAAGAAGGGCGCCATACGTTACCTTGACGCGGCGCGCCCGTATCACTGCTAAGGCTCAATTCCAAGCTAAGGTTCGATGGGAGTGCCATTTTTCAAAAGTGTTCAAAGAGAAGGGGTGGATGGAGTAAATTTTCAAAGGGCCGGAGTCGATTTTCAAGAATGGGCAATCTTCAGAGTGTGTATGTTGGCGGTGATCGATAGCTCTATAAAAAGCCAAGGCGACGCGTCCACCGATTCAAAGAGCCGGATTTTCCGGCGTAAGTTAAGCGACGCTCCCTCGGCTTTTCAGAAAACATGCAGCCACATTCCCTCCTAGCTGTCATGTTCCCCCCATTTCACCTATAAATAAGCATTCATTCTCATTCATTCTCATTCACTCTTCCATATTCCAGAAATTCGTCAAAACCTCTCCACACCCTTGCAGCAGCCACCAAAACACTTTTCTCCTCCATTGCAGCCACTCCAACCACTCCCCAAACCATTCACACCATCAAACTATCCTTAGACCTTGTGCTACAACGAAGAGGAAGATAAGAGGGCCTAAACGTTCATACAATTCAAGTTTGAGTTGTTGGAATGTTTAGGTGTTTCTTTGATTTCAATGTTTAATTTCAATACTCTTTGTTTTGTACGAATGAGGAATGGAAGAGAAGAGGGCCTAAACGTTCATACAATTCAAGTTTGAGTTGTTGGAATGTTTAGGTGTTTCTTTGATTCTCTTTGTTTTGTACCATGAGGAACTAAACCCCCCTTGGTTAGGGGGTGATTCGAATATATGTTTATGCTTGCATTTTGATTTGAATACTTCTAATTGCGTTTCATAAGTTGTGGATTCAATTCGTTTAACTGTTTGATTGATAACTTATTTATGTATGTTCATTGAGAGTGCACACTTAATTTTCATGCATGAATATGACGCTAGAATATAAGTGAGTTTCACCTAATCGTTATGAACTTATATTCACAAGTAGTGGAGGTTGCTTATAAACAATCGCGTTAAATGAATTCTTGGCATAAGTTTCATGCAATCCATAGTAACGAATGCCTCGTCAACACTTATAATTTTCATAGAGCGTAATGATTCTTGCTTGTACCTCTTCTATGCATTCATGTTGAGGACTTGTGGGGAATGTTTTGAATTGTCGCATGCATCATCCAATTCAATAACGTTAGGAAGATTTGAAGGTTAATTAGTGCATCACGGTTAACTTGGGGTGTTGAGTATCATAGTTTATTGAAATGCAATTGGAAATCATTTTATTATGCAAGTATAACATGTATGGAGATGAACCCCTTAGCCATTCTATCATCCATTCATTCCATTCCGTTTGATAGGATCATATTTATGCGACTTAAATGGCTTGTTCTCGTACATTTACGTTATGTTTCTTTAGTTATTTTAGTACTTTAAGCTATTTTCGTGTGTTTGTAGGTCCAAAGGGCTAAAGGAGCAAAAAGATGCATTTTGGAGACTTTTGGAGCACTTTTGGGCTAAGGACGGATAGCTTATGCTTGAAGCCAAAGTGTTGGACGAAATTGAAGACCTAATTGGAGCCAAAGTGTTGGAACCTTGTTCTCTTTAGTTTTAGGACATTTAAACCTTTCCTAATCCCAATCATGCCATGCATAACACACATCCATTCTAACACATTGTCATTGCACATGCATTTCCTTCATTAGTTAACCCACATGCACTTATCACTTATCATCACCACATATCATATCACTTAATCACTTATCACTTATCATCATCACTTAACCACTTATCATATCATAACCACATATCATATCACTTATCACTTATCACTTAAAATAACATCCACCTACTTCACCTACAACATCCACTTCACCTACAACATCCACCTACTTCACCTACAACATCCACCCACTTCACCTACAACATCCACCTACTTCACCTACAACATCCACCCACTTCACCTACAACATCCACCTACTTCACCTACAACATCCACTTCACCTACAACATCCACCTACTTCACCTACAACATCCACCTACTTCACCTACAAATGACATAGCCATATGTTCCCTCCACTACTCCTATAAATACCCTTGCATTCATTCATTCATGGACATCTCATTTCATACACAACACACCATTTTTCCATTTCCCTTGTAATCCAAACACCATTTTTCCATTTCCCTATTAATCCAAACACCACTCCCCAAACCATTCACACCATCAAACTATCCTTAGACCTTGTGCTACAACAACGAGGAAGAGAAGAGTGCCTAAACGTTCATACAATTCAAGTTTGAGTTGTTGGAATGTTTAGGTGTTTCTTTGATTTCAATGTTTAAATTCAATTCTCTTTGTTTGTACGTATGAGGAATGGAAGAGAAGAGTGCCTAAACGTTCATACAATTCAAGTTTGAGTTGTTGGAATGTTTAGATATTTCTTTGATTTCAAAGTTATAATAAACTAAACCCCCTTTAGCTAGGGGGTGATTCGAAATATATGTTTATGCTTGCATTTTGATTTGATTACTTCTAATTGCATTTCATAAGTTGTTGATTCAATTTGTTTAACCGTTTGATTGATAACTTATTTATGTATGTTTATTAAGAATGCGCGCTTAATTTTCATGCATGAATATGACGCTAGAATATAAGTGATTTTCACCTAATCGTTATGAACTTATATTCACAAGTAGTGGAGGTTGCTTATAAACAATCGCATTAAATGAATTCTTGGCACGAGTTTCATGCTCATCATAGTAACGAATGCCTCGTCAACACTTATAGTTTTCATAATGCTTAATGATCTTTGATTGTATCTTTATTGTGCTGTTCACGTAAAGGACTTTTGGAGAATGTTGTGAATTGCGTTGCGCTAACCCATCCAATTCATTAACTTAAGGAAAACTTGACGGTTAATTTAAGCGGACCTAATTAACCCGGGGTGATGAGTTTCATAATTTATTGAAATGTAATTGGAAATCTTTTTATTATGCAAGTGTAACATATGTGGAGATGACCCCCTTAGCTAGCATTCATCCATTCTATTTCATCAATTTCATATTTACATTCTGTTTTAATTGTAATTTGTTCATTTAGTTTAATTTTGTCAAAACCTAAATCCCCCTTTACTTTAATGTCAAATTAGTTAGAAATCAATTTAGTTTGTGTTTTTAAAGCATTTTGAGTTTTTGGTTTGTCTTAGTGTTTTAAACTTTAATTTTGTATTCTTTGAGTCTAGTTTAGTGTTTTAAACTGTGTTTTTAAGTTTTTGAGTCAGTTTCCAAGAGATTTGCAATCCCTCCTAATCCCCGGTCCAGAACGATCCCTACTTATACTTATACTACAAATCGACAAAAAGAGGGTTTAATTTGTGCGCGTATAAATCTCGCATCAAATTTTGGCGCCGTTGCCGGGGACTAGAAAATTTGCTAATCCCTTGGATTGTTTGTTTCTGTATTGTCTTTTAGATTTAGTTTTTATTTGTGTTTTGTTTGTTAAGAACAACATGGCACTTGATAACGCTTCTCTTTTGTCACAGCTCATGGAAAGGTCCCAAATGCAAAGAGTTGATATATCTAATCTTCAATCAAGGAATAACGTGTTTTCCAATACTTACAATTCGGATTGGAGTGATCATTCAAACTCTATGTGGTGGGAACCTCAAAATGCTCAACAAGGAGGATATTGGCAGCCACCACAACCTCATATTCAATATGCCCAACCAAATTTAAGTTCATCAATAGATTATAATCAAAAGCTTAACGAATTAATTTGTTTGGTGCAGGGCTCACAAAATCAAGACAATGAGGCTCGACAAGAAGACAAAAGGTTGGATCACTTGGAAAAGCAAATTGGGCAGATAGCGGAGTTCGTAGGACAATTTTGCGACCAAGGCAAACTCCCTAGTTCAACCATTGTAAATCCGAAGGGAGGATTTGAAGCACCTTTGCCGGAAGCACTTATTGCTCCTACGCCATCTAATTCAAGTAAGGTTGTTCCAATTAGTTCTAACCCCATTCCACCTAATATCCCTATTCCTTGCAGGTTCATGAATTCCAAGGAAGAAGAAAGTGAAAAAGACATCTTGGAGGACCTTCCAAAGGTGCAAAGTAGGGAATTTCATGAATTCATCAAAGGGGATATACTTGAGACAACAATGCCCAAAGAAGTTGAATTTGATGACATTGGACAAGTCATAACCATCACATGCAATCTGGCCAAGTCCAATATCCCTGAAACTTTCAAAGGAGTGGTGTTTGTCATTGAGTTCTTGTCAGACAAAACAAGTAAGTCATTTTTTTCAAATTCCATTACATTTTATACTAACTTGCTGTTTTTTATGAATCAGGCACCTACACTAGAATTCAAACCATTGCCGGTTCACTTCAAGTATCACCTTCCATTCAAGGACCAATTCCATGCCGTTTGATTTTATTTATGTTAATAAAAAAAAAAAAAAAAAAAAAGAAAAAAAAAAAAAAAAAAGAAAGAAAGATACTAAACATGGAGAAAGGTGGAGCTTCACAAAGGTTGTTTGCGTGAAGCCCCACTACGAGGCGCAGAAGCGGAAGGCATAGAAGCGGGAGGCATAGAAGCGGGAGGCATCGGAGCAGAAGCCATCGAAGCGGGAGGCATCGGAGCTAGAGCATTCCAGGCCTCAATACTTGGCCAAGCGCTGGATGACCCAGGAAAAAGGTGCCTCTGGAGATAAGACGCAAGCCTTTGACGGTCACTGTGAATTCGACCCTCAGATTCTTGCAGCTCATCAAGCTTCCTCTTCATCCCCGACGAATAGTTATTTGCAAGCACATGCAAACTTCTATTCTCGTACTTAAGCTGCTGGATCTCTTGCTTAAGTCTTTCCACCTCTGCCATCAACGATTCCACTTGGCGGGACCGAGCAAGCAGGCGTTGGCCCATGTTGGACACAGAACTCGCACACTGAACACTAAGTGCGAGGGACTCTTGAACGGCCAACTCATCGGACCGTCCTGACAGCAGCCTACTATCTTTTGGAGTGAGGAGGTTTTTAGCTACTATTGTAGCTGTTGTGGCGTCCTGCATCACAGAGTCTTCACCTGAAAGAGGACCGTTAGAAGATAAAAAAGAAGGGCGCCATACATTACCTTGACGGGGCGCAACCGGATCGCTGCTGAGACTCAAATCTAAGCTAAGGTTCGATGAGTTTGCCATTTTTTTCAAAAGTGTTCAAAGAGAAGGGGTGGATGGAGTTAAAATTTCACAAAGGGCCGGAGTCGAGTTTCAGGAATGGGAAATCTTCAGAGTGTGTGTGTTGGGGTGATTGATAGCTCTATAAAAAGCCAAGACGACGCGTCCACCGATTCAAAGAGCCGGATTTTCCGGCGTAATTTAGGCGACGCTCCCTCGGCTTTTCAGAAAACGCGTTCAACTTTGTCAAAAGATTTCTGACAAAGCTGAAAACACGTGGAGGCCATCATCGCATCTACACATCTTTAGCCGACAAGCGCAAAGTTCGGCGACGCTTTCTCTACTTTTCAGAAGACGCGTGCAGCTTTGTCAAAAGGAGCCGCATCTGCACTACCACGTGTCGTTCAGAAAGCAAAGGGGCGTCGTTCAGAAATCGAAGGGGCGCCTGCTCAAAAATCGAAGAGGCGTATTCAAAGATCGAAGAGGCGCCACTATTTCAAAGAGCCGGATTTGCGGGATCAAAACGTTTGTCGACAAGGGTAAAAAGTACCACCACTTGATATTATCTCTATATATGTCGACCTTCGTCTTTTATGGCAGGGCAAACCTGAAGAAAATGCCCAACTCTCCCTCACCTCTGAGGGTGCACTCCCAGCAAAGCCTTTCAAAATACTCAATTCTTTCTTCTTCCCCAAAGATGATACCAGATGCCTGGAGTACATATGTCCCAGGAGGAAACGGCGGATTGAAGCATGTGCTGATTCATTCACCGCTTCTTCAAAGCAAAGGTATCTCATATCATCAAGGTCAAAAGCAAAAGTATCTCATATCATGCTCTTTCCCTGTCTTTTTCTTTGTCCTTGTTCTTACTTGCATGGCAAAGTAAAAGAAGCAATCAGCCGGCACTTGGAGTCAGTCTTCTGATCTGGAGCCAACTGCCTGGAATCTATTCCTGATTGCTTACCTAGCGTTGCTCTCGAGTAGTCATCTTCAACGGTTGTTACACTTCCAGAGAAGGGACCACTCCTGCAAAGATTGAACAAAGAAACAGATAACAGGAGGAAGCTCAGACCTTCGGGGGAAACCAAAAGAACCATCCTG
Source organism: Pyrus communis (assembly GCF_963583255.1). NCBI lineage: Eukaryota > Viridiplantae > Streptophyta > Magnoliopsida > Rosales > Rosaceae > Pyrus > Pyrus communis. The sequence goes on along the minus strand of NC_084805.1, from coordinate 9,363,102 downwards.
CTGCCCAGTTCAAGAAGTAGCACAAAGGAAAATCAACGATGGGCAGAAACCAGTTCAAGAGTAAGCCTGTGGAATCACAAAGATCAAAGCCTCAATGCAATCACCAAGGAGAAGAGGGAATTTACACTCCATAACCAGATTTGCGTCCCTAAACTCTTCTCTTTGTTAATTACATTCTGCCATGTTTAGTATGTTTAAATGTTTTTTGTGTGTTTACTTATGTTTTGTGTGAATCTATGCTTAAAACATTGAGGACAATGTTTGATTTAAGTGTGGGGGGGTAACTAAAGTGTTTTGATGCAAATTCGTAGGGTTTTATCCACCATAACTTCTAATGTTGTTCCTTGCTATTTTAAGGTGTTTTTAAGTTGTTTTAGAGTGTTTTAGTGTGTTTTGTTTTATAATTCGAAAATCCCATAAAAATTTGAAAAATTGTTTTGAAAAACCCAAAAAGAGTTGTTTTAAAGTTGTTTTTGTGTGTGTGTTTGTGTCTTAGGGTACCTTCCAACACAATGATAAGGATTTGGTTTATAATTGCATGACGGTTAGAAAGAGTTATAAACATAGAGAAAAGTTTGATTTACTCTTGGTATATGCTTGGTTATGGTTATAATGTATGACTTCACATGCAATCATAAAAGAAAAAAAAAATTCGTTTTTGTAACATGCTTGAAGGAAGGAACTCAAACAAACGCTACAACCCTGAGAGACTTGAGCCTATAACGTTCTTTGGAGAGTATAATCTGTGATTTCTTGTTTTCTAAAGTCGTTGTATGATCTCATTATTCTTTGCTTGGTTACTACCTAGAAGGCGTTTTATCATATAGTTCCAAATGCTAGAACTCATGCCCATTTCATTCAAAGCATGTTATTGATTTGCATAACACATATTCAAGAAGAAGTTGTGTAGTGACCACCACCATAGCCAAATAGCCTTACTTTCCATACTTCGTATATGTTGTAAGTTTTAACCCCGTTGAGCCTTGTTTAGCCTTTATTCTTTGTTTACCCACATTTTCCTCACCTAGCCTAGTTTAGGACAATCCCCACCCTTGTTCTTAAAAGATAGTGAGCATGACTTAATTGAATTCCTTTTGAGTTACATTATGAAAGAAAATAAGTGTGGGGGAGAGAATGTTTAAGTGTTTATGTTTTGAGATTCAAAAGAAAAGAAAAAGAAAAGAAAAAAAAAAGAAAAGAAAAAAGAAAGAAAGAAAGAAAAAAGAGCTTAAAAAAAAAATGAAAATAAGTGAAAATGAACTCACGAGCGTTGATGGTTGAAGAAAGGGTCCAAAAAAAAAAATGAATATGGCCCTAAGTTCTGTGTAATTCCCCCTTGGGTGATCAAAGTTGACTTCTGCATTCTAAAGGAAATTCTAAGTGCCTAATTCAATGCTTTGCTCACTATTGCTTGAAGAACGTTTGTTATCCTTACCTTTCATTTTTAGCCAATTACCCCAAGCCCCGTTACAACCCTTGACTTCTATATTGAGTGTTATGTATTTCAATTGTGGAGTTTGAACTTGGTATGAGCTTATGGTGTCACTGGTTCTCGCGTCTAAGTAGTAGCATTCCATTCATGAGATCATATCTAAACATGCTTATTAACTCCAGAAAATGCTTTCCTTATTATAACATATGTGAGTGTTCGTCTACATGTTTACATCAATCTTCTCACATATATCTAGTGTAGGGTGTGTAGTCAGAAAATCTGTGTGAAAAACGAGAGTACATCTAGTAAGAAATTGAGGGAATTCTCTAAGGCATGCTACTACATTCAAAACAAGGTTTTAAATGCTTAATTGTGAACTAGTATGTGGTGACTATGATTAAGAATGTACTTAAGTGTAAAGATGGCTCAAATCTGTGAGAATAATGATTTTTAACTTGTCATGTGCATTGGAAGTCCCTGATACGATTGTTGGAAGGTGTAGGTTGTGTTTTGTTCTTTTTGTTTTGTTTTTCTGTTTTGCTCGAGGACTAGCAAAAGCTAAGTGTGGGGGTATTTGATAGGATCATATTTATGCGACTTAAATGGCTTGTTCTCGTACATTTACGTTATGTTTCTTTAGTTATTTTAGTACTTTAAGCTATTTTCGTGTGTTTGTAGGTCCAAAGGGCTAAAGGAGCAAAAAGATGCATTTTGGAGACTTTTGGAGCACTTTTGGGCTAAGGACGGATAGCTTATGCTTGAAGCCAAAGTGTTGGACGAAATTGAAGACCTAATTGGAGCCAAAGTGTTGGAACCTTGTTCTCTTTAGTTTTAGGACATTTAAACCTTTCCTAATCCCAATCATGCCATGCATAACACACATCCATTCTAACACATTGTCATTGCACATGCATTTCCTTCATTAGTTAACCCACATGCACTTATCACTTATCATCACCACATATCATATCACTTAATCACTTATCACTTATCATCATCACTTAACCACTTATCATATCATAACCACATATCATATCACTTATCACTTATCACTTAAAATAACATCCACCTACTTCACCTACAACATCCACTTCACCTACAACATCCACCTACTTCACCTACAACATCCACCCACTTCACCTACAACATCCACCTACTTCACCTACAACATCCACCCACTTCACCTACAACATCCACCTACTTCACCTACAACATCCACTTCACCTACAACATCCACCTACTTCACCTACAACATCCACCTACTTCACCTACAAATGACATAGCCATATGTTCCCTCCACTACTCCTATAAATACCCTTGCATTCATTCATTCATGGACATCTCATTTCATACACAACACACCATTTTTCCATTTCCCTTGTAATCCAAACACCATTTTTCCATTTCCCTATTAATCCAAACACCACTCCCCAAACCATTCACACCATCAAACTATCCTTAGACCTTGTGCTACAACAACGAGGAAGAGAAGAGTGCCTAAACGTTCATACAATTCAAGTTTGAGTTGTTGGAATGTTTAGGTGTTTCTTTGATTTCAATGTTTAAATTCAATTCTCTTTGTTTGTACGTATGAGGAATGGAAGAGAAGAGTGCCTAAACGTTCATACAATTCAAGTTTGAGTTGTTGGAATGTTTAGATATTTCTTTGATTTCAAAGTTATAATAAACTAAACCCCCTTTAGCTAGGGGGTGATTCGAAATATATGTTTATGCTTGCATTTTGATTTGATTACTTCTAATTGCATTTCATAAGTTGTTGATTCAATTTGTTTAACCGTTTGATTGATAACTTATTTATGTATGTTTATTAAGAATGCGCGCTTAATTTTCATGCATGAATATGACGCTAGAATATAAGTGATTTTCACCTAATCGTTATGAACTTATATTCACAAGTAGTGGAGGTTGCTTATAAACAATCGCATTAAATGAATTCTTGGCACGAGTTTCATGCTCATCATAGTAACGAATGCCTCGTCAACACTTATAGTTTTCATAATGCTTAATGATCTTTGATTGTATCTTTATTGTGCTGTTCACGTAAAGGACTTTTGGAGAATGTTGTGAATTGCGTTGCGCTAACCCATCCAATTCATTAACTTAAGGAAAACTTGACGGTTAATTTAAGCGGACCTAATTAACCCGGGGTGATGAGTTTCATAATTTATTGAAATGTAATTGGAAATCTTTTTATTATGCAAGTGTAACATATGTGGAGATGACCCCCTTAGCTAGCATTCATCCATTCTATTTCATCAATTTCATATTTACATTCTGTTTTAATTGTAATTTGTTCATTTAGTTTAATTTTGTCAAAACCTAAATCCCCCTTTACTTTAATGTCAAATTAGTTAGAAATCAATTTAGTTTGTGTTTTTAAAGCATTTTGAGTTTTTGGTTTGTCTTAGTGTTTTAAACTTTAATTTTGTATTCTTTGAGTCTAGTTTAGTGTTTTAAACTGTGTTTTTAAGTTTTTGAGTCAGTTTCCAAGAGATTTGCAATCCCTCCTAATCCCCGGTCCAGAACGATCCCTACTTATACTTATACTACAAATCGACAAAAAGAGGGTTTAATTTGTGCGCGTATAAATCTCGCATCAATAGTTTATTGAAATGCAATTGGAAATCATTTTATTATGCAAGTATAACATGTATGGAGATGAACCCCTTAGCCATTCTATCATCCATTCATTCCATTCCATCAAATTCGTTTTACAATCTGTTTAGTTTATTAACTTGTTTTGTTATTTCAATTTTCGTATAAATCTAAATCCCCCTTTACTTTAATGTCCAATTTAGTTAGAAATCAATTTAGTTTGTGCTTTTAAGTGTTTTGATTCATTTTATTTCCCAATTTCGTCCAGATTCACCAAAGTGCTCAAAACTGCCCAGAAAGTGATTTTAAGGCAGTTTTGAGTGTTTTGGGTGATGTTTGAGTCTTTTGGTTTGTTTTAATGTTTTAAGTGTTTAGTTTTACATTCTTTGAGTCTAGTTTAGTGTTTTATATTACGTTTTTACGTTTGTGATTCAATTTGTTACATAAATTCGTCAAAAGTACTCAAAGTGTCCAAAACTGCCCAGAAAGTGATTTTAAGGCAGTTTTGAGTGTTTTGGGTAATGTTTGAGTCTTTTGGTTTGTTTTAGTGTTTTAAAGTTTAGTTTTGCATTCCTTGAGTCTAGTATAGTGTTTCATATTGTTATTTTACGTTTTTGAGTCAAATCCAAGTGGTTAACGATCCCTCCTAATCCCCGGTCCAGAACGATCCCTACTTATACTTATACTACAATTGACAAAAAGAGGGTTTAATTTGTGTGCGTATAAACCACGCATCACTGCCCACAGAAGCAAGATGAACTTGAGAGTTTTTTTGGATTGTTTTATTTTCGTTTGTTCTTTTTATTCCAGATTCTTGATGCAAAAATAGTTAAACACACAAATTAAACCCTATGGATGACAATTGTAGTAAATGAGCAAATAGGGATCGTTCTAGACCGGGGATTAACTAGGGATGCTAATCAATGTGAAATTGACTCAAAAATGTAAGAACACAATATAAAACACTTACTAGACTCAAAGAATGCAAAACTAAACTTTAAAACACTAAAACAAACCAAAAGACTCAAACATCACCCAAAACACTCAAAACTGCCTTAAAAACACTTTCTGGGCAGTTTTGAGCACTTTGGTGAATTTGGACGAATTTGTGTAACAAATTGAATCAAAACACTTAAAAACACAAACTAAGACACTTTCTAACTAAGTTGGACACTAAAGTAAAGGGGGATTAAGGTTTTGACGAAATTAAATTAAATAAAACAAGTTAATAAACTAGGCAGATTGTATAAACGGATTTGAGAAACAAGATGATGGATGGATTAGTTAGAGGTCCATTCTCCACACATGACACATTTATATATGAATCGATTCTCCAATTGTTTTTCATTAACTATGATGCTCAACACCCCAAGTTAACCGTGATGCACTAATTAACTCTCAAATTTTCCTTAAGTTATTGAATTGGATGATGCATGCGACAATTCAAATCATTCTCCAATGGTTCTCAACATGAATGCATAGAAGAGATACAATGAGAGATCATTATGCTCTATGAAAATTATAAGTGTTGACGAGGCAATTGTAACTATGAATGCATGATACTTTTGCCAAGAATTCAATTAACGCGGTTGTGACTAGCAACCTTCACTACTCATGTTTATAAACTTGTGACGATTAGGTGAAACTCGTTTATAAACTAGCATCGAGTTTATGCATGAAGACTAAGTATGCATCCCTAATCAACATACAAAAACAAGTCTTTAATAAACATGATAATTGAATTGCAATCACAAATTAACAAATCACAATTGGAAGAAATCAATTCATATTTCAAACATGTTCATGGCTTCAAACTTTCCCCTAACTAATTAGGGGTTTAGCCACTCATGATTACAACAAACTTAGAGAGTAATAACAAAGTAAACATTGAAAACAAGAATCGAAGTACACCTAAAAATTCCAACAACTCAATCTTGAATTGTATGAACGTTTAGGCCTCTTCTCCTCTAGTTGCTGCGGCACAAGGGGTTTTGGTGAGTTTTGGGGGTTATGGATGATGTAGAAGGATGTGTTTAGGGTAGGGATGGATGTAGGGGAAGGTAAGGAGTGTTTTTGGGCAGAAAATATGAAGAATGGTGAAGTATGGTAGTGCTAGAGAGAGGGGAGGAATTTCTGGCGTGAATGAATGTGTATGAGAGATGGTTTTCTGAAATGGAAGAGTGTGTTGTTTGTGGCTGCAATGCATGCTTATTTATAGGTGAAATGGGGGGAACATGATGACTAGGAATTAGGTGGAAAGCTGAAATGGTGATGGGAGATGCATGTGGCTGTTTGTGCATGTGATTAAAGGGTGGAAATGCATGTGCTTTGACAGAAATGAAAGGGAATGCACGGTTTTGGTTGATTTCTGGTGGTTGTGAGGTGGAAATCTAGGTGGAAATGCATGTGGATTAAAGCTATGTGAATGATTAAGGTGAATGTGCATGAGTGCATGTGAAATCTGCCAAGATGCATGTGTTATGAAGTGGATTTTCTGCAAAGGCAAGGTGAATGTGCATGTGATTAAATTAAAAGATGGAATGCATGTGAAAGGTTGGAGATTGAATGTGTGTTGGTGTGATTGAATGATTAAAGTGTAAATGATTAATGAATGGTTCTTTGTTGATGGTGGAAATCTGAAATGATGAAGTGGAATGTGCATGTGGCTGCAATGATGGTGTTTTGCACGGCAATGATGGAGAAAGAATGTGTGGATGCATGGTTGTGTTGGTGATGAATGTGAACTCTTTGTTCTTCATTTTCATTCCTTTGGTCTTCAATTTCGTCCATCTACTTGGCTTTAAGCATATGCAATCCATTCCAATCTCTAATTTGCTCCAAAAGGCTCCGAAAGGCATCCTTTTGCATCCTTAGCCATATGAACCTATAAACACACGAAAATGACTTTAAACACTAAATTAAGTAAGAAAACACAACATAAATGCATAAGAACTAGCTAACTAAGGCGCATAAATATGCTTCTATCAAATTCCCCCACACTTAGCTTTTGCTAGTCCTCGAGCAAAACAAAGAAACAAAACATAACCTAAACCTTCCAACGTTCACCTCAGGGATTTCCAATGGTACATGACATGTTAAAAATCATCATCCCCACAGATTTGAGTCATCTTTACAATTGAGAACATACTTAATCATAGTCACCACTTACTAGTTCACAATTAATCAATTAAAAGAATGTTTTGAATGTAGTAACATGCCTTAGAGAATTTGCTCAATCCTTACAAGATATGCACTCAATTTTCACTCAGATTTTCTAACTACACACCCTATACTAGTTATATGTGAGAAGATTGATGTAAATATGAAAACGAATGCTCACATATACGTATAACAAAGAACGCAATTTATGGAGTTAATAAGCATGTTTAGAAATGATCTCATGAATGGAATGCTACTACTTAGATGCGAGAACCAATGACCATATGTTCATACCAAATTCAAACTCCACAAATTGAAACACATAACACTCAAGAATGAAGTCAAGGGTTGTAACGGGGCTTGGGGTAGTGGTTAACAAAGAAAAGATAAGGAGAACAAGCGTTCTTCAAGTAATAGTAAGCAAAGTAGTGTACTTAAGACTTAGAATTCATTTAGATTGCAGAAATTAACTTTAAAACACAAGGGGAAGACTTAGACAACTCCTTAGGGCCGAATTCATTGTTTTGGACCCTTACTTCAACAAACAATACTTTGGAATTCTTTTTCACAACTTTTCAACTCTTTTTCATACTTTTCACGCCTTTTTTTTTTTTTTTTCTTTTTCTTTTCTTTCATGCCGTGCCTATGGCACACAAATTCTCACACAAGAACACTTCCCCCACACTTGTTTTCTGCCAACATAAATCGAAAGAAATTCAATTTGAATCATGCTTTACTAAGCTTTAAGAACAAGGGTGTGGATGGTCCTAATCTAGGCTAGGTGAGGATAATGTGGGTTAACTTAAACATAAAATGACATGGGATACACGGCAATATGGCTAAGGTGGTGGTCACTACACAACTTCATCTTGAATCTGTGTTATGCAAATCAATAACATGCTTTGAATGAAATGGGCATGAGTTCTAGCATTTGGAACTAAATGATGAAACACCTCTAAGTAGTAACCAAGCAAAGAATAATGAGATCATGCAACGACTTAGAAAACAAAAATGCACAGATTCTAACTCTCCAAATAAACGTTTAGGCTCAAGTCTCACAAGGTTGTAGCGTTAATTTGAGTTCCTTCCTTCAAGCATGTTACAAAAACTGATTTTTTATTTATTTATTTATTTTTTTTTATGATTGCATGTGAAGTCATAAGTTATAACCACAACCAAGCATACACAAAGAGTAAATCAAACTTTCATCCATGTTAATCACTCTCTTTAACAGCCATGTAATTACAAACCGAATCCTCATCATTGTGTTGGAAGGTACCCTAAAACAAAAACAAACACACAAAAACACTTTGAAAACAACTCTTTTTGGGTTTTTAAAACAGATTTTTCAAATTTTGGTGTGTTTTAGTGTGTTTTGAAGTAAAAATCCGAAAATCAAATTTTTATGTGATTTTCGGATTTTTACTTCAAAACACACTAAAACACACCAAAACTGCTTAAAAACACTTAAAAACAGCAAGGAACAAGTCTATAAGTAAAGGGTGATAAAATCCCATGAATTTGCATCAAAAACACTTAGTTACCCCCCCACACTTAAATCAAACATTGTCCTCAATGTTTCAAGCATAAAATCACACAAAACACAAAGAAACACACAAACAGCAAGTAAAACAACTAAATAGGCAGATTCGAAATAAACAACAAAGTGAAGGGTTTAGGAACGCAAATCTGGAATTGGAGTGATTCCTTGAGCTTCCTTTGTTGAATTGCATGGGTTGCCTCCCAAGTAGCGCTTTCTTTAACGTCTTGCAGCCGGACGAAGACACGTTCATGCTCCATTGGACCCACGGCATGGAGTGGGATCTCCTCCACGACATGCTCCACAAAGTTCTCATAGTATGGCTTCAATCTATGTCCGTTCACCTTGAACTCGTGGCCACTTTTTAAGCTTTGGACTTGGACTGCACCATGAGGAAAAACATTAGTAACAACAAGAGGTCCAATCCATTTAGAACGTAACTTACCAGGGAATAACCGAAGTCTTGAATCAAAAAGCAACACTTTCTGCCCCTTGGAGAACGTTTTGGTACGAAGCATCTTATCATGATAAGCCTTCGTCTTGTCCTTGTAGATGCGAGCATTCTCGTAAGCCTCGTTCCTAATCTCCTCAAGTTCATCTAATTGGAGCTTCCTATGAACTCCAGCAGCGTTTATGTCCAAATTGAAGGTTTTCACAGCCCAATGTGCCTTGTGCTCTAACTCAACGGGCAAATGACATGGCTTACCATATATAAGCCGAAAAGGTGACATGCCAAGGGGAGTTTTGTAAGCCGTACGATAGGCCCACAATGCATCGTCCAAGCGCAAACTCCAATCTCTTCTTGAGGGTCCCACGGTTTTCTCTAGGACTTGTTTGATCTCCCTATTTGAAACCTCCGCTTGCCCATTAGTTTGAGGGTGATAAGGTGTGGAAACCTTATGAGTAACGTTGTACTTCTTGAGCAAAGCTTCAATGGTGCGGTTACGAAAGTGAGAACCCCCATCACTAATTAAAACTCGTGGCATCCCAAACCTAGCAAAAATATTAGATTTCACAAAATCTGCAACAACCTTAGAATCTTTAGTACGGGTGGCTTTGGCTTCCACCCATTTGGAAACATAATCGACAGCTAGCAAGATATAAGTGAAACCAAAAGATGGAGGGAAGGGGCCCATGAAATCAATACCCCACACATCAAAAATTTCCACAAATGAGAGAGATTGTTGTGGCATTTGGTCCTTAGGCCCTATGTTACCTGTTCTTTGACACTTATCGCATGTTAAACAAAACATTTTAGCATCTTTAAAGAGATTAGGCCAATAAAATCCAGATTGTAACACCTTTAGGGCTGTCCTTTGGGTGCCAAAATGTCCCCCACATGCATAAGTATGGCAGAATGTAAGAATGGAATTAAATTCAGATTCGGGCACACATCTACGCACAATCTGATCTGGGCAGAATTTCCATAAATATGGATCATCCCAAACATAAAAACGTGCATCATGAACAAGTTTATCACGTTGGAACTTGTTTAGGGTACTAGGAACTTGCTTAGACACCAAGAAATTGACCAAATCGGCATACCAAGGGGTTCTTACCTCAATGGACAGAAGTTGCTCATCCGGAAACGTTTCTAAAATGGGGGTGGACTCTTCCTCACGCACCATTCTACTTAGGTGGTCAGCCACCACGTTTTCACACCCTTTCTTGTCTCGGATTTCAAGATCGAACTCTTGAAGTAGGAGCATCCAACGAATGAGTCTTGGCTTAGCCTCCTTTTTGGTGAGAAGATACTTCAAGGCTGCATGGTCAGTGAAAACAATTACTTTAGTACCAAGAAGATATGATCTATACTTATCTAAAGCAAATACAACCGCCAAGAGTTCTTTTTCGGTTGTAGAATAATTCAATTGAGCATCATTTAAAGTGCGGGAAGCATAATAAATAACATGTGACTGTTTATTTTTCCTTTGACCCAAAACAGCCCCAAGTGCATAATCCGAGGCATCACACATCAATTCAAATGGAATGGACCAATCCGGGGGAGTTATGATGGGTGCCGTGGTTAGGAGCTCTTTGAGATGCTTGAATGACTTCTCGCATGCCTCGTTGAACTCAAAAGACACATCTTTTTGGAGGAGGCGGCATAGGGGTTGTGCAATCTTGGAAAAGTCCTTGATAAATCGTCTATAGAATCCTGCATGACCAAGAAAAGAACGAACCTCTCTAACCGAAGTAGGAGAGGGTAAGTAGCGTACAAGATCTACTTTAGACTTATCAACTTCAATTCCTTTTTCAGAGATTATATGACCCAAAACAATACCTTGTTTAACCATAAAGTGACATTTTTCCCAATTTAAAACAAGATTTGTTTCAACACAACGTTTCAAGATTAAAGTGAGATTATCCAAACAATGATCAAATGAATCACCAAAAACACTAAAGTCATCCATGAATATCTCAATAATCTTCTCAACATAATCAGAAAATATGCTTACCATACACCTTTGAAACGTGGCAGGAGCATTACACAAGCCAAATGGCATGCGTCGATATGCAAACGTTCCAAAGGGACAAGTAAAAGTGGTCTTTTCTTGATCATCCGGAGCAATGACAATTTGGTTATAACCGGAATAACCATCAAGAAAACAATAAAAGGAATGACCTGCTAACCTTTCCAACATTTGATCTAGGAACGGCAATGGGAAGTGGTCCTTCCTTGTGGTGGAATTTATCTTCCTATAATCAATGCATACCCGCCAACCGGTTTGAATTCTCATAGGCACAAGCTCATTCTCGGAATTCTCCACAACCGTTACCCCAGATTTCTTAGGCACACATTGGATAGGTGAAACCCAACGACTATCGGAGATAGGATAAATAACTCCACAATCTAGAAGTTTAATTATCTCCTTTTTCACAACTTCCATCATCGGAGGGTTAAGACGGCGTTGAGCCTCTCTAGTTGGTTTGGCCCCCTCCTTAAGAAATATGTGATGCATACAAGTTGTAGGGCTTATACCTTTAATATCGGCCAATGTCCAACCTAGGGCAGATTTGTACTCCTTCAATACACGAACTAATTTCTCCTCCTCTTGTGCCGTGAGGGAGGAAGAGATGATGGCAGGTAGTGTCTCGTTTTCCCCCAAGAAAATGTACTTCAAATGACTTGGTAAAGGTTTGAGTTCAAGAATAGGTCCCTGAATTATGGATGGAAGCAATTTGTTAGTCGAAATGGGAATGGACTCACGGTTAGGAAACTTTCCCTCATGTTTAGGTAATGACTCAAGGGCAGCAACTACTTCAAGGAATTCCTCACTAGGAGGCACGGCATAGGTTTGTTCAAGTGTGCCGTGGGTTTGCATATAGCTTGCCTCCTTGGTTTTGACTTCTACACCTCTTGTAATGACCTTTTCAAGTGCATCGTCATTCAAATCTTCAAGATATCCCTGCGCCAAAGAGTCAACAATATCAATAGAGAAACATGAATGATCTTCACTAGGATACTTAATGGAATCAGAAAGATTGAAATTAACCACTTCCCCATCAAATTCCATGGACAAAGTTCCATTAAACACGTCAATCTTAGTCCGGGCCGTCTTCATGAATGGCCTTCCAAGTAGAATGGGCAGCGAGGGTGCATGATCCGATTCATCCATCTCAAGAACATAGAAATCCGCCGGAAAGATCAAATGATTAACCTGCACTAAAACATCTTCCAAAACTCCTTTTGGATAAGCATTAGATCTATCGGCCAATTGTATGATAACACCATCATTTTTCAACACTCCTAGGTTCATAGATGCATAAATGGAATATGGCATAACATTTATAGAAGCACCTAAATCAAGCATGGCAGATTCAAATCTAGTGTTACCAATGACACAAGGAATGGTAAAACTACCCGGATCTTTGCATTTGGGAGGTAGTTTGCGTTGCAAGATGGCGGACACATTCTCACCTACCTTCACCACTTCCTTGGTCGAAATCCTCTTCCTAGTGATGCAAAGCTCTTTTAAGAACTTGGCATACTTAGGGACTTGCTTGATTGCATCAAGGAGCGGAATGTTGACTTGAACTTTCCTAAAGGTTTCCAAAATGTCCTTTTCACTCTCCTCCTTCTTTGATTGCCTAAACCTGCTAGGAAAGGGCACGTTTAGTGGAATAGAACTTGACAAGGTCGAATTTGGACTTACCTTAGGCATGTTGGACGGTTTTGGCACAATAGGGGGCTGCGGCAAAGATTCTTTCACCCTTGCCGTGGCCTTTATTCCTTGTTCCTCCTCTTCTTGCAGCAACACGTCCTCTTCTTGACTTGTTTTGGACGTGCTTGGGGTGGTTCCGACCTCCTTACCACTTCTCAACATGATTGCCTTGGCAGATTCGAATCCTCCCCTTGGATTGACAATGGTTGAGCTAGGGAGCTTGCCTTTGTCTCGGAATTGTCCTACAAATTCCGCAATCTGCCCAATTTGTTTCTCCAAGTGATCCACCCTTTTGTCTTGGTTTTGCATGGCTTTGGTTTGATCCTCTTGCCCCTGAGACAAATTGGTAAGTAATTTAAGAAGTGTTTCATTTCCCAACGACGTACCTTGATTGTTTTGGGCAGGTTGTGCTTGGTTTGGATTGGGGCCGAATGGCTTGGTGTAGAACCCCGGGGGTTGTTGTCTAAAGCCTCCTTGTTGTTGAGGTTCCCTCCACTTGAAGTTTGGATGGTCTCTCCAACCCGGATTGTATGTGTTGGAATATGGATCATTCCTTGGTTGATTGTGGCTCGGAAATCCAATAGCATTTGCACTCTCCCATCCCCCATTCTCAATCAATTGTGGGCATTTTTCCGAAGGGTGTCCTTGGATAGAACATACACCACATACAATCGGTCCTTGTATCTTCATTCCTTCGGCCATCTGAGACACAATAGAAGTAAGATTAGCTAATTGAGTTTGAAGGTCGGATTGAGAACTTACCTCATTCACTTGTTGCCGTGGGGGGTCCCTTTGCCCAAGTCCTTCATATTGTTGTGCATTTAGAGCACGGTTTGCGATTAGGGTCTTGGCTGCCATAGGAGTTTTGTCCACCAATGCACCTCCCGCCGAAGCATCGAGCATTTGCCTTTCAATGGGAAGAAGGCCCTCATAGAAATATTGAAGGAGAAGCTCCTCCTTCATTTGATGTTGAGGACATGATGCAACAAGGGCTTTAAAACGCTCGTAGTATGCCGGAAAAGTTTCTCCTTGACTTTGTTGGATTCCGCTAATTTTCTTCCTCAAGAGAATGACTCTTGAAGTAGGGAAGAACTTCTCCAAGAACGCTCTCTTCATGCTCTCCCAAGAAGTAACGGTCCCGGGTGCCAATTCATAAAGCCAATCCTTAGCCTTTTCCACAAGAGAGAATGGAAAAGCTTTCATCATTAGAATGTTCCCATCGACATTTATGGGTGTCATGCTCGAACAAACAACCTCGAACTCCTTGAGATGCTTGTTGGGATCTTCCATGGAAAGCCCATGGTATTTCGGAATGTGGTGCAACAAGCTTGACTTCAACTCGAATTCATCGGTCTTGCCTTGGGCAGCCGCGGGGTATTGAATGCATAATGGTGCGGCATTGGCCAACCCTGAGGCCGAAAGCTCTTTAATGGTCCGATTGTCTGCTGCCATAACTTCTTCTTCCACACTTTCAAACTCAGATTCGGCCTCTGAACTTGAACTAGGTTCACTAGGTTCGGGATGCCTCCTCTTTCTTCTCAAATCACGTTCAAAATCGTCGTTAAAGTCTAAGATATGTGCATGCACAGTTTGAGAACTCCGCGTCATGCACTAGTACCTAAACCAAGAAAACAAAACAAAATGAGAAAACTAGGTAAATTACACTAAAAACATACGGCAAAAACACAAGGGATTAGCAATTTTGCTAATCCCCGGCAACGGCGCCAAAATTTGATGCGAAAATAGTTAAACACACAAATTAAACCCTATGGATGACAATTGTAGTAAATGAGCAAATAGGGATCGTTCTAGACCGGGGATTAACTAGGGATGCTAATCAATGTGAAATTGACTCAAAAATGTAAGAACACAATATAAAACACTTACTAGACTCAAAGAATGCAAAACTAAACTTTAAAACACTAAAACAAACCAAAAGACTCAAACATCACCCAAAACACTCAAAACTGCCTTAAAAACACTTTCTGGGCAGTTTTGAGCACTTTGGTGAATTTGGACGAATTTGTGTAACAAATTGAATCAAAACACTTAAAAACACAAACTAAGACACTTTCTAACTAAGTTGGACACTAAAGTAAAGGGGATTAAGGTTTTGACGAAATTAAATTAAATAAAACAAGTTAATAAACTAGGCAGATTGTATAAACGGATTTGAGAAACAAGATGATGGATGGATTAGTTAGAGGTCCATTCTCCACACATGACACATTTATATATGAATCGATTCTCCAATTGTTTTTCATTAACTATGATGCTCAACACCCCAAGTTAACCGTGATGCACTAATTAACTCTCAAATTTTCCTTAAGTTATTGAATTGGATGATGCATGCGACAATTCAAATCATTCTCCAATGGTTCTCAACATGAATGCATAGAAGAGATACAATGAGAGATCATTATGCTCTATGAAAATTATAAGTGTTGACGAGGCAATTGTAACTATGAATGCATGATACTTTTGCCAAGAATTCAATTAACGCGGTTGTGACTAGCAACCTTCACTACTCATGTTTATAAACTTGTGACGATTAGGTGAAACTCGTTTATAAACTAGCATCGAGTTTATGCATGAAGACTAAGTATGCATCCCTAATCAACATACAAAAACAAGTCTTTAATAAACATGATAATTGAATTGCAATCACAAATTAACAAATCACAATTGGAAGAAATCAATTCATATTTCAAACATGTTCATGGCTTCAAACTTTCCCCTAACTAATTAGGGGTTTAGCCACTCATGATTACAACAAACTTAGAGAGTAATAACAAAGTAAACATTGAAAACAAGAATCGAAGTACACCTAAAAATTCCAACAACTCAATCTTGAATTGTATGAACGTTTAGGCCTCTTCTCCTCTAGTTGCTGCGGCACAAGGGGTTTTGGTGAGTTTTGGGGGTTATGGATGATGTAGAAGGATGTGTTTAGGGTAGGGATGGATGTAGGGGAAGGTAAGGAGTGTTTTTGGGCAGAAAATATGAAGAATGGTGAAGTATGGTAGTGCTAGAGAGAGGGGAGGAATTTCTGGCGTGAATGAATGTGTATGAGAGATGGTTTTCTGAAATGGAAGAGTGTGTTGTTTGTGGCTGCAATGCATGCTTATTTATAGGTGAAATGGGGGGAACATGATGACTAGGAATTAGGTGGAAAGCTGAAATGGTGATGGGAGATGCATGTGGCTGTTTGTGCATGTGATTAAAGGGTGGAAATGCATGTGCTTTGACAGAAATGAAAGGGAATGCACGGTTTTGGTTGATTTCTGGTGGTTGTGAGGTGGAAATCTAGGTGGAAATGCATGTGGATTAAAGCTATGTGAATGATTAAGGTGAATGTGCATGAGTGCATGTGAAATCTGCCAAGATGCATGTGTTATGAAGTGGATTTTCTGCAAAGGCAAGGTGAATGTGCATGTGATTAAATTAAAAGATGGAATGCATGTGAAAGGTTGGAGATTGAATGTGTGTTGGTGTGATTGAATGATTAAAGTGTAAATGATTAATGAATGGTTCTTTGTTGATGGTGGAAATCTGAAATGATGAAGTGGAATGTGCATGTGGCTGCAATGATGGTGTTTTGCACGGCAATGATGGAGAAAGAATGTGTGGATGCATGGTTGTGTTGGTGATGAATGTGAACTCTTTGTTCTTCATTTTCATTCCTTTGGTCTTCAATTTCGTCCATCTACTTGGCTTTAAGCATATGCAATCCATTCCAATCTCTAATTTGCTCCAAAAGGCTCCGAAAGGCATCCTTTTGCATCCTTAGCCATATGAACCTATAAACACACGAAAATGACTTTAAACACTAAATTAAGTAAGAAAACACAACATAAATGCATAAGAACTAGCTAACTAAGGCGCATAAATATGCTTCTATCAATTCTTAATCTTGTTTTGTTTCTTGTTTTAGGTACTAGTTTATGACTCGGAGTTTTCATCCGATTCGTGAACATATCCTGGAGTGATTGGGTTCTTCGTCCGGCTGCAAGACGTAAAAGAAAGCGCTACTTGGGAGGCAACCCAATGCACTGAATAAACAAAGCATGTTCAAAAAAAAAAAAAAAAAAAAAAAAAAAAAAAAAAAAAAAAAAAAAAGATACTAAACATGGAGAAAGGTGGAGCTTCACAAAGGTTGTTTACGTGAAGCCCCACTACGAGGCGCAGAAGCAGAAGGCATAGAAGCGGGAGGCATAGAAGCGGGAGGCATCGGAGCGGAAGCCATCGGAGCGGGAGGCATCGGAGCGGAAGCCATCGGAGCGGGAGGCATCGGAGCTAGAGCATTCCAGGCCTCAATACTTGGCCAAGCGCTGGATGACCCAGGAAAAAGGTGCCTCTGGAGATAAGCCGCAAGCCTTTGACGGTCACTTTGGATTCGACCCTCAGATTCGTGCAGCTCATCAAGCTTCCTCTTCATCCCCGACGAATAGTTATTTGCAAGCACATGCAAACTTCTATTCTCGTACTTAAGCTGCTGGATCTCTTGCTTAAGTCTTTCCACCTCTGCCATCAATGATTCCACCTGACGGGAGCGGGCAAGCAGGCGTTGGCCCATGTTGGACACAGAACTCGCACACTGAACACTAAGTGCGAGGGACTCTTGAACGGCCAACTCATCGGACCGTCCTGACAGCAGCCTACTATCTTTTGGAGTGAGGAGGTTCCTAGCTACTATTGTAGCTGTTGTGGCGTCCTGCATCACGGAGTCTTCACCTGTAAGAGGACCGTTAGAAGATAAGAAAGAAGGGCGCCATACGTTACCTTGACGCGGCGCGCCCGTATCACTGCTAAGGCTCAATTCCAAGCTAAGGTTCGATGAGTTTGCCATTTTTCAAAAGTGTTCAAAGAGAAGGGATGGAGTTAAATTTCAAAGGCCTGGAGTCGATTTTCAAGAATGGGAAAACTTCAGAGTGTGTTTGTTGTGGTGATCGATAGCTCAATAAAAAGCCAAGGCGACGCGTCCACCAATTCAAAAAGCCGGAATTTCTGGCGTAATTTAGGCAACGCTTTCTCGGCTTTTCAGAAGACGCGTTCAACTTTGTCAAAAGATTTCTTCTTTTCAGACAACACGTGGAGGCCATCACCGCAACTACACATCTTTAGCCGACAAGCGCAAAGTCCGGCGACGCTTTCTCGGCTTTTCAGAAGACGCGTTCAACTTTGTCAAAAGATTTCTTCTTTTCAGACAACACGTGGAGGCCATCACCGCAACTACACATCTTTAGCCGACAAGCGCAAAGTCCGGCGACGCTTTCTCTGCTTTTCAGAAAACGCGTGCAGCTTTGTCAAAAGGAGCCGCATCCGCACTACTACGTGTAGTTCAGAAAGCTAAAGGGCGTCGTTCAGAAATCGAAGGGGCGCCTGCTCAGAAATCGAAGAGACGTCTTCAAAGATCGAGGAGGCGCCACTATTTCAAAAAGCCGGATTTGCGGGATCAAAACGTTTGTCGACAAAGGTAAAAGAAGAGTACCACAACTTGATATTATCTCTATATATGTCGACCTTCGTCTTTTATGGCAAGGAAAACCTGAAGAAAATGCCCAACTCTCCCTCACCTCTGAGGGCGCACTCCCAGCAAAGCCTTTCGAAATACTCAATTCTTTCTTCTTCCCCAAAGATGATACCAGATGCCTGGAGTACATATGACCCAGGAGGAAACAGCACAACAAATACATGTGCTGAATCATTCACCGCTTCTTCAAAAGCAAAGGTATCTCATATCATAAAGGTCAAAAGCAAAAGTATCTCATATCATGCTCTTTCCCTGTCTTTTTCTTTGTCCTTGTTCTTACTCGCATGGCAAAGTAAAAGAAGCAATCAGCCGGCACTTGGAGTTAATCTTCCGATCTGGAGCCAACTGCCTGGAATCTATTCCTGATTGCTTACCTAGCGTTGCTCTCGAGTAGTCATCTTCAACGGTTGATACACTTCCGGAGAAGGGACCACTTCTGCAAAGGGGAGCGAGTAAGGCAAGTGAAAATGATACATTGAAGCATGTGGAGACAAACATAGGCTGAGTTATCCTCCAACCCTTTTCAATACGAATTGGAAAGATTGAACAAAGAAACAGACCAAAGGGGTAAGCTCAGACCTTCGGGGAAGACCAAATGAATCCTGCTGCCCAGTTCAACAGTAGCACAAAGGAAAATCAATGATGGGCGGAAACCAGTTCAAGAGTAAACCTGTGGAATCACAAAGATCAAAGCCTCAATGCAATCACCAAGGAGAAGAGGGAATTTACACTCAATAACCAGATTTGCGTCCCTAAACTCTTCTCTTTGTTAATTACATTCTGCCATGTTTAATATGTTTAGTTGCTTTTTGTGTGTTTACTTATGTTTTGTGTGAATCTATGCTTAAAACATTGAGGACAATGTTTGATTTAGGTTTGGGGGTTGGGTAACTAAAGTGTTTTGATGCAAATTCGTAGGGTTTTATCCACCATAACTTCTAATGTTGTTCCTTGCTGTTTTATGGTGTTTTTTTTAAGTTGTTTTAGAGTGTTTTAGTGTGTTTTGTTTTATAATTCGAAAATCCCATAAAAATTTGAAAAATTGTTTTGAAAAACCCAAAAAGAGTTGTTTTTAAGGTTGTTTTGTGTTTGTGTTTGTTTGAGGTGTTAGTTTTGGTTAAGAATGTTTGTGCATGCTAATACGAATGTATATGAGGACTATGTTTGAAAACAAACGATTGGGTTGCTATGGAAAAGAGTTGCATCTTGTTGTCATTTATAAGGCTATAACTCTTGAAATTATGATGATAGAGGTACCATACTCAAATTCTGGAAGAAGAATTGTGGAGACTACCCTAGTGAGTTATTTTGAGCCTAATTGCTTCTTTGAGAGGGTTTAAAGTGTTTCTACTCCTATCTGTTTCTTTCAATTTCACTTTAAATGATCTCATTACTTCTATTTTGATTGGATACTAAGAATTACTCTCTTTGCAGATACCATGTGTTTAGTATCATTCGTGAATGAACTCAATGAGATGATGTTAGGCTATGCATGTTTAACTACTAAAAGGCTTAAATCCTACCCAATTGTGTGTTCCATTCACCCTCGTTGCAGCCAAACACTTTAGCCCAATTCTTTCATCACCCACACCACATTCTAGCCCATTACAAGCCATACCTTATAGTTTGGGGAATACCAAGGTGATGAAGACTAAAAGTAAATTGAGCTTAGAACAAGATTGTGGCATGTACCGAGGGCGCCTATGTTGAAGATGCTTGTTAAAAAAAAAAAGGGGTTATAAAAAAAAAAAAAAAAAAAAGAAGAGAATTAAAATGGATACGAGTTCCAAATCTCCTCATTATAAGACATAGGGCCTGGATGCCAAAAACAAAGAAGAAAGAAAACAAATGCAAGAGAAGAGCATTATCCTCAAGAACACTTTGGTATGCCCCAAGCTCTAGTATTTCATATCACTTCTCTTGTAACCTATAACCTAAGCCTTACATTACAATCTTGAGAAAGACCTAGCTGATCATTGAGGATGTATTCATGGGTGATGGTAAGTGTGTGTGTTATCTATATTCTTAGCATTTGATTCATTTCATGAGATCTACTCAGAAACTGTGCTTCCATTTCAGATTTCATATGTGAGAATTTTGATTTCCTTTACATAATTTCACTCATATATGTTGTTGAGAGACTAAACCTTAAGATCTGAGTGAAAACTTGAGTGGAAGCTGTGAGGAGTCGAGTTGAGGCGAATTCTGTCTTAAGCATTTGGGTATGGTGACTTTGAAGTCGTAAGACATGGAGAAATATCTTTATACGTTACAATTGATACGATTCTTTGAAGTGGCAATCTTTTGAGTCGAATCTCTAGCTTCATCTTCATTGGTTCTTATTAGTTTGTTTAAAGCATGTTTTAACCAAGTTGTTTGCAGATTTTGTAAATGTTTGTGGGTGTCATCACTGTAAACCCTCAGGAGACACAACTCCTCCAACTAGGGACACCTAGGGGTTCAAAGGCTTGTTGCACATGCTCAGTGCAATCGTTTAGCCAGCGAAAGTGGTTTAGTTAGATGTTTGTATTTTGTGTGTTTTAGTTTTAAGTTTGCTCGAGGACTAGCAAAAACCAGGTTTGGGGGTATTTGATAAGTCATATTTTGCATGCATCTATATCTCCCTTATTTGGCGTCTTTGTGATGTTTTGGATTAAACTAGTTGCGTTTTACATTGTTTTGTGTTAGTGTGCAGCCAAGTGTGTACTAAGATCAAAGGGAAAGCAAATGAAGTAAAAACATTCCAGAAATGATGTGAAGTGTTAAATGGTGCAATTCGGCCATATTGAGTGATTCTAATCAAAACAAGCATTGAAATCAGATTATGTGGTTTCAACATCAAAACATGCATTCACTTGCATGTCACAACCTTGGCCGTGTGTTCCCATATCATCCCATCATTTGATGCAATTCTAGCACCAAATCAGATTCCTCACAATCCCATTTCCATCACTTAATTCATTTCAGCCATTTTGACACCAACAAACACAAACATCCATTCCGTGCACTCCATTACATTTCTACACATCACCTTTGCATTCCCATCTCTTTCATGTCCAATCCGTGCACTTCCATACCCAATTCCAGATTATTCTAACAGTTTCAGATTGTCCACTCCCTTGTGGCAGACTTTGCACATGTATCTTGGATTAAATATCCATATACCTGCAGATTATGTCCATTCCTTGCATCCTTTATTCCAGAAATTCACTCATCCCTTTACCCATGCCGTGTGCCCATTTCACATTTCCAGAATTTGTACAAACAATTCACTTTTGGCAGATTCCACTCATGCTTGCAGACATTCCACATGTGTTTTGGATTAAATAAACCACACTTGCAGATCATGTCCATGCTTTGCAGGTATCACACTCAGAAACCCATCATTCCATCTGATTTATGCTCTGCCATCTGAGTTAAACAAATGTTAGATCCAATCTGAATGTTGGGGGATCACACACACTCTATTTGGCTGCATTTTCTGTCCATCATTCACAAAAATTCGTCCTCTCCATTGCATTGCATTCTACATTCTTCTCCTTTCACAGAAACTGCTCATTTTCTCCCCCTTTCCCATCCGCAAGGTTCCTTCTTCATTTTCAGTCCATTACACACTCTAAAACCCCCCTACTTCACTCCATTCTCTGTCCATTTCTGTCCTAAGGGCAGAAACCATCCAAACCAAACCAATCTACTTCATCCGCACCACATTTGGAGAAGCAACACCAAGGAACTCTTCAAGGACTTCAACATCAGTTTTGGCTTCAAGGGTTCATTCTTATCAATTCTATGTTCATTCATGTTTCATAAGTTTATGTTAAATTGTTGATGTATAATTCCTTCCTAATGCTAGAATATGTTTAGTATAATGGCATAAGTAAGGGTGTCGAATCCACAGGGACTAATTGGACCTATGTAACTACTTGTTTGCAAGAAATCTAGGAAATGAATCAAACTAATCAAATTGAGCAGATTTGTTGTTGTTACTTAAAAGCATAAATAAAAGAAGTAAACACAACTAAATGAATCATCAACCAATATAACGAGATAGTATCAATGGAAATGAAACTAGGGATTCGATTTCACCATTGCTCAATTAAATCCATGTTTGTCAAGTTAGTTTATACTCATTCATCTACCTATTTCTTGAGTTTGTTTCACTTAGATATGATCAGCCATATGATGTGTGGATTTGATCAAATGTCTCTAATCGTGAACCTAATTGTGATGTGCAACTTTGGTTCATAATCAAGATTATGTAATGTACAAGAAACTTTCATAAAACCAAAGGGAGTAACTCGGCAGGATGTGTGCTAAACACTCCCTTCATTCATTCACATATCTACCAAGATTATGCATGATGTGTGCTTTAATCTTGGCTACACAACTTAGTGATTAATTCAAATGATGATCAAACATTAAAATCAATACATTAAGTCACCATTAAAACAGAAAATGAAACAAGAAATAGATGGACAAAATGAGCATTCTAACTTAATTACATGGCAAACTTTGCAAGGTTACATCGAATCCCTAGAGGAAGATTAGTTACAATTCATGTTTACAAAAGATTTAACATAAACATACACAACATGAATGAACATAGAATGAAGTAGAAGGAACCCTTGAAGCAAAACTGATGTTGAATTCCTTGAAGAGTGCCTTCGGTGTTGGAGCTCCCAAATGTGATTGTAAATGAGGGTGGAGAAAACTAATCTCGAATGGTTTCTGTGAGTGGTGCATAAATGGAGAGAAATGGACAGTTTCTGTGAAAGGGAGAGGGTGTCGAATGAAATGGAATGGAGAGGGGGAATGAGAGTGAATGATGGGCAGAAAATGGAGCAAAATGATGTATGTAATGGAATGGATGATGAATAAGAATTGCGGATGGGAAAGGGAGAGAATATGGTCAGTTTCTGTGCAAGGAAAAGAAAGTGGAATCCAATGGAATAATGGAGAGAATGTGTGCGGATCAGGGACAGAAAAAATGGAGCCAATTGAGTGTGTTTCCAATCTGATCCGAGTGAGAGATGAGTGAGTGTTCCTTGGTGAATTTCTTAATGTGCTAATGATGGAGAATAATCAGAAATGCATGTGGAAAACTGACATGGTCCATGTGAAAGGAATTCTGAAAAGAGAATGAATGTGCACAGTATGGACATTAAGGAGATGGAATCGCATCAAATGGTTGGATGAGTGGATTTCTGGCATGATACCTGCAAAGCATGGACATGCTCTGCAAGTGTGTGGTTTATTTAATCCAAACACATGTGGAATGTCTGCAAGCAAGGGAGTGGAACCTGCAAATTGGTTAGAATAATCTGGAATTGGGTATGGGAGTGCACGGTTTGGACATGAAGGAAATGGAAATGACATGGAATGATGGGATGAAATGGGTGTTAAAATATGGAATCTGCACGGAATGGACAATGTTCAAGCATGTGGCTATTTTAATTGACTCATGCATGTGAATTTCTGCAAGGTTGAAGTGGATTAAGGTGATGGAATGCACGGTCAGATTGTGTTTGTTGGTGGAATGTTGCTGAATGTTTTAGTTAATGGGAATGAGTGTGGAAATGCAAGGGAATACACGGCACAAGGTTGTGACATGCATGTGAATGCATGTTTTGATGTTTTAGAGGTGCATAATCTGATTTGGAACCAAATGGGAGTGCACGGGCAGGTTGTGGACATGCATGTGGTTGCATGTTTTTGCCTTGTTTAGAACCACCCAAAGTGACTCCAATGCATCACTTTCTGTTTAGAACCATCCAATGTGGTCGAATTGCACCACATTTCATCATTTGTCTTCCGATTGATATTATTACACACTTGGCTGCACACTAACACAAAACAATGTAAAACGCAACTAGTTTACTCCAAAACAATCACAAAGATGCCAAATAAAGAAGATATAAATGCATGCAAAATGTGACTATCAAATACCCCCAAACCTGGTTTTTGCTAGTCCTCGAGCAAACTTAAAACTAAAACACACAAAATACAAACATCTAACTAAACCACTTTCGCTGGCCAAACGATTGCACTGAGCATGTGCAACAAGCCTTTGAACCCCTAGGTGTCCCTAGTTGGAGGAGTTGTGTCTCCTGAGGGTTTACAGTGATGACACCCACAAACATTTACAAAATCTGCAAACAACTTGGTTAAAACATGCTTTAAACAAACTAATAAGAACCAATGAAGATTTGTCATTCATTCAAACTCAAAAGTTTTCCACTTCAAAGAATCGTATCAATTGTAACATATAAAGATATTTCTCCATGTCTTACAACTTCAAGGTCACCATACCCAAATGCTTAAGATAGAATTCGCCTCAACTCTACTCCTCACAGACTTCACTCAAATTTTCACTCAGATCTTAAGGTTTAGTCTCTCAACAACATATATGAGTGAAATTATGTAAAGGAATTCAAAATTCTCACATATGAAATCTGAAATGGAAGCACAATTTCTGAGTAGATCTCATGAAATGAATCAAATGCTAAGAATATAGATAACACACACACTTACCATCACCCATGAATACATCCTCAATGATCAGCTAGGTCTTTCTCAAGATTGTAATTTAAGGCTTAGGTTATAGGTTACGAGAGAAGTGATATGAAATACTAGAGCTTGGGGCATACCAAAGTGTTCTTGAGGATCATGATCTTCATTTGCATTTGTTTTCTTTCTTCTTTGTTTTTGGCATCCAGGCCCTATGTCTTATAATGAGGAGATTTGGAACTCGTATCCATTATAATTCTCTTTTTTTTTTTTTTTATAACCCCTTTTTTTTTTTAGAAGCATCTTCAACATAGGCGCCCTCGGTACATGCCACAATCTTGTTCTATAACTCAATCTGCCCTTAGTCTTCATCACATTGGTATTCCCCAAACTATAAGGTATGGCTTGTAATGGGCTAGACTGGGTAGAGTATGGTGTGGGTGATGAAAGAATTGGGCTAAAGTGTTTGGCTGCAACGAGGGTGAATGGAACACACAAATGGGTAGGATTTAAGCCTTTTAGTAGTTAAACATGCATAGCCTAAAATCATCTCATTGAGTTCATTCACGAATGATACTAAACACATGGTATCTGCAAAGAGAGTAATTCTTAGTATCCAATCAAAATAGAAGTAATGAGATCATTTAAAGTGAAATTGAAAGAAAGAGATAGGAGTAGAAACACTTTAAACCCTCTCAAAGAAGCAATTAGGCTCAAAATAACTCACTAGGGTAGTCTCCACTATTCTTCTTCCAGCATTTGAGTATGGTACCTCTATCATCATAATTTCAAGAGTTATAGCTTTATAAATGACAACAAGATGCAACTCTTTTCCATAGCAACCCAATTGTTTGTTTTCAAACATAGTCCTCATATACATTCGTATTAGCATGCAAAAACACTCTTAACCGAAACTAACACATAAAACAAACACAAAACACAAAACAACCTTAAAAACAACTCTTTTTGGGTTTTTCAAAACAATTTTTCAAATTTTTATGGGATTTTCGAATTATAAAACAAAACACACTAAAACACTCTAAAACAACTTAAAAAACACTTTAAAACAGCAAGGAACAACATTAGAAGTTATGGTGGATAAAACCCTACGAATTTGCATCAAAACACTTTAGTTACCCAATACCCCCAAACCTAAATCAAACATTGTCCTCAATGTTTTAAGCATAGATTCACACAAAACATAAGTAAACACACAAAAAGCAATTTAAACATACTAAACATGGCAGAATGTAATTAACAAAGAGAAGAGTTTAGGGACGCAAATCTGGTTATGGAGTGTAAATTCCCTCTTCTCCTTGGTAATTGCATTGAGGCTTTGATCATAGTGACTCCACAGGCTTACTCTTGAACTGGTTTCCGCCCATCATTGATTTTCCTTTGTGCTACTCTTGAACTGGGCAGCAGGATTCCTTTTAGGGTCTCCCCCGAAGGTCTGAGCTTCCCCCTTTGGTCTGTTTCTTTGTTCAATCTTTCCAATTCGTATTGAAAAGGGTTGGAGGATAACTCAGCCTATGTTTGTCTCCACATGCTTCAATGTATCATTTTCGCTTGCCTTACTCGCTCCCCTTTGCAGAAGTGGTCCCTTCTCCGGAAGTGTATCAACCGTTGAAGATGACTACTCGAGAGCAACACTAGGTAAGCAATAAGGAATAGATTCCAGGCAGTTGGCTCCAGATCGGAAGATTGACTCCAAGTGCCGGCTGATTGCTTCTTTTACTTTGCCATGCGAGTAAGAACAAGGACAAAGAAAAAGACAGGGAAAGAGCATGATATGAGATACTTTTGCTTTTGACCTTTATGATATGAGATACCTTTGCTTTTGAAGAAGCGGTGAATGATTCAGCACATGTATTTGTTGTGCTGTTTCCTCCTGGGTCATATGTACTCCAGGCATCTGGTATCATCTTTGGGGAAGAAGAAAGAATTGAGTATTTCGAAAGGCTTTGCTGGGAGTGCGCCCTCAGAGGTGAGGGAGAGTTGGGCATTTTCTTCAGGTTTGCCCTGCCATAAAAGACGAAGGTCGACATATATAGAGATAATATCAAGTGGTGGTACTCTTCTTTTACCCTTGTCGACAAACGTTTTGATCCCGCAAATCCGGCTTGTTGAAATAGTGGCGCCTCCTCGATCTTTGAAGACGTCTCTTCGATTTCAGAGCAGGCGCCCCTTCGATTTCTGAACGACGCCCTTTAGCTTTCTGAACGACACGTAGTAGTGCGGATGCGGCTCCTTTTGACAAAGCTGCACGCGTTTTCTGAAAAGCAGAGAAAGCGTCGCCGGACTTTGCGCTTGTCGGCTAAAGATGTGTAGTTGCGGTGATGGCCTCCACGTGTTGTCTGAAAAGAAGAAATCTTTTGACAAAGTTGAACGCGTCTTCTGAAAAGCCGAGAAAGCGTTGCCTAAATTACGCCGGAAATTCCGGCTTTTTGAATTGGTGGACGCGTCGCCTTGGCTTTTTATTGAGCTATCGATCACCACAACAAACACACTCTGAAGTTTTCCCATTCTTGAAAATCGACTCCGGGCCTTTGAAATTTAACTCCATCCTTTCTCTTTGAACACTTTTGAAAAATGGCAAACTCATCGAACCTTAGCTTGGAATTGAGCCTTAGCAGTGATACGGGCGCGCCGCGTCAAGGTAACGTATGGCGCCCTTCTTTCTTATCTTCTAACGGTCATCTTACAGGTGAGGACTCCGTGATGCAGGACGCCACAACAGCTACAATAGTAGCTAGGAACCTCCTCACTCCAAAAGATAGTAGGCTGCTGTCAGGACGGTCCGATGAGTTGGCCGTTCAAGAGTCCCTCGCACTTAGTGTTCAGTGTGCGAGTTCTGTGTCCAACATGGGCCAACGCCTGCTTGCCCGCTCCCGTCAGGTGGAATCATTGATGGCAGAGGTGGAAAGTCTCAAGCAGGAGATCCAGCAGCTTAAGTACGAGAATAGAAGTTTGCACGTGCTTGCCAACAACTATTCGACGGGCATGAAGAGGAAGCTTGATGAGCTGCAAGAGTCTGAAGGTCGGATTCACAGTGACCGTCAAAGGTTTTCATCTTTCCTCCAGAGGCACCTTTTTCCTGGCTCATCCAGCGCTTGGCCAAGTGTTGAGGCCTGGAATGCTCTAGCTCCGATGCCTTCCGCCCCGATGCCTTCCGCTCCGATGCCTTCCGCTCCGATGCCTTCTGCTTCAAAGCCTTCTGCTTCGACGCCTCGTAGTGGGGCTTCACGTAAACAACCTTTGTGAAGCTCCACCTTTCTCCATGTTTAGTATCTTTTTTTAATATAAATTTTTTTTTTTTTTTTTTTTTTTTTTTTTTTTTTTTTTTTTTGTACATGCTTTGTTTATTCAGTGCATTGGGTTGCCTCCCAAGTAGCGCTTTCTTTTACGTCTTGCAGCCGGACGAAGAACCCAATCACTCCAGGATATGTTCACGAATCGGATGAAAACTCCGAGTCATAAACTAGTACCTAAAACAAGAAACAAAACAAGATTAAGAATCTGGAATAAAAAGAACAAACGAAAATAAAACAATCCAAAAACTCTCAAGTTCATCTTGCTTCTGTGGGCAGCAAGATGCATGAAGGTGAATTTGGTATGATTGGTTGAGCAAAGTCCTCCAAAGCTCTAAGTTTATCTTGGTTGCCCGCCATCTCTTCCTCTCTTTCCCAATCAAATTGCTCAGATCCTTTACTTGTTGAACTAGGTGAAGTCATTTCCTCTTCCTCACGGATTAGGGATGAACTTGATGGCACAAAGTTGTCCAAAGTGTGGCCCTTCAACCGTTCAATTCTTTGGCCTAACTCAACAAGTTTATTTGACATATACTACCTTAAATAAAATAACACAAGAGTGAATGAAAATCTACTAGCAAACAACAATGAAATGAACAAAAATAAACTTAAAAACGTTTGAAAAGACTCAAGGGATGTGGAACTAAACGTTTAGAACACTTAAACAATCCAAAAACCCAAAACAGCAACTAGAAGACTCAAAATTGCCTAAAAACCACTTTCTGGGCAGTTTTGAGCACCTACACTAATTTGGACGAAATTGGATGGAAACTTGAATCAAAACACTTATAAACACAAATCAAAACACTTTCTAACTAATTTGGACAAAACAAAGACTCAAAGGACTCAAAACAGATTCACAAGACTCAAAACAAGCTAAAAACTCTCAAAACTGCCTAAAAACACAAACTGGGCAGTTTTGACACTAAACTCAATTTTGGACGAAAATTAGGTTTGAGCTTGACTCAAAATGCTTCAAAACACAAGATAAGACAGATTCTAAGCCTAAAACCTAACAAAATATGGGGGAAATTGTATTTGGACGAAATGCAATTAAATGGTCAGATTATAACAAAACCAGATTGTAAAGCAAGTTGATGTAAACCAATGGATAATGGAATGGCTAAGGGATTCTTTTCCACACCTGAAATGTATGCAACTTAAATCAACTTCCAATTATCAAATCGACAAGTTATGAACCTTGACACTAATCAAAATAGCAAATAAGCAAACAAGCAATTACAAGGGACTGAAATCAGTCCCCGGCAACGGCGCCATTTTTGTTGATGTATAATTCCTTCCTAATGCTAGAATATGTTTAGTATAATGGCATAAGTAAGGGTGTCGAATCCACAGGGACTAATTGGACCTATGTAATCACTTGTTTTGCAAGAACTCTAGGAAATGAATCAAACTAATCAAATTGAGCAGATTTGTTGTTGTTACTTAAAAGCATAAATAAAAGAAGTAAACACAACTAAATGAATCATCAACCAATATAACGAGATAGTATCAATGGAAATGAAACTAGGGATTCGATTTCACCATTGCTCAATTAAATCCATGTTTGTCAAGTTAGTTTATACTCATTCATCTACCTATTTCTTGAGTTTGTTTCACTTAGATATGATCAGCCATATGATGTGTGGATTTGATCAAATGTCTCTAATCGTGAACCTAATTGTGATGTGCAACTTTGGTTCATAATCAAGATTATGTAATGTACAAGAAACTTTCATAAAACCAAAGGGAGTAACTCGGCAGGATGTGTGCTAAACACTCCCTTCATTCATTCACATATCTACCAAGATTATGCATGATGTGTGCTTTAATCTTGGCTACACAACTTAGTGATTAATTCAAATGATGATCAAACATTAAAATCAATACATTAAGTCACCATTAAAACAGAAAATGAAACAAGAAATAGATGGACAAAATGAGCATTCTAACTTAATTACATGGCAAACTTTGCAAGGTTACATCGAATCCCTAGAGGAAGATTAGTTACAATTCATGTTTACAAAAGATTTAACATAAACATACACAACATGAATGAACATAGAATGAAGTAGAAGGAACCCTTGAAGCAAAACTGATGTTGAATTCCTTGAAGAGTGCCTTCGGTGTTGGAGCTCCCAAATGTGATTGTAAATGAGGGTGGAGAAAACTAATCTCGAATGGTTTCTGTGAGTGGTGCATAAATGGAGAGAAATGGACAGTTTCTGTGAAAGGGAGAGGGTGTCGAATGAAATGGAATGGAGAGGGGGAATGAGAGTGAATGATGGGCAGAAAATGGAGCAAAATGATGTATGTAATGGAATGGATGATGAATAAGAATTGCGGATGGGAAAGGGAGAGAATATGGTCAGTTTCTGTGCAAGGAAAAGAAAGTGGAATCCAATGGAATAATGGAGAGAATGTGTGCGGATCAGGGACAGAAAAAATGGAGCCAATTGAGTGTGTTTCCAATCTGATCCGAGTGAGAGATGAGTGAGTGTTCCTTGGTGAATTTCTTAATGTGCTAATGATGGAGAATAATCAGAAATGCATGTGGAAAACTGACATGGTCCATGTGAAAGGAATTCTGAAAAGAGAATGAATGTGCACAGTATGGACATTAAGGAGATGGAATCGCATCAAATGGTTGGATGAGTGGATTTCTGGCATGATACCTGCAAAGCATGGACATGCTCTGCAAGTGTGTGGTTTATTTAATCCAAACACATGTGGAATGTCTGCAAGCAAGGGAGTGGAACCTGCAAATTGGTTAGAATAATCTGGAATTGGGTATGGGAGTGCACGGTTTGGACATGAAGGAAATGGAAATGACATGGAATGATGGGATGAAATGGGTGTTAAAATATGGAATCTGCACGGAATGGACAATGTTCAAGCATGTGGCTATTTTAATTGACTCATGCATGTGAATTTCTGCAAGGTTGAAGTGGATTAAGGTGATGGAATGCACGGTCAGATTGTGTTTGTTGGTGGAATGTTGCTGAATGTTTTAGTTAATGGGAATGAGTGTGGAAATGCAAGGGAATACACGGCACAAGGTTGTGACATGCATGTGAATGCATGTTTTGATG
Organism: Pyrus communis; assembly: GCF_963583255.1. Lineage (NCBI taxonomy): Eukaryota > Viridiplantae > Streptophyta > Magnoliopsida > Rosales > Rosaceae > Pyrus > Pyrus communis. Next base: position 9,331,746 of record NC_084805.1, on the reverse strand, counting down.
TTTTAGAGGTGCATAATCTGATTTGGAACCAAATGGGAGTGCACGGGCAGGTTGTGGACATGCATGTGGTTGCATGTTTTTGCCTTGTTTAGAACCACCCAAAGTGACTCCAATGCATCACTTTCTGTTTAGAACCATCCAATGTGGTCGAATTGCACCACATTTCATCATTTGTCTTCCGATTGATATTATTACACACTTGGCTGCACACTAACACAAAACAATGTAAAACGCAACTAGTTTACTCCAAAACAATCACAAAGATGCCAAATAAAGAAGATATAAATGCATGCAAAATGTGACTATCATAAATCTTTTGTAGACATGAATTGTAACTAAGCTTCCTCTAGGGATTCGATGTAACCTTGCAAAGTTTGCCATGTAATTAAGTTAGAATGCTCATTTTGTCCATCTATTTCTTGTTTCATTTTCTGTTTTAATGGTGACTTAATGTATTGATTTTAATGTTTGATCATCATTTGAATTAATCACTAAGTTGTGTAGCCAAGATTAAAGCACACATCATGCATGATCTTGGTAGATATGTGAATGAATGAAGGGAGTGTTTAGCACACATCCTGCCGAGTTACTCCCTTTGGTTTTATGAAAGTTTCTTGTACATTACATAATCTTGATTATGAACCAAAGTTGCACATCACAATTAGGCTCATGATTAGAGACATTTGATCAAATCCACACATCATATGGTTGATCATATCCAAGTGAAACAAACTCAAGAAATAGGTAGATGAATGAGTATAAACTAACTTGACAAACATGGATTTAATTGAGCAATGGTGAAATCGAATCCCTAGTTTCATTTCCATTGATACTATCTCGTTATATTGGTTGTTGATTCATTTAGTTGTGTTTACTTCTTTTATTTATGCTTTTAAGTAACAACAACAAATCTGCTCAATTTGATTAGTTTGATTCATTTCTTAGATTTCTTGCAAACAAGTAGTTACATAGGTCCAATTAGTCCCTGTGGATTCGACACCCTTACTTATGCCATTATACTAAACATATTCTAGCATTAGGAAGGAATATTACATCAACAGGGTTCATCTCCATACATGTTATACTTGCATAATAAAATGATTTCCAATTGCATTTCAATAAACTATGATACTTGGTGCGAGAATTATATGCGCACAAATTAAACCCTCTTTTTGACAATTGTAGTATAAGTATAAGTAGGGATCGTTCTGGACCGGGGATTAGGAGGGATTGCAAATCTCTTGGAAACTGACTCAAAAACATAAAATAAAGTTTAAAACACTAAACTAGACTCAAAGAATGCAAAATTAAAGTTTAAAACACTAAGACAAACCAAAAACTCAAAATGCTTTAAAAACACAAACTAAATTGAATTCTAACTAAAATGAACATTAAAGCAAAAGGGGGATTGAGGTTTTTACGAAAATTGAAATAACGAAACAAGTTAATAAACTAGACAGAATGTAAATATGAAATTTATGAAATGGAATGAATGGATGATAGAATAGCTAAGGGGGTTATCTCCACATATGTTACACTTGCATAATAAAAAGATTTCCAATTGCATTTCAATAAATTATGAAACTCATCACCCCGGGTTAATTAGGTCCGCTTAAATTAACCGTCAAGTTTTCCTTAAGTTAATGAATTGGATGGGTTAGCGCAACGCAATTCACAACATTCTCCAAAAGTCCTTTACGTGAACAGCACAATAAAGATACAATCAAAGATCATTAAGCATTATGAAAACTATAAGTGTTGACGAGGCATTCGTTACTATGATGAGCATGAAACTCGTGCCAATAATTCATTTAACGCGATTGTTTATAAGCAACCTCCACTACTTGTGAATATAAGTTCATAACGATTAGGTGAAAATCACTTATATTCTAGCGTCATATTCATGCATGAAAATTAAGCGCGCATTCTTAATAAACATACATAAATAAGTTATCAATCAAACGGTTAAACAAATTGAATCAACAACTTATGAAATGCAATTAGAAGTAATCAAATCAAAATGCAAGCATAAACATATATTTCGAATCACCCCCTAGCTAAGGGGGGGTTTAGTTCCTCATACAAAACAAAGAGAATTAAAATTAAACATTGAAATCAAAGAAACACCTAAACATTCCAACAACTCAAACTTGAATTGTATGAACGTTTAGGCCCTCTTCTCTTCCTCTTTATTGTAGCATAAGGTCTAAGGATAGTTGGTTTGGGGGAATGGAAGTGTGGAATGGAGTGAGGAGTGATGGAAATGGAAAGATGGTTTTTGGATTCTAAGGGAGACTCACGGCTAAGAGAGAAAGGGATGTGTTTGTGGTGTGTTGTGTATGAAATGAGATGTCCATGAATGAATGAATGCAAGGGTATTTATAGGAGAAGTGGAGGGAACATATGGCTATGTCATTTGTAGGTGAAGTAGGTGGATGTTGTAGGTGAAGTAGGTGGATGTTGTAGGTGAAGTGGATGTTGTAGGTGAAGTAGGTGGATGTTGTAGGTGAAGTGGATGTTGTAGGTGAAGTAGGTGGATGTTGTAGGTGAAGTAGGTGGATGATATGTTAAGTGATAAGTGATAAGTGATATGATATGTGGTTATGATATGATAAGTGGTTAAGTGGTGATGATAAGTGATAAGTGATTAAGTGATATGATATGTGGTGATGATAAGTGATATGTGCATGTGGGTTAACTAATGAAGGAAATGCATGTGCAATGACAATGTGTTAGAATGGATGTGTGTTATGCATGGCATGATTGGGATTAGGAAAGGTTTAAATGTCCTAAAACTAAAGAGAACAAGGTTCCAACACTTTGGCTCCAATTAGGTCTTCAATTTCGTCCAACACTTTGGCTTCAAGCATAAGCTATCCGTCCTTAGCCCAAAAGTGCTCCAAAAGTCTCCAAAATGCATCTTTTTGCTCCTTTAGCCCTTTGGACCTACAAACACACGAAAATAGCTTAAAGTACTAAAATAACTAAAGAAACATAACGTAAATGTACGAGAACAAGCCATTTAAGTCGCATAAATATGCTCCTATCAAATACCCCCACACTTAGCTTTTGCTAGTCCTCGAGCAAAACAGAAAAACAAAACAAAAAGAACAAAACACAACCTACACCTTCCAACAATCGTATCAGGGACTTCCAATGCACATGACAAGTTAAAAATCATTATTCTCACAGATTTGAGCCATCTTTACACTTAAGTACATTCTTAATCATAGTCACCACATACTAGTTCACAATTAAGCAATTAAAACACATTTAAAATGTAGTAACATGCCTTTAGAGAATTCCCTTAATTTCTTACTAGATGTACTCTCGTTTTTCACACAGATTTTCTGACTACACACCCTACACTAGGTATATGTGAGAAGATTGATGTAAACATGTAGACGAACACTCACATATGTTATAATAAGGAAAGCATTTTCTGGAGTTAATAAACATGTTTAGATATGATCTCATGAATGGAATGCTACTACTTAGACGCGAGAACCAGTGACACCATAAGCTCATACCAAGTTCAAACTCCACAATTGAAATACATAACACTCAATATAGAAGTCAAAGGGTAGTAACGGGGCTAGGGTATTGGCTAACAATGAAAGGTGAAGGATAAACAAACATTCTTAAAGCAATAGTGAGCAAAGTATTGAATTAGGCACTTAGAATTCCCTTAAGAACGCAGAAGTCAACTTTGAACACCCAAGGGAAAATCACACAAAACTTAGGGCTATATTCAACTTTTTGGACCCTTTCTTCAACCATCAACGCTCGTGAGTTCATTCTTACTTATTTTCACTCCTTTTTTTTTTCTTTTCTTCTTCTTTTTCTTTTGAATCTCAAAACATACATATAAACGTAAGAACAAACTTTTACTCCCCCACACTCATTTTCTTGCATAATGTAACTCAAAAGGAATTCATTTAAGTCATGCTCACTAAACTTTAAGAACAAGGGTATAGGAAAGTCCTACTCTAAGCTAGGTAAGGGGTGATGTGGGTAAACAAGGAATAAAGGCAAAACGAGGCTCAACGGGGTTAAAACTTACAACATATACGAAGTATGGGAAGTAAGGCTATTTGGCTATGGTGGTGGTCACTACACAACTTCTTCTTGAATATGTGTTATGCAAATCAATAACATGCTTTGAATGAAATGGGCATGAGTTCTAGCATTTGGAACTATATGATGAAACGCCTTCTAAGTAGTAACCAAGCAAAGAATAATGAGATCATGCAACGACTTTAGAAAACAAGAAATCACAGATTATACTCTCCAAAGAACGTTATTGGCTCAAGTCTCTCAGGGTTGTAGCGTTTGTTTGAGTTCCTTCCTTCAAGCATGTTACAAAAACGAATTTTTTTCTTTTATGATTGCATGTGAAGTCATACATTATAACCATAACCAAGCATATACCAAGAGTAAATCAAACTTTTCTCTATGTTTATAACTCTTTCTAACCGTCATGCAATTATAAACCAAATCCTTATCATTGTGTTGGAAGGTACCCTAAGACACAAACACACAAAAACGACTCTTAAAACAACTCTTTTTGGGTTTTTCAAAACAATTTTTCAAATTTTTATGGGATTTTCGAATTATAAAACAAAACACACTAAAACACTCTAAAACAACTTTAAAACACCTTAAAACAGCAAGGAACAACATTTGAAGTTATGGGTGATAAAATCCCACGAATTTAAATTAACAACATTAGTTACCCCCCCCACACTTAAATCAAACATTGTCCTCAATGTTTTAAGCATAGATTCACATAAAACATAAGTAAACACACAAAAAGCAATTTAAACATACTAAACATTGCAGAATGTAATTAACAAAGAGAAGAGTTTAGGGACGCAAATCTGGTTATGGAGTGTAAATTCCATCTTCTCCTTGGTAATTGCATTGAGGCTTTGATCATAGTGACTCCATAGGCTTACTCTTGAACTGGTTTCCGCCCATCATTGATTTTCCTTTGTGCTACTCTTGATCTGGGTAGCAGGATGGTTCTTTTGGTTTCCCCCGAAGGTCTGAGCTTCCTCCTGTTATCTGTTTCTTTGTTCAATCTTTGCAGGAGTGGTCCCTTCTCTGGAAGTGTAACAACCGTTGAAGATGACTACTCGAGAGCAACGCTAGGTAAGCAATCAGGAATAGATTCCAGGCAGTTGGCTCCAGATCGGAAGACTGACTCCAAGTGCCGGCTGATTGCTTCTTTTACTTTGCCATGCAAGTAAGAACAAGGACAAAGAAAAAGACAGGGAAAGAGCATGATATGAGATACTTTTGCTTTTGACCTTGATGATATGAGATACCTTTGCTTTGAAGAAGCGGTGAATGAATCAGCACATGCTTCAATCCGCCGTTTCCTCCTGGGTCATATGTACTCCAGGCATCTGGTATCATCTTTGGGGAAGAAGAAAGAATTGAGTATTTTGAAAGGCTTTGCTGGGAGTGCGCCCTCAGAGGTGAGGGAGAGTTGGGCATTTTCTTCAGGTTTGCCCTGCCATAAAAGACGAAGGTCGACATATATAGAGATAATATCAAGTGGTGGTACTTTTTACCCTTGTCGACAAACGTTTTGATCCCGCAAATCCGGCTCTTTGAAATAGTGGCGCCTCTTCGATCTTTGAATACGCCTCTTCGATTTCTGAGCAGGCGCCCCTTCGATTTCTGAACGACGCCCCTTCGCTTTCTGAACGACACGTGGTAGTGCAGATGCGGCTCCTTTTGACAAAGCTGCACGCGTCTTCTGAAAAGCAGAGAAAGCGTCGCCGAACTTTGCGCTTGTCGGCTAAAGATGTGTAGATGCGATGATGGCCTCCACGTGTTTTCAGCTTTGTCAGAAATCTTTTGACAAAGTTGAACGCGTTTTCTGAAAAGCCGAGGGAGCGTCGCCTAAATTACGCAGGAAAATCCGGCTCTTTGAATCGGTGGACGCGTCATCTTGGCTTTTTATAGAGCTATCAATCACCCCAACACACACACTCTGAAGATTTCCCATTCCTGAAACTCGACTCCGGCCCTTTGTGAAATTTTAACTCCATCCACCCCTTCTCTTTGAACACTTTTGAAAAAAATGGCAAACTCATCGAACCTTAGCTTAGATTTGAGTCTCAGCAGCGATCCGGTTGCGCCCCGTCAAGGTAATGTATGGCGCCCTTCTTTTTTATCTTCTAACGGTCCTCTTTCAGGTGAAGACTCTGTGATGCAGGACGCCACAACAGCTACAATAGTAGCTAAAAACCTCCTCACTCCAAAAGATAGTAGGCTGCTGTCAGGACGGTCCGATGAGTTGGCCGTTCAAGAGTCCCTCGCACTTAGTGTTCAGTGTGCGAGTTCTGTGTCCAACATGGGCCAACGCCTGCTTGCTCGGTCCCGCCAAGTGGAATCGTTGATGGCAGAGGTGGAAAGACTTAAGCAAGAGATCCAGCAGCTTAAGTACGAGAATAGAAGTTTGCATGTGCTTGCAAATAACTATTCGTCGGGGATGAAGAGGAAGCTTGATGAGCTGCAAGAATCTGAGGGTCGAATTCACAGTGACCGTCAAAGGCTTGCGTCTTATCTCCAGAGGCACCTTTTTCCTGGGTCATCCAGCGCTTGGCCAAGTATTGAGGCCTGGAATGCTCTAGCTCCGATGCCTCCCGCTCCGATGGCTTCTGCTCCGATGCCTCCCGCTTCTATGCCTCCCGCTTCTATGCCTTCCGCTTCTGCACCTCGTAGTGGGGCTTCACGCAAACAACCTTTGTGAAGCTCCACCTTTCTCCATGTTTAGTATCTTTCTTTTTTTTTTTTCTTTTTTTTTTCTTTTTTATTAACATAAATAAAATCAAACGGCATGGAATTGGTCCTTGAATGGAAGGTGATACTTGAAGTGAACCGGCAATGGTTTGAATTCTAGTGTAGGTGCCTGATTCATAAAAAACAGCAAGTTAGTATAAAATGTAAAGGAATTTGAAAAAAACTTACTTGTTTTGTCCGACAAGAACTCAATGACAAACACCACTCCTTTGAAAGTTTCAGGGATATTGGACTTGGCCAGATTGCAAGTGATGGTTATGACTTGTCCAATGTCATCAAATTTAACTTCTTTGGATTTTGTGGTTTCAAGAACGTCATCTTTGATGAATTCATGACATTCCCTACTTGTCACCTTTGAAAGGGCTTCCAAGATGTCTTTTTCACCTTCTTCTTCCTTGGAAGTCATGAATCTGCAAGGAATAGGGATACTTGTTGGAACGGGGTTAAAAATAATGAAATTTGGAACAACCATACCTGTATTAGATGGCATAGGAGCAATAGGTGCCTCCGGTAAAGGTGTTTCCACCCTTTCCGTGGGTTGGGTGTGTTCCTCTTCCTTGTGATTTGATTTTGATGGTTGAGGGTCCGTTCCAACCTCCTTGTCACTTCTCAACATGATTTCCTTGGCAGTTTCAAATTCTCCCTTCGGATTTGCAATGGTTGAACTAGGGAGTTCGCCTTGGTCTCGAAACTGTCCTACGAACTCCGCGATCTGCCCAATTTGCTTATCCAAGTGGTCCAACCTTTGTGGTGGCTGCATAGGCGTTGAATAGAACTCCTCATATGGCTGCCAATATCCTTCTTGTTGAGCCTCATTGTCTTGAATTTGTGAGCCCTGCACCAAACAAATTAATTCATTAAGCTTTTGATTATAATCTATTGACGAACTTGAGTTTGGTTGGGCATATTGAATATGAGGTTGTGGTGGCTGCCAATATCCTCCTTGTTGAGCATTTTGAGGTTCCCACCACATAGAGTTTGAATGATCACTCCAATCTGAATTGTAAGTATTGGAAAACACGTTATTCCTTGATTGAAGATTAAATATATCAACTCTTTGCATTTGGGACCTTTCCATGAGTTGTGACAAAAGAGAAGCATTATCAAGTGCCATCTTGTTCTTAACAAACAAAACACAAATAAAAAAAACTAAATCTAAAAGACAATACAGAAACAAACAATCCAAGGGATTAGCAAATTTTCTAATCCCCGGCAACGGCGCCAAAATTTGGTGCGAGAATTATATGCGCACAAATTAAACCCTCTTTTTGACAATTGTAGTATAAGTATAAGTAGGGATCGTTCTGGACCGGGGATTAGGAGGGATTGCAAATCTCTTGGAAACTGACTCAAAAACATAAAATAAAGTTTAAAACACTAAACTAGACTCAAAGAATGCAAAATTAAAGTTTAAAACACTAAGACAAACCAAAAACTCAAAATGCTTTAAAAACACAAACTAAATTGAATTCTAACTAAAATGAACATTAAAGCAAAAGGGGGATTGAGGTTTTTACGAAAATTGAAATAACGAAACAAGTTAATAAACTAGACAGAATGTAAATATGAAATTTATGAAATGGAATGAATGGATGATAGAATAGCTAAGGGGGTTATCTCCACATATGTTACACTTGCATAATAAAAAGATTTCCAATTGCATTTCAATAAATTATGAAACTCATCACCCCGGGTTAATTAGGTCCGCTTAAATTAACCGTCAAGTTTTCCTTAAGTTAATGAATTGGATGGGTTAGCGCAACGCAATTCACAACATTCTCCAAAAGTCCTTTACGTGAACAGCACAATAAAGATACAATCAAAGATCATTAAGCATTATGAAAACTATAAGTGTTGACGAGGCATTCGTTACTATGATGAGCATGAAACTCGTGCCAATAATTCATTTAACGCGATTGTTTATAAGCAACCTCCACTACTTGTGAATATAAGTTCATAACGATTAGGTGAAAATCACTTATATTCTAGCGTCATATTCATGCATGAAAATTAAGCGCGCATTCTTAATAAACATACATAAATAAGTTATCAATCAAACGGTTAAACAAATTGAATCAACAACTTATGAAATGCAATTAGAAGTAATCAAATCAAAATGCAAGCATAAACATATATTTCGAATCACCCCCTAGCTAAGGGGGGGTTTAGTTCCTCATACAAAACAAAGAGAATTAAAATTAAACATTGAAATCAAAGAAACACCTAAACATTCCAACAACTCAAACTTGAATTGTATGAACGTTTAGGCCCTCTTCTCTTCCTCTTTATTGTAGCATAAGGTCTAAGGATAGTTGGTTTGGGGGAATGGAAGTGTGGAATGGAGTGAGGAGTGATGGAAATGGAAAGATGGTTTTTGGATTCTAAGGGAGACTCACGGCTAAGAGAGAAAGGGATGTGTTTGTGGTGTGTTGTGTATGAAATGAGATGTCCATGAATGAATGAATGCAAGGGTATTTATAGGAGAAGTGGAGGGAACATATGGCTATGTCATTTGTAGGTGAAGTAGGTGGATGTTGTAGGTGAAGTAGGTGGATGTTGTAGGTGAAGTGGATGTTGTAGGTGAAGTAGGTGGATGTTGTAGGTGAAGTGGATGTTGTAGGTGAAGTAGGTGGATGTTGTAGGTGAAGTAGGTGGATGATATGTTAAGTGATAAGTGATAAGTGATATGATATGTGGTTATGATATGATAAGTGGTTAAGTGGTGATGATAAGTGATAAGTGATTAAGTGATATGATATGTGGTGATGATAAGTGATATGTGCATGTGGGTTAACTAATGAAGGAAATGCATGTGCAATGACAATGTGTTAGAATGGATGTGTGTTATGCATGGCATGATTGGGATTAGGAAAGGTTTAAATGTCCTAAAACTAAAGAGAACAAGGTTCCAACACTTTGGCTCCAATTAGGTCTTCAATTTCGTCCAACACTTTGGCTTCAAGCATAAGCTATCCGTCCTTAGCCCAAAAGTGCTCCAAAAGTCTCCAAAATGCATCTTTTTGCTCCTTTAGCCCTTTGGACCTACAAACACACGAAAATAGCTTAAAGTACTAAAATAACTAAAGAAACATAACGTAAATGTACGAGAACAAGCCATTTAAGTCGCATAAATATGCTCCTATCAATACTCAACACCCCAAGTTAACCGTGATGCACTAATTAACCTTCAAATCTTCCTAACGTTATTGAATTGGATGATGCATGCGACAATTCAAAACATTCCCCACAAGTCCTCAACATGAATGCATAGAAGAGGTACAAGCAAGAATCATTACGCTCTATGAAAATTATAAGTGTTGACGAGGCATTCGTTACTATGGATTGCATGAAACTTATGCCAAGAATTCATTTAACGCGATTGTTTATAAGCAACCTCCACTACTTATGAATATAAGTTCGTAACTATTAGGTGAAACTCACTTATATTCTAGCGTCATATTCATGCATGAAAATTAAGCATGCACTCTCAAGAAACATACATAAATAAGTTATCAATAAAACGGTTAAACAAATTGAATCACAACTTATGAAACGCAATTAGAAGTATTCAAATCAAAATGCAAGCATAAACATATATTCGAATCACCCCCTAACCAAGGGGGGTTTAGTTCCTCATGGTACAAAACAAAGAGAATCAAAGAAACACCTAAACATTCCAACAACTCAAACTTGAATTGTATGAACGTTTAGGCCCTCTTATCATCCATTCCTCATTCGTACAAAACAAAGAGCATTGAAATTAAACATTGAAATCAAAGAAACACCTAAACATTCCAACAACTCAAACTTGAATTGTATGAACGTTTAGGCACTCTTCTCTTCCTCTTCGTTGTGGCACAAGGTCTAAGGTGAGTTTGATGGTGTGAATGGTTTGGGGAGTGGTGGAGATATGGAAGAGGAGTGGTGGAAATGGAAGGATGGTGTTTGGATTCTAAGGGAGGGTCACGGCAAAGGGATAGATTTCTGGTGGTGTGAATGGAGATGGTGTTTGGATTAGTAGGGAATTGATGGAATGGTGCCTTAAGGCACCACCCCAAGGGATGGTTTTTTCCAATGGAAGAGTGTATGAATGAGTATTTATAGGTGAAATGGGGGGAACATGACAGCTAGGTTGCATGTGCACATGTTGGTTGAATGATTATGAGTGCATGTGGCTGAAATAGCATGTGGAATGGCTGGAAATGCAAGGAGAAGGCATGTGCACGGTTTTGGGAGAGAATGGGAGTGCAAGTGGCTGAAATGTTAAAGGAACAAGTGCATGTGGCTGCATTGTGGTGCAATGATGGAGGAACAATCTGAAAATGCAAGGTATGGCTGGAATGATTGTGTTTGTTTGAATGTGCATGTGATTAAATTAAAGGATGCAAAGTAAATAAATAATGAATGCATGTGTTGAATTATGAAGATGCATGTGCAATGAAGTGGAATGACAATCTGAAATGGGATAGGTACCCACGGCAATGATGATTTCTGGTGGTGTTTTGGGTGCATGTGGAATGAATGATTTCTTGGTGAGTGGATGCATGTGTTGATTAAAGGGGGAATGCAAAGGAAAAGCTAGAAATGCATGTGGAGTGGCTGCAAGGTGAATGAATAATGAAATGGGAAAGCATGTGCAAGGTTTTGGTGTGAATGATTGAATGTGCATGTGGCTGCAATGGAGGAGGAATCCTTCAATTTCGTCCATCCTCTTGGCTCCAAGCATATGATATCCATTCCAATCTCTAATTTGCTCCAAAAGGCTCCAAAAGGCATCCTTTTGCATACTTTGCCCTTAGAACCTGAAAACACACAAAAGAAGCATAAAGGACTAAAATAACTAAAGAAACATAACGTAAATGCACGAGAACAAGCCATTTAAGTCGCATGAATATGCTCCTATCAATACGCCACATACAATTGGTCCTTGCAACTTCATGCCCTCGGCCAACTGAGACACAATAGAATTAAGATTAGCCAATTGTGAATTAATGTCGGAAGTAGAACTTACCTCATGAACATGTTGCCGTGGGGGTCCTCTTTGGCCTACTCCTTCGTATTGTTGATCGTTCAACGCTCGATTAGAAATCAAGGTCTTGGCAGCCATAGGTGTTTTGTCCACTAATGCTCCACCTGCCGAGGCATCGAGCATTTGACGTTCTAATGGTAGGAGGCCCTCGTAGAAGTATTGCAAAAGTAGCCCCTCCTTCATCTGATGCTGTGGACAAGAAGCAACAAGTGATTTAAAACGTTCATAGTATGCAGGAAAAGACTCACCTTCATCTTGTTGAATTCCACTTATTTTTTTACGAAGAAGAATGATGCGAGAAGTTGGGAAAAACTTCTCCAAAAACGCTCTTTTCATACTCTCCCATGAAGTGACAGTGCCAGGAGCCAACTCGTATAACCAATCCTTAGCTTTATCCATTAAAGAGAACGGAAAAGCTTTCATCTTCAAAATACTTCCGTCAACATTGACGGGAGTCATGCTTGAACAAACTACTTCAAACTCTTTAAGATGCTTGTTTGGATCTTCCATGGATAGCCCATGGTATTTAGGAATGTGGTGCAACAAGCTTGACTTCAACTCGAATTCATCAGTCTTGCCTTGGGCAGCCGCGGCGTATTGAATGCATAATGGTGCGGCATTGGCCAACCCTGAGGCCGAAAGCTCTTTAATGGTCCGATTGTCCGCTGCCATAACTTCTTCTTCCACTTCTTCAAACTCAGATTCGGCCTCTGAACTTGAACTAGGTTCACTACGTTCGGGATGCCTCCTCTTTCTTCTCAAATCACGTTCAAAATCGTCGTTAAAGTCTAAGATATGTGCATGCACAGTTTGAGAACTCCGCGTCATGCACTAGTACCTAAAAAACAAGAAACAAAAATAGGTCAGAAACTAAAACAAAATCAGAAACAAAGTAAAATAAATGAAACAAAAACAATCCAAGGGATTTAGCAAAGTTGCTAATCCCCGGCAACGGCGCCAAAAATTTGATGCAAAATATATTAAGCACACAAATTAAACCCTCTTCTGACAATTGTAGCAAAGTATGTAAGTAGGGATCGTTCAAAACCGGGGATTAGGAGGGATTGCTAAACTCTTGAAAACTGACCTAAGAACTCCAAAACAAAGTTAAAAACACTAATTTGGACTCAAAGAATGAAAAACCAAAGTTAAAACACTAAAACAAAACAAAAACTCAAAACAGCAACTAGAAGACTCAAAACTGCCTAAAAACCACTTTCTGGGCAGTTTTGAGCACCTACACTAATTTGGACGAAATTGGTTGAAAACTTGACTCAAAACACTTAAAAACATGAACCAAAACAATTTCTAACTAAATTGAGACTTCAAAGTAAAGGGGGATTTGATTTGGACGAAATTAAAGTTGAGAAAACAGATTGCAAAGTAAAACTGATTTTGAAACGTTTTTGGGGTTTTTAATGGATGATGGACTAGTTAGGGGTTCTTTCTCCACACATGACAAGTATGCAAATGACTCGATTTCCAGTTATTCCTTCATAGAATTATGAATGACAATGCCCCAAATTAACCGTGACATCACTAGTTAATTCTCAAGTTTTCCTTGTGTTATTGAATTGGATGACATCATACGACAACCCAAAGTATTCTTCAAAAGTTCCTTACATGACATCATAATAAAGATACAATCAAAGATCATTACGTTCAATGAAAACTATAAGCATTGACAAAGCACTTGTGACTATGACATCATGACACTTATGCTAGGAATTGAACTTAACGCGATTGTGACTAGCAACCTTCACTACTTGTGAATATAATTGTGTGACAATTATGTGAAACAAACTTATATTCTAGCATCATATTCATGCAAGCCAATTAAGTGTCGACCCCTAATTAACAAACACAAATACGTTATTACTTGCACAGTTAAGCCAATTGCATTCACGATTCAAGAACTCATAACTGGAATTTATCAAATCAATTTGCACACATAGTTATGGCTTTGAAATCACCCCTAACCAATAGGGGTTTAGCCACTCATGTTCATAGCAAAATGAAAGGAAAATAAATTAAACATTGAAATCATAAAACGAATTACACCTAGAATGCACCAACGACGAAGCTTGAGCATCCAAGAGTCTTTCCTTCTTCCTCCTTGCTACGGCACAAAGGTGGATGGGATGGTTGGGATGTGTTTTAGGATCAGGGATTATGGAATTGGATGGAGGATAGGCACGGCAAGGTGTAGTGTTTGGCTGGAATTGTGTTTCTAGGATTTTAGGATGTGTAGAGTGGTGTGGCTAGATGAATGGACGAAAATTGGGTGAATGAGTGATCCCCCCAAGTGCCTTGCTGCAAAGCCTTATTTATAGGGCTAGGAAAGGTTTTGAACTTAGTTGAAACCAAAAGGTTTTTTGTACCAGAAATTCTATACATGAAACACTTAAAGGATATATGTGTGTAGCTTGGACAAGGTAGGAGACAAGATAGGACGGCTAGGAGACAAGGTAGGACAGCTAGTGACAAGCTAGGACGGCTAGGAGACAAGCTAGGACGGCTAGGAGACAAGGTAGGACGGCTAGGAGACAAGGTAGGACGGCTAGTGACAAGCTAGGACGGCTAGTAGACAAGCTAGGACGGCTAGTGACAAGCTAGGACGGCTAGGAGACAAGCTAGGACGGCTAGTGACAAGCTAGGACGGCTAGGAGACAAGCTAGGACGGCTAGGAGACAAGCTAGAAATTAGGCACCATGTGTGAATAGATAAAGCCTTCTAGAAATAAGGTTTTTTTTAGGCCCCCTTGCAGCTCCCTAACTGAATTCAAGCCTTCAAATTCGTCCATCCTCATGCCTCCATGCTTGCACTATCCAATCTTGGCCCAAAAATGCTCTAGAATGCTCCAAATTGCTTCTTTTTGCATACTTTGACACTAAAACCTGAAATTGCACGAAAATGACTTTAAACACTTAAACTAACTAAGGAAAAACAACATAAATGCATGAGAACAAGCCAATTAAGTCGCATAAAAATGCTCCTATCAACTCTATTTTCACACAGATTTTCTGACTACACACCCTACACTAGTTATATGTGAGAGATTGATGTAAACATGAAAGACTAGCATCTCACATATGTTATAACAAAGAAAGCATTTTCTGGATTTACGATAATGACTTGAATATGATCTCATGAATGGAATGCTACTACTTAGAATGAGAACCAGGGATTCCATAAGCTCATATCAATTCGAAACTCCACATTTTGAAACACATAACACTCAAGATAGAAGTCAAAGGGTTGTAACGGGGCTAGGGTATTGGCTAACAATGAAAGGTGAAGGATAAACAATAGTGAGCAAAGTATTGAATTAGGCACTTAGAATTCCCTTAAGAACGCAGAAGTCAACTTTGAACACCCAAGGGAAAGTCACACAAAACTTAGGGCCATATTCAACTTTTTGGACCCTTTCTTCAACCATCAACGCTCGTGAGTTCATTCTTACTTATTTTCACTCCTTTTTTTTTTCTTTTCTTCTTCTTTTTCTTTTGAATCTCAAAACATACATATAAACGTAAGAACAAACTTTTACTCCCCCACACTCATTTTCTTGCATAATGTAACTCAAAAGGAATTCATTTAAGTCATGCTCACTATACTTTAAGAACAAGGGTATAGGAAAGTCCTACTCTAGGCTAGGTAAGGGGTGATGTGGGTTAACAAAGAATAAAGGCTAAACGAGGCTCAACGGGGTTAAAACTTACAACAAATACGAAATATGGGAAGTAAGGCTATTTGGTTATGGTGGCAACTACACAACTTCATCTTGATATATGTTATGCAATTCAATGTCATGCTTTGAATGAAACGGATATAAGTTCTAGCATTTAGTTCTATCATGATACAATTGCATTCTAAGCAGCAACCAAGCAAGGAATAATGAGATCATGCAACAACTTTAGAAAACAAAGAATCACAGAAAATAACTCTCCAAAGAAGGTAATGGCTCGAGTCTCACAGGGTTGTAGCGTTTGTTTGAGTTCCTTCCTTCAAGCATGTTACAAAAACGAATTTTTTCTTTTATGATTGCATGTAAAGTCATACATTATAACCATAACCAAGCATATACCAAGAGTAAATCAAACTTTTCTCTATGTTTATAACTTTTTTTAACAGTCATGCAATTACAAACCAAATCCTTATCATTGTGTTGGAAGGTACCCTAAGACACAAACACACAAAAACGACTCAAAACACTCTTTTTAGGCTTTTTAAAACATGTTTTTCAAATTTTTATGTGATTTTCGGAGTTATAAAAACAAAACATACTAAAACACTCTAAAACAACTTTAAAACACCTTAAAACAGCAAGGAACAACATTTGAAGTTATGGGTGATAAAATCCCACGAATTTGCATCAAATATACTTGGTTACCCCCCCACACTTAAATCAAACATTGTCCTCAATGTTTTAAGCATAGATTCACACAAAACATAAGTAAACACACAAAAAGCACTTTAAACATACTAAACATGGCAGAATGTAATTAACAAAGAGAAGAGTTTAGGGACGCAAATCTGGTTATGGAGTGTAAATTCCCTCTTCTCCTTGGTAATTGCATTGAGGCTTTGATCTTGGTGATTCCACAGGCATACTCTTGAACTGGACTGCATGATTCTTTTGGTCTCCTCCACTTGTTGATTTTCCTTTGTGCTACTGATGCAAGTTTTATACGCGCACAAATTAAACCCTCTTTTTGTCAAATTGTAGTATAGGTGCAAGTAGGGATCGTTCTGGACCGGGGATTAGGAGGGATTGTTAATCTCTTGGAAACTGACTTAAAAACGTAAAAACAATATAAAACACTAAACTAGACTCAAAGAATTCAAAAATACTTTAAAACATAAACTAAACAGATTCTAACAAGTTCAAAAGACTCAAAACTCTTAAAAACACAAACTAAATTGATTTCTAACTAATTTGACATTAAAGTAAAGGGGGATTTAGGTTTTGACAAAATTAAATTAAATGAACAAATTAAAACAGAATGTAAATATGAAATTGATGAAATAGAATGGATGAATGCTAGCTAAGGGGGTCATCTCCACATATGTTACACTTGCATAATAAAAAGATTTCCAATTACATTTCAATAAATTATGAAACTCATCACCCCGGGTTAATTAGGTCCGCTTAAATTAACCGTCAAGTTTTCCTTAAGTTAATGAATTGGATGGGTTAGCGCAACGCAATTCACAACATTCTCCAAAAGTCCTTTACGTGAACAGCACAATAAAGATACAATCAAAGATCATTAAGCATTATGAAAACTATAAGTGTTGACGAGGCATTCGTTACTATGATGAGCATGAAACTCGTGCCAAGAATTCATTTAACGCGATTGTTTATAAGCAACCTCCACTACTTGTGAATATAAGTTCATAACGATTAGGTGAAAATCACTTATATTCTAGCGTCATATTCATGCATGAAAATTAAGCGCGCATTCTTAATAAACATACATAAATAAGTTATCAATCAAACGGTTAAACAAATTGAATCAACAACTTATGAAATGCAATTAGAAGTAATCAAATCAAAATGCAAGCATAAACATATATTTCGAATCACCCCCTAGCTAAAGGGGGTTTAGTTTATTATAACTTTGAAATCAAAGAAATACCTAAACATTCCAACAACTCAAACTTGAATTGTATGAACGTTTAGGCACTCTTCTCTTCCATTCCTCATACGTACAAACAAAGAGAATTGAATTTAAACATTGAAATCAAAGAAACACCTAAACATTCCAACAACTCAAACTTGAATTGTATGAACGTTTAGGCACTCTTCTCTTCCTCGTTGTTGTAGCACAAGGTCTAAGGATAGTTTGATGGTGTGAATGGTTTGGGGAGTGGTGTTTGGATTAATAGGGAAATGGAAAAATGGTGTTTGGATTACAAGGGAAATGGAAAAATGGTGTGTTGTGTATGAAATGAGATGTCCATGAATGAATGAATGCAAGGGTATTTATAGGAGTAGTGGAGGGAACATATGGCTATGTCATTTGTAGGTGAAGTAGGTGGATGTTGTAGGTGAAGTAGGTGGATGTTGTACGTGGATGTTGTAGGTGAAGTGGATGTTGTAGGTGAAGTAGGTGGATGTTGTAGGTGAAGTGGGTGGATGTTGTAGGTGAAGTAGGTGGATGTTGTAGGTGAAGTGGGTGGATGTTGTAGGTGAAGTAGGTGGATGTTGTAGGTGAAGTGGATGTTGTAGGTGAAGTAGGTGGATGTTATGTTAAGTGATAAGTGATAAGTGATATGATATGTGGTTATGATATGATAAGTGGTTAAGTGGTGATGATAAGTGATAAGTGATTAAGTGATATGATATGTGGTGATGATAAGTGATAAGTGCATGTGGGTTAACTAATGAAGGAAATGCATGTGCAATGACAATGTGTTAGAATGGATGTGTGTTATGCATGGCATGATTGGGATTAGGAAAGGTTTAAATGTCCTAAAACTAAAGAGAACAAGGTTCCAACACTTTGGCTCCAATTAGGTCTTCAATTTCGTCCAACACTTTGGCTTCAAGCATAAGCTATCCGTCCTTAGCCCAAAAGTGCTCCAAAAGTCTCCAAAATGCATCTTTTTGCTCCTTTAGCCCTTTGGACCTACAAACACACGAAAATAGCTTAAAGTACTAAAATAACTAAAGAAACATAACGTAAATGTACGAGAACAAGCCATTTAAGTCGCATAAATATGCTCCTATCAAATACCCCCACACTTAGCTTTTGCTAGTCCTCGAGCAAAACAGAAAAACAAAACAAAAAGAACAAAACACAACCTACACCTTCCAACAATCGTATCAGGGACTTCCAATGCACATGACAAGTTAAAAATCATTATTCTCACAGATTTGAGCCATCTTTACACTTAAGTACATTCTTAATCATAGTCACCACATACTAGTTCACAATTAAGCAATTAAAACACATTTCAAATGTAGTAACATGCCTTTAGAGAATTCCCTCAATTTCTTACTAGATGTACTCTCGTTTTTCACACAGATTTTCTGACTACACACCCTACACTAGGTATATGTGAGAAGATTGATGTAAACATGTAGACGAACACTCACATATGTTATAATAAGGAAAGCATTTTCTGGAGTTAATAAGCATGTTTAGATATGATCTCATGAATGGAATGCTACTACTTAGACGCGAGAACCAGTGACACCATAAGCTCATACCAAGTTCAAACTCCACAATTGAAATACATAACACTCAATATAGAAGTCAAAGGGTAGTGACGGGGCTAGGGTATTGGCTAACAATGAAAGGTGAAGGATAAACAAACATTCTTAAAGCAATAGTGAGCAAAGTATTGAATTAGGCACTTAGAATTCCCTTAAGAACGCAGAAGTCAACTTTGAACACCCAAGGGAAAATCACACAAAACTTAGGGCCATATTCAACTTTTTGGACCCTTTCTTCAACCATCAACGCTCGTGAGTTCATTCTTACTTATTTTCACTCCTTTTTTTTTTTTTTTTTTTTTCTTTTCTTCTTTTTCTTTTGAATCTCAAAACATACATATAAACGTAAGAACAAACTTTTACTCCCCCACACTCATTTTCTTTCATAATGTAACTCGAAAGGAATTCAATTAAGTCATGCTCACTATCTTTAAAGAACAAGGGTGGGGATTGTCCTAAACTAGGCTAGGTGAGGAAAATGTGGGTAAACAAAGAATAAAGGCTAAACAAGGCTCAACGGGGTTAAAACTTACAACATATACGAAGTATGGGAAGTAAGGCTATTTGGCTATGGTGGTGGTCACTACACAACTTCTTCTTGAATATGTGTTATGCAAATCAATAACATGCTTTGAATGAAATGGGCATGAGTTCTAGCATTTAGTTCTATCATGATACAATTGCATTCTAAGTAGCAACCAAGCAAGGAATAATGAGATCATGCAACAACTTTAGAAAATAAAGAATCACAGAAAATAACTCTCCAAAGAAAGTAATGGCTCGAGTCTCACAGGGATGTAGCGTTTGTTTGAGTTTCTTCCTTCAAGCATGTTACAAAAACGAATTTTTCTTTTATGATTGCATGTGAAGTCATACATTATAACCATAACCAAGCATATACCAAGAGTAAATCAAACTTTTCTCTATGTTTATAACTCTTTCTAACCGTCATGCAATTATAAACCAAATCCTTATCATTGTGTTGGAAGGTACCCTAAGACACAAACACACAAAAATGACTTTTAAAACAACTCTTTTTGGGTTTTTCAAAACAATTTTTCAAATTTTTATGGGATTTTCGAATTATAAAACAAAACACACTAAAACACTCTAAAACAACTTAAAAACACCTTAAAATAGCAAGGAACAACATTAGAAGTTATGGTGGATAAAACCCTACGAATTTGCATCAAAACACTTTAGTTACCCCCCCCACACTTAAATCAAACATTGTCCTCAATGTTTTAAGCATAGATTCACACAAAACATAAGTAAACACACAAAAAGCAACTAAACATTTTAAACATGGCATAATGTAATTAACAAAGAGAAGAGTTTAGGGACGCAAATCTGGTTATGGAGTGTAAATTCCCTCTTCTCCTTGGTGATTGCATTGAGGCTTTGATCTTTGTGATTCCACAGGCTTACTCTTGAACTGGTTTCTGCCCATCGTTGATTTTCCTTTGTGCTACTTCTTGAACTGGGCAGCATGATGGTTCTTTTGGTCTCCCCCGAAGGTCTGAGCTTACCCCTTTTATCTGTTTCTTTGTTCAATCTTTCCAGGAGTGGTCCCTTCTCTGGAAGTGTATCAACCGTTGAAGATGACTACTCGAGAGCAACGCTAGGTAAGCAATCAGGAATAGATTCCAGGCAGTCGGCTCCAGATCGGAAGACTGGCTCCAAGTGCCGGCTGATTGCTTCTTTTACTTTGCCATGCAAGTAAGAACAAAGACAAAGAAAAAGACAGGGAAAGAGCATGATATGAGATACTTTTGCTTTTGACCTTGATGATATGAGATACCTTTGCTTTTGAAGAAGCGGTGAATGAATCAGCACATGTATTTGTTGTGCTGCTTCCTCCTGGGTCATCTGTACTCCAGGCATCTGGTATCATCTTTGGGGAAGAAAAAATTGAGTATTTCGAAAGGCTTTGCTGGGAGTGCGCCCTCAGAGGTGAGGGAGAGTTGGGCATTTTCTTCAGGTTTGCCCTGCCATAAAAGACGAAGGTCGACATATATAGAGATAATAGCAAGTGTTGGTACTTTTTACCCTTGTCGACAAACGTTTTGATCCCGCAAATCCGGCTTTTTGAAATAGTGGCACCTCTTCGATCTTTGAATACGCCTCTTCGATTTCTGAGTAGGCGCCCCTTCGATTTCTGAACGACGCCCCTTCTCTTTGAACGACACGTGGTAGTGCAGATGCGGCTCCTTTTGACAAAGCTGCACGCGTTTTCTGAAAAGCAGAGAAAGCGTCGCCGAACTTTGCGCTTGTCGGCTAAAGATGTGTAGTTACGATGATGGCCTCCACGTGTTTTCTGAAAAGAAGAAATCTTTTGACAAAGTTGAACACGTCTTCTGAAAAGCCGAGAACGCGTCGCCTAAATTACGCCGGAAATTCCGGCTTCTTGAATCGGTGGACGCGTCGCCTTGGCTTTTATAGAGCTATCGATCACCACAACAAACACACTCTGAAGAATTCCCATTCTTGAAAATCGACTCCGGCCCTTTGAGAATTAACTCCATCCGCCCCTCTCTTTGAACACTTTTGAAAAATGGCAAACCCATCGAACCTTAGCTTGGAATTGAGCCTTAGCAGTGATACGGGCGCGCCGCGTCAAGGTAACGTATGGCGCCCTTCTTTCTTATCTTCTAACGGTCCTCTCACAGGTGAAGACTCCGTGATGCAGGACGCCACAACAGCTACAATAGTAGCTAGGAACCTCTTCACTCCAAAAGATAGTAGGCTGCTGTCAGGACGGTCCGATGAGTTGGCCGTTCAAGAGTCCCTCGCACTTAGTGTTCAGTGTGCGAGTTCTGTGTCCAACATGGGCCAACGCCTGCTTGCCCGCTCCCGTCAGGTGGAATCATTGATGGCAGAGGTGGAAAGTCTTAAGCAGGAGATCAAACTGCTTAAGCATGAGAATAGAAGTTTGCACGTGCTTGCCAACAACTATTCGACGGGCATGAAGAGGAAGCTTGATGAACTGCAAGAGTCTGAAGGTCGGATTCAAAGTGACCGTCAAAGGTTTTCGTCTTTCCTCCAGAGGCACCTTTTTCCTGGATCATCCAGCGTTTGGCCAAGTATTGAGGCCTCGAATGCTCTATCTTCGATGCCTTCCGCTCCTATGTCTTTAGCCCCGATGCCTTCCGTCCCGATGTCTTCCGTCCCGATGCCTTCCGCTTCAAGAGTTTTGCCACGTAGTGGGTCTTTAAGTAAACAACCTTTGTAAAGCCTCCATCGTTCTGCCATGTTTTTTTTTTTTTTTTTTTTTTTTTTTTTTTTTTTTTTTTTCAAAATGCATTGGGTTGCCTCCCAAGTAGCGCTTTCTTTTACGTCTTGCAGCCGGACGAAGAACCCAATCACTCCAGGATACGTTCACGAATCGGATGAGAACTCCGAGTCATAAACTAGTAGCTAGAACAAGAAACAAAATAACATAAGAATCTGGAATAAAATAAAAACAAACGAAAATAAAACAATCCAAGGGATTAGCAAATTTTCTAATCCCCGGCAACGGCGCCAAAATTTGGTGCGAGATTTATACGCACACAAATTAAACCCTCTTTTTTTGACAATTGTAGTATAGGTGCAAGTAGGGATCGTTCTGGACCGGGGATTAGGAGGGATTGTTAATCACTTGGATTTGACTCAAAAAAAACACAAAATAAAATACTATACTAGACTCAAATATTGCAAAACTAAACTTGAAAACACTAAAACAAACCAAAAGATTCAAACAAGTTCAAAAGACTCAAAACTCTTAAAAACACAAACTAAATTGATTTTTAACTAATTTGACATTAAAGTAAAGGGGAATTTAGATTTTAACGAAATTAAACTAAATGAACAAATTGCAAATTAAAGCAGAATGTAAATATGAAAATGATAAAATGGAATGAATGGATGATAGAATAGCTAAGGGGTTCATCTCCACACAGGTTACACTTGCATAATAAAATGATTTCCAATTGCATTTCAATAAATTATTAAACTCATCACCCCGGGTCAATTAGGTACGCTTAAATTAACCGTCAAGTTTTCCTTAAGTTAATGAATTGGATGGGTTAGCGCAACGCAATTCACAACATTCTCCAAAAGTCCTTTACGTGAACAGCACAATAAAGATACAATCAAAGATCATTAAGCATTATGAAAACTATAAGTGTTGACGAGGCATTCGTTACTATGATGAGCATGAAACTCGTGCCAAGAATTCATTTAACGCGATTGTTTATAAGCAACCTCCACTACTTGTGAATATAAGTTCATAACGATTAGGTGAAACTCACTTATATTCTAGCGTCATATTCATGCATGAAAATTAAGCGTGCACTCTCAATAAACATACATAAATAAGTTATCAATCAAACGGTTAAACAAATTGAATCCACAACTTATGAAATGCAATTAGAAGTAATCAAATCAAAATGCAAGCATAAACATATATTTCGAATCACCCCCTAGCTAAGGGGGGGTTTAGTTCCTCATACAAAACAAAGAGAATTAAAATTAAACATTGAAATCAAAGAAACACCTAAACATTCCAACA